>NW_022630996.1:25161244-25749635 GCF_010015895.1 Lontra canadensis
AAAGAAAGAAAGAAAGAAAGAAAGAAAGAAAGAAAGAAAGAAAGAAAGAAAGAAAAAGAAAGATAACATGACTGACTAAAATGGTGTAGAAGAAAAGGAGGCAGCAGAGAAAGAAAAAACATTGATTTTATCAGAGCTCACATTAGGGAATCAAGGAAAGAAAACCCGAAGATTTAACATAAAGTTATTATAAATATAATCTCTATGACAAAACACCTCCCGCACCTCTAAAAGTTGGAAGGTCCTTGGGCTCACACCTGGACCCCTTTCCCTTTTTATCCATACGCTGTCCTTCGGAATCTCATTTGACCTCAAGTTGTTACACTGCCAGACCCCATTCCCTTGAAACCAGACCTATATATCCAACTAACATCTCAACTTGGATGTTGAATATGCATTATAAACTAAATGCATAAGTTTCTCCCATAATCTTCTCAGGTAATTGTACCTTCAAGCTTCCAGTTACCCTTGGACTCATTCTTGATCTCCGTTTTTTTCGTACGTCACCTTCAATCTAATTCTGTGGTATCTTTCTTAGAAACATGTCCTGAGGGGTGCCTGGGTGGCTCAGTGGGTTAAAGCCTCTGCCTTCAGCTCAGGTCATGATCCCAGGGGCCTGGGATCTAGCCCCACATCGAGCTCTCTGCTCGGCGGGAAGCCTGCTTCCTCCTCTCTCTCTGCCTGCCTCTCTGCCTACTTGTGATCTCTGTCAGATAAATAAATAAAATCTTAAAAATAAAGAAAGAAAGAAAGAAATATGTCCTGAATCTGACTACTACTTCCATCACTACCTGGATTAAGCCAATATCATTTCCTGCCCAATTAGCCCAAAAACTCCCAACTGCTTCAAAGCTCCCCTTGCTTCTGCCCTTGTCTCTCTAAAACCTATTTTCAAAGCGGCCCCATCAAAACCTAAGTCCAATCATATTACTTTTCTCTTAAAACCTTCCAATGGACTCTCATTTCCTCAGAAAGAAAAGCCTTACTCTTTACAAGCCCCTTTGTAAGGCGCTTCAGGCTCTTTTAGAAAAGCCCAAGTACTGGTCTAGCCAACCTTACTCCTCTGATGGCTCTACCCTCTGTGGCTGACTGTGGCAACCCCACTGACCTCCTTGCTGTTCTGTGAACCATACAGGCTAAGTTCTATTTCAAGGCTTCTCCACCCTCTCTGCAAGACTCTTCTGTAGTTAATCCACATGACCTTGTCCCTCACCTCCCTCAAGTGTCTGCTCAAATGTTACCTTTCAGTGAGGCTTTCTCTGTCTCCCCTATTTAAAATTGCACCCCTATCACCAATATTCTTTTCTCTGCTTTATCTTTATAGCAATTTCCATCAGGTGATATTACATGTACTCATTTTTTGTTTGTTTGTCTCCCATAAAATGTGAGTTCCTTAGATGGGGATGAGAATATGTTGTAGGTTTTGTTCACTACTATATCTTAAGGGCCTAGAATAATACTTGGCACAAAGTAGAGACTCAATAAATTTGTTAAATGATATAAGTTAAGAATATGATACATTATATTAAATTATAAGGACTCAATAACTTGAAAAATGAATTACTATTATATAAGAAACAAACCAATGGAACAGAAATAAAACTACAAACCAGATCCAAATGCACAAAAGAATTAGTATTCAATAAAGGTGGCATCTACAATCAGTGGGGAAAGATGGATTATTCAATAAATGGTGTTGGAAGCTGGACTGCCATCCAGAGGGCTAACAAAAAAATTGTGTTTATACCTCATACTATATTCATGGTGAATTCCAAATAGGTCAAAGAAAAAGTACAAAAATAAGTCCTTAAAGAAAACACTGGGGGATGTCTAAAGGGGAAAAAAACCACTATGGAGTAAGAAAGTCTTCCTATAACTCAAAATCCAGAAGTCACGAAATGAAAGATAAACCTCATTTTTAAAAAAACTTATGCATGGAAAGCTAAAGGAAAAGAGTGTAAAATTGAAGTAAAACTTTACAACTTAGAACACACAAAAGAATAATTTCTCCCTAAAGAAATGATTCTAAGACCAAAAGGAAAAAGAAAGCAAATCCATTAAAAAATGTACCAAGTATGTGAATAGTTATTTCACCAAAAATGAAAATAGAGGAGACCTTTAAACATATGAAAAGATATTGTACTTTATTCATAACAAGAGAAACCCAAATTTCAAAAAAAGAGAGAAAAACCCAAATTAAAAATACATGGATATGCCACTCGCCCCTATAGTAAGACTGGAAAAGAATTAAAAATTAGATAACATCATCTGCTGGTGATGCTACGATGAAATCCACACTTTTACATAGATCATATGGTACACACATAGATTAGTGCAATCTTCAGGGATAGAAGCCCAATGAATACACAAATGCTTTACCATTTCAAGGAAGCTATCCTACTGATACACTTGCAGATGTGCTAAATGACATGTGTGCAAGGATATTCAGTGTCATTTTGGGTTAGCAAAACTCTGGAAACAACCCAAATATCAATCAATTGATGATTCATTACATCATATAACATCCACCTGTACAGTAGAATACTATGCAGTTATTTATATATATATTCAAAAAATTAAAATTGGCTACGTGGGTTGGGGGAGAGATTGGTGAAAAGTGAGTGAAAAAGTGGTGAAAACTGAGCAGAAATAGACTGAAAGGGAAATTTTTCAACTTTTTATATCTTTTAATTTTCTAAAGTTTTTTTTTTTTTCTTAAAGATTCTTTTTATTTATTTGACAGACAGAGATCACAAGTAGACAGAGAGGCAGGCAGAGAGAGAGAGAGGAGGAAGCAGGCTCCCTGCTGAGCAGAGGGACTGGATCACAGGACCCTGACATCACGACCTGAGCCGGAGCCAGAGGCTTTAATGCACTGAGCCACCCAGGTGCCCCTAATTTTCTAAAGTTTTTAATTGTCAATTAAATTTTAATAAATAATAATATCACCTAAAATACATTAGGAAGAAGGCAGGATTAAGTAACAGACCTCTTTATGTTATAGATTTCAGTATATTTTGTAATTTTTATTATATGAAGAAAAATCTAAAGTATGTTATTTCTATGTAAAATCCTTTTGTATAAAAATTAAAGCTAGAAAAAATAGTTATTTTTAAATATTTTTAGAAACAATATCTTACTATAGATGACCTTTATAAATGGAAAAGGTCTTACTATCCTTGTTAAATGCATATATTTACATTATATATTTATATTATATTATATATTGTTAATATTTATTGATATAATACAAATACTAAAATAACTTTATTATATATGAAATATATAAAAATTATTTACCAAGCCTTCAGTCAAGTGTACCCAGTACTGCAGACTCTTATACCAATTTTCCTTAATTACAACAATTCACAGAGGTTTCATAGATGAAAGACACTTAATGTGGATTAGAACAAAAAATCTGTTTTCCCAAAGATTGTTCAATTAAATAAATTTGTATCAAGCACTAAGATACTCCTTGGAATACAGAGTAAAGAAGACATGGTTCCCTTAGAGTCTAGATAATTCTAACAGGAAAGAGGGATAAAATTAAACCTGACCTTAGTGTTTAAAGAAAATAATATATATTAATATAGATATAAATTGTTGTAACTTTGGAAAATCTAGAGATACAAACATACCCAAAATTGTCTACAGCCATACCACCCTGAACATGCCTGATCTCATCAAAATATACCCAAAATCTCAGAGATAGCCACTTGATCCATAAATATCCTTCCAGACACACATATACATATATACATGCTTTTAAAAACACAAATAATTATGTATATAATATTTTATACCTTGTTCTTTCTTAACAATATATAAATACGTATCCTTCACAACCATTTTAAACATCCTTTTTACTGACTGAATAACATGCCATTCTATCACTACACTAAAATTTGTCTAATCGATTCCTTAATAGTAGATATTTAGGGGTCCCTCCAATTTTTTTTTATTTAAACAATGTTGTGATGAATACCTCTATGCTATAAAATCTCAGCAAACATACTAGGTTAAGTCACACAAGTAGAAGAATTATTCAGTTATCTTGAGGGCTTTTGATATATCAAACTGGGTGAGATGGGATTTGACTTCAAATACTAATATTTGCAATTATTCAATCTTATATGTTAGCTAGATCTTCTGTCTGGTAGATTATAAAATACTCCATTCCTAATACTATGAAAAGCCTCCCTCCTAGACTGAGCTGCCAAACCCTCAAACGTATCCCGAAGGAACCACTGCTTTCCTTAGACTCGGTCTTCAGAGAAACTTCTCAGAAGATGCAAATACAACTCCAGCCAGCAATTTTCTGCTCATCAATTTTTAACAGAATTGCCTGAAATTTAATTGTTGGTAAGTCTTGTAATTTGTGAGTCCAAATCTATTTTTGTATATCTTTCAGAGAAGTAACTTTAAGCATATAAACAGAATTTTAAGAATTACATGAAATACAATTACCTCTCAGCAGCAAACATTCTTGTTTAGATCATCGATACTTTGCTGATGAACAGCTCCTTTTTTTTTTTAATCTTTTTTTTTAATTTATTTTCAGCGTAACAGTATTCATTGTTTTTGTACCACACCCAGTGCTCCATGCAGTCCATACCCTCTCTAACACCCACCACCTGGTTCCCCCAACCTCCTACCCCCCCACCTCTTCAAACCAATGAGAGACTATGGTTATCTTTTTATTTTAATAGTGAAAATTACGGGACACCTGGGTGGCTCAGTGGGTTAAGCCTCTGCCTTCGGCTCAGGTCATGATCTCGGGGTCCTGGGATCGAGTCCCGCACCGGGCTCTCTGCTCAGCAGGGAGCCTGCTTCCCCTTCTCTCTCTGCCTGCCTCTCTGCCTACTTGTGATTTCTGTCTGTCAAATAAATAAATAAAATCTTAAAAAAAAAAATAAAAAAAAAATAGTGAAAATTACTACTAATACTATATAAGAAATAGAAGGAAAAATAATACTTAAAAGGAGGAACAAGTTCTCCTAAGAAGAAAATATACAACTACAACTACTTTATTTAAAAGGCCTATTTCTAAATAAATAAGTAAATAAATAAAATAAAAAACCTGTTTCACATGTAAAAAACATAACTGGAGAGAGAAACAACCAAATTGCATTAGTAGCGTTGTGGACACCAAATTTAACAACTAGATATTTTCTGCAGCATTTTGTTTCCCAAGTTTAAAATTAAATTCTCCAAATATATCATTCTTCCCATATTAGATATTAATGAATGTCTTTCAAAAATGTTTCTTAATTTCTACTTTTACATACATTTTTATCTTAAAGCTTCAGTGCTCCTTCCTTCCTTTTTTCCTCCCTTCCTTCTTTCCTTCCTTCCCTTTCATCCTTGAGTTTAACCTTTTAGCTATTTTTGCTTTTTAACCTATTAATTTTTGTCAGACATATCTCTAAATATTCTTGACTTATATAAGTTGGGATAGGGGTAGGGACTGGGAAGCTGACCGGGACTGGGAAGCTGACCAGCAATGAATAAATCAACATTCCTATGTATTTCTTTCAAAAAGCTATCTTAGTCAGTAATTTTTCCTCATAATAAATCCTAAGCAAGTCTGAGTCCATTCCCTAAAATCCTAAATCAACAAAATAAGGACCTTCTGCCTATGTGGTTCCGAGGTAAAATCTATGCCATGATTTTCCTCGACCAGCCCTGAAAAAATGTCTATGCCAAAGATGGGTAAAAATGAATGGTTCATTTATTCAATAAAGTTACCGAATGTCCACCATGTGTAAGACACTGTGTTGACATATATGTGAACTCTAAAAAACAAAGAATAAACAAACAAAATTTTAAAATGCCCATAAATACAGAAAACAAACTGATGTTTGCCAGGGGAAGAGGTATGGGGAGATGGGCAAAATGAGTAAAGAGGAGTGGGAGATACAGGCTTCCAGTTATGGGATGAAGAAGTCACATGGATGTGTGATACAGCATAGGGAATAGATCCAATGATATTATCATAGCTTTGTGTGGTGACAGTAGCTACATTTGTGAGCACAGTGTAATGTACAGAGGTGTTCAATCGTTATACTGTACATCTGAAATTAAGGTAACACTGGATGTCAACTATGTTCCAATTTTAAAAAGAAAAACATCTTTAATAAATATAAATATCAACTCGTAGAAAAAAACCACTGTGTTGTGTGCCATGTGCCACATAAAGATGCAGAAGAAAAAGTCACTGGAAGTAAAATGAAGGGAAAAAATAAGACTACAGAATATTATCAGTGGAATAATTTATATTATAAGGGACACTCTATCCAAGAATTCTCCTACTACCAATGTTAGAATTTCTCCAATAGATCCTCTTACACTAGAAACTAGGAAAAGAAAGAAATGCGTGCCAAATTAAGTTCTCAATGATAAGAAATAGGAGACATTACCTTGCCTGCTCCAGTAGATCCAGCAACTGCCAACAACTGTCCTCTTTCTATCTTGAAACTGATGTCTTTCAGGACAGGAGCACCGAGAAGTGAGAAATTGCTGAAGAAGAGGCTGTTGTCAGCATTGGAAATTTTTCTGTCGTTACTGTTTTGTTTTGCTTTCTCAAGTAATTCCCCAAATCCCTGAAAAAAAAAATAGAAAATACAAAGGTAAGTTTTTCAGGTATTATCAATAGGTATTTGTGAAACAATATGTATTTGTTTCATGTATTAGCACATGGCATCTGATCCACACTTTATAGCACGTAATTATATACATGAGTTCTAGAGCACATGATGTGAAACACTGAAAATTTTAATAAAGCATTTAATAGAAACATAACCTCAATATCCTAGACTGTCACTCACCCCTAAATTAAACTTTATTTAATACTGAAGAATATGTGTACCTTCTCCTATAGGATGAGCAAATAAATGTTATCTAATCCTTAGCACAATAATAATATCGGAGGTAGATTTTCCAATCCACCTCTTTCAAAGCGATAGACCTTGTGACTCAGAGATGAAATGACTAAATTGGCCAGAGTGAATTACAACCCAATCTAACCTCTATTCTAACATGCTGCTGACACCTTCTTCTAAGAAGCCTAAAGCATTTAAGTAATAATCAAGTATAAATGTGATGAGAATGCCAGATAATTCAGATGAATTCCCTTATAGGAGAATAGTGGGAGGAAGGAATTCCCTTTTGAAAGTGCCCTGCTTCTCTATTGCCCCATGAGAAGCTTTAGGGGAGCAGTCTTCAATCCAGAGTAACCAGCCCCAAAGACTGATCAGGAGGAACCTCATGCACACAGTCTTAAGGAAATCGATTCCACATCCTCAGGCTCCAAATACACTCCTTCCTAAAATCAATCTGCCTGAGATCCGCTAGCTGTTTATCATTTCTTCCTTCCCACTTCCTGGCTCACAATCGTACTTGTCTCACTTGACACAGAAGAGGAGTTTGTCCCCAGTCCTAAGTCTTATTGTGCTGTCCTAACTGGAGTCTAAAATCTTCTAGGACACACAGAAAGGGACCACAGAAGAATAATTTTTTCATGAAAGAGGGTCCCATAGAAACAAAGCCAGGAATACTGAAGGAGAAAACATCTCATTTCACCTGAAGGCAACCTGTGGGTCTTACCAAGATTAGAATAAGATTGTAGAAATGAGTGGCAGGATAAGGCATTTTAATTAACTAATTCTTTGATAACTTACTTAATTTTTAATAATTTAATAAATTTAGTTGGTACATATTAATTATTTGCATCATAAGGTTATGATAATTTTTCTGACATAAAGCAAGCTGAAGGCTTGACAATGAGAACTGACTTCATAAATTGATTTATTTTCCATAAACTAAATGTACTCAAACTATAATGCCAAAGTTTTGATAAAAATCCATTTAACATGCTTAGAGAATATGTAATAAACAGGAATTACATGTCTTGCCACCACTTAAAACTACATAAGAATTTATGTCAACTTCACAATGTGTCAGAGATTATGTGTCATAGTATTCCAAAATTCCTTTAGGTCATATATAAGCCATAAAGTTTGGAGACCACTGCTTTGAGTTCTCATGATATGGACAGCTAACGTCCCCTTTAGTAATCACACAACTAAAAGCAAAGCTTTTAAGAAGGAGACAGTAAAAAGTCTTTTTAAAATAGGACAAAGGCATTTGTTATTTTGTAATTAATTTTTTTAAAAGATTTTTATTTATTTATTTATTTGACAGACAGAGATCACAAGTAGGCAGAAAGGCAGGCAGAGAGAGAGAGAGAGAGAGAGGAGGAAGCAGGCTCCCCGTGGAGCAGAGAGCCCGATGTGGGGCTCGATCCCAGGACCCTGGGATCATGACCTGAGCCGAAGGCAGAGGCTTTAACCCACTGAGCCAGCCAGGCACCCCTATTAAATTTTTTTTTAAAGATTTATTTATTTATTTTAGAAACAGAGAGTGTGAGCAGAGGAAGGGGCAGAGGGAGAAGGAGAGAGAATCTCAAGCAGACTCCCCATTGAGCATAGAGCCGGACCCGGGGCTCAATCTCAGGACCCTGTGATCATGACCTGAGCCAAAACCAAGAGTCAGATGATCAACCAAAGGAGCCAACCAGGGACCCCTCCCTTATTTATTTATTTACCTCACAGATATTTATTGAACATCACCTCTGTATTAAAGACCACTTCAAGGGAACCTGGGTGGCTCAGTGGGTTAAGCCTCTGCCTTCGGCTTAGGTCGTGATCTTGGGGTCCTGGGATCAAGACCCACATTGGGCTCTCTGTTCAGCAGGGAGCCTGCTTCCTCCTCTCTCTTTCTGCCTGCCTCCCTGCCTACGGTGATCTCTGTCAGATAAATAAATAAATTTTTTTTTTTTTTAATTTGACAGAGATCACCAGTAGGCAGAGAGGCAGGCAGAGAGAGGGGCAGGGAGGGTGGGAGAGTGGGAAGAAGGCTCCCTGTCAAGCAGAGAGCCTGATGCGGGGCTTGATCCTAGGACCCTGAGATCATGACCTGAGCCGAAGGCAGAGGCTTAACCCACTGAGCCACCCAGGTACCCCTAAATAAATAAAATCTTAAGAAAAAAAATAAAGGCCACTTCAAAAATCCCACATGGGAGAATAACTATGAGTAGATATTTGTACTGAAACATGCTTAGTGCTAGAACTGAAAATCACACCAAATTTTATAGGAGTACATTACAGAGGGAAAGCAACTCAGCCTTGAACTTGACCAAGTAAATGACATGCAGGCTGAGTTAGGAGGGACAGAAGTGGTATCTCACAAGACCAACAAATGATATAGGTGCTCCAGGAAGACAGATCTGCATATACAATGGTTCAGGCTTAAAAAAACAGAATGTCTCGGAAATGGTGAGTGGCCAGGTCAGATGTATGTGACAAAATGACAAAAGATGTCCTTGGTAAGAAGGGTAATGCAGTCTGTTGAAGGCAATGCAGTCTGTTGAAAGTGGGACTTTTAACCAAAAAGCACTTGGACCAACGGGAGGCTTTTGTAGCTAATAATCTTTGCTTCTGTTTACAGAAGTAAGATGCTTATTTTAAGACAATTGGAAAATACAGAAAAGCAGAACAAATAGAAATCACTTGTAGTACTACCACTGTGAAGAAACCATACTTAACCTTTCAACTGAAATCCCTCCACTTTCTCAGGACGCCTGGGTGTCTCAGTTGGTTAGGCGTCTACCTTCAGCTCAAGTCATAATCCCAAGGTCTTGGGATCAAGCCCCGCATCAGCCTCCCTGCTCAGCAGGGAGTTTGCTTCTCTTCTCCCTCTGCCCCTCCCCCTGCTTGTGTTCTTGCTAATTCTGTCTCTCTCAAATGAATAAAAAATATTAAAAGAAAAAAATCCCTCTACTTTCTTACCTATATATATAAATACATATGATTTTATATATAAATATATACATATAACCAGGGATGAAGGGTAGAGGAAAGCAAATATAGTCAATATTATTGTAATACTTTGTATGGTGACAGATGGTTATTAAACTTAGCATGGTGAGCATTTTGTAATGTACATAATTGTTGAATCACTATGTTGTACACCTAAAACTAACATGTTAACTATTCAATAAAATATATATAATTTTTCTACAAAATTGAGAAAAAATAAGGTGGTGACCCACTTTTTCTGACTTATAATAAGTCATCAATATTTTCATATACCATTAAATATTATGTTTAATTTAATTTTTAGTGGTAAGATAGTATCCAAGAGTATGGATAAACTATTTGCATGTACTTTGCTATAAATTGGGGAGCACATTTTTTTGGTATAAATTCCCACAAGTGGAGTTTCCAGAGCAAAATGTATGTGAAAATCCAAGTCTTTTCAATTGTAGTTCTAAATTTTCTTTCATCAATAATTATATGGGAGCACTATTTTCAAGAACCCTTATCAATACTGATTTTTGGTTTTAGACTTGTTTTAACTTTTTTGGTGTGGTTTTATAGGTGAAAACGGAATCTCACTATTGATCTCACTTTTATTTATTTGCTCCCTAATGAGACTGAAGAGTTTCCATGGTTACATGTCCCCTTAGTTGTACATGAAATGCTTATGATATCCTTTGTTTTTACCCCATTCTTGTGACATCTTTTCATGTATCTGGCTAATAGTTAACAAGTCATTGTAACATACTGAACTTCAGTCTCTGGTGTTGTTGAGGGTATCAAATGAGATCATATACATGTGAAAGCAATATACGGTAAGGCAGCAGTCACCCTTTTTTGTTTTGTTTAAATATGGAGCAGTCTGGTGAGTGGCAAAGGGTTTTGGAGTCAGAGAAACAGGCTGATCTTTTAGCTCTTCCCTAATTAGTTATCTTTGTTCCAGTTGTTTAAACTAAGTTTCAGCTTCTTAATAAGTAAGTAGTAATTCTACCCATTGCCAGGTTTGGACTGAGTATGGAATCATATATAATTCACCAAGGACTTGCCCCTTGGGTAACTGGGTGAATGGTGACGCCAGCAAAGGAAATAGCAAATACATTGGAAGAGGCAGGTGTGTGAAGTTTGGGGAGTGGTGAATGTAAAGTGCTTGAGGAGCATGCAGGAAATTTAGAAATACATGTAAGAAGTCATGAAAGAAGCTGGGGCCATAAATTTGCCTTTAAGACCATCAGCACATTGATGTCAGTTGGCCCTGAGCTTGAAGTCACCCAGAGAAGGCACGAAATGCTAAAAGAAAGCCTAAGTGGGACCCAGTGCCCATCACCATGGAAGCAGCAAGGAAGAGGTAGAAGTTGTGATCTGAGGATAAAATAATATGGAAAGAGTGGTTACACTAAAGCTAAGTCATCAATTCAAGAAGAAAAGAACTGTTTTCTTGGGTTGGCGAGTGCAGAATCCAGACTGCAGTAGGGAGAAACCCATGAAAGATGAGGAAATGACAACAGTTGTGGCAACACAGGGACAGAGAGATGAATAAGGTTTGGAGGATGAAGCTGGGTGGGCAAAAACAAGAGAAGACTTTATTTAAAACTGGAAAATATTTGAATGGGAAAAGGAGTCAGTTGAAAGGAGTTATTGAAGCTTCTAGAGAGAGGACTGCTGGCCTCCTCTTCTAAGAAGATGAAGCAAGTTCATAATAGTTCAGTCAAGGGCAGGGGGAAACATCCGTCTTTCTCTTAGGCATGAAGGAAAAAGGAACACATAATTCCGAAGGTGAACAGGAAGCTAGAAGCATTCATACATGATAATGGCTTCTCCTTTCTTTCTGTTTTGTAGGAGGAGAGGCCATGCAGATCATGAAAGAAGTAGGAACTCAGGAAAGTGGTAAAAATCTGGAATAGCTTCTGAGGAAATGGTAAAGAAAATGAACTAAAAACAAATGAAAAGATTTCCCAAGAAGGTTTACAGGCCCCACTGAGGTTGAAACAAGAGCAGTGTAAAGCTTACAAATGACGGAGGTGTATTATTTTTCCCAACACCTACTTCACCAAGGTCCATAAAGTAATGTTTTGCAGCAAAGGATTCAGTGGAAGGAAAGGGGAATTGAGAGAGTTGTAGAAGAACTGAAATGACCGGTCTTGGAATAAGCAGATGTTCAAACAGGCAGGGCCCAAAGGGAGCACTGAAGAAACTAGAAACCTTGAACCTGAAAGACTACAGTACAGGTAGGATTTAGAGACAGAGCTGAACGGTTAGGAAATTCTGGGCTGGGAACAAGATTTCAGAGTGTAACATTTGTAAACAAGCACCACTATCCTGAGCAAATATGATCAAGAAGTATCCGGAGTTTGGCAGGTGAAGGACAAGGATATAGCCAGATGGGAGGCAACAGTCAGGTGAACGGCTTGTAGACTATGACTTCTGGGTCCAAATTCTGGCTTCAGTTTCTGACAGGTGTGTGAGCTGAAGCAGGACACTTAACCTTTCTTAGCTTCCATTTTGTTATCAGTAAATTACTTAGGTCACAGGAATGTTAAGTGAATTAAATGAGACAACACGTTTAAAGCACTTATCCTAGGCCCTGGCACAGAGTAAGGTTTCGAACATGCCACCTATTTTATAAGATGGAAGAAGGGGGAAATCGAAGATTTTCACAGCAAGCAGGGAAACAATTTTGTCTGAAATTAGGAGGGAAAATGTTAAACTTCTTATTTTCCCCTCATGCCTAGAATGGCCTTTGAAACTCCTAAAAACAAAGAATTAAAATCAATCTGATCCCTTTCTGACATGACACTTTCCCACAAACAATTTTGCTAGGCAGATAAAGAATTATTCTCTAATCTGTATCTTCAAAAATGAAGTAAAGTGTAGTCCTGGCTATCAAGTTGCTTATATAAATAAAACCAATTTCAGATATTTTGGAAAATGTAGAAATAGGACAGTGGTTTCATAACTCCTATCTTTACTCAATAGATATAAATGATAATAGGAACTCAATAGGTGTTCTCAATCATCAAATATTCCTTCTTGAGAGGCTGAATATCCTTGATAATATTTTTCTGACTTGGAGATATACAAGAGAATTTTTAAGAGGGAATGGAAATAAGTAAAAATAGAAAACAACACAGGCATGTGTCTTTCCAACATCTTTATGTAGATCACTATGTTGCAAACACACTGGACAGGAATATGACATCACAGAAAGGAGCATTTCTTGAGGAACTATTATGTGCATGGTTCTCTGCTGAGCACTTCACGCTTCACAACAAACTTGCAAGAAACCAGGCAATTGTTGCAAGGGAAATATTAATATTTCATTTTATGGCTGGAGAGCCAAGTTCTCCACAAGTAATTTGATATTGATTACACACAGAAGAAATGGCAGAGCTAGAATTCATGCCCTGCTCTTCCCGAGCTCCAAAACCTATGAGGCTAGCATCACTTCCCAATCGTAATTGATCGAGTAAAAGTAGCAGCTCCCCTCCCGGAGCTACCAGTTCAATTATCATTCTAACTTTCTTGTCTATTAGGATGAAAACCAGATTCACAAAGGAGAAAATGTTGAAGTATTTAGAGCAAATAATTAAAGAAAGAATACTGACCTCCTCCCAGAAGGCTGTTACATTCTCCATCACTACTTCTGTAGTTGTTAAGTTATATTCCAACGTCTTATACTCTTGCTTTTGTAAGAAATCCTGTTTACAAAAGAAGGCAAAAACATATTGTAGAACTAGAATAGCATTACTGCATTATTACACCTATTTTACACTCTGATGGTTCTGTATCTTGTATTTGGATTTTATGAAGATTATTGAATATATTAGAAATTACTTAATAAAATAATTGTTCAAATGTTCTAAAGTTAATTTGCCAAGCACTTGGATTTATCACATTTGAAAGGCACTTTTAAAACGTGTGCTATTTTATAAAACTGGTTTTATACATGAGATTGTAACACACAACTGATTCTTCCTTCTATTCTTACATATGAACCTGGGTGATAAATTTATAAGGCCTCCCTGAGTTACCCACCAATGTATCTCAATTCAACATTAGGACAGACAGAAAACTAACGTCTTCACATCTGCAGCACCCTCCTTATTAGAAGCATCGATAGCATCACTTCTCTGGGTTACGTAAACGTATGAAGAGCTGATATAACTGATTTTAAAGCATCAGAACCTTGACTCTAAAAGAAGGGCTTTATTAGACATTGGTAGGGTTCTATGAGGAAAGGTGGGAGCATCAGGAAGAATTAAGTGCCTATATCCTGAAGTTCTCACCGCAGTAGGTATAGAGGACAGCCTGCTCTTGCCTCACTTTTGCTTTTTCTCCTCTAATCTTCTCTCACTCACTATCTCTGTTTTGGTTTCTCTCTTCTTCTCCCAGTTTTGTTTCTCTGCCGGTGTTCCTGTTCACTGACTCTCCCTGTCTTTGTGATATTCTCTCTTTGAGTCTGTATGTATGTTCATGTTCTCTCTCTCTTCTCTCTCTCTCTCTCTCTCTCAGTTGAGAAGGGTTAACAGACAAAATAAGATTAGTCCAAGAGCTGCTATGGTTCTGAGCTACATTCTCCAATTAGTCTGACTCAGAGATCTCAAACTCACATATTTTCAAGAAGATAAACTTAAGGAGGGTGCCTGAGTAGAGATTGTGTAGAACTGAAGAGGGCAGTCCCCCTTTGAGGGAGGAGTTGCCACAGCTTATAAGGAAAGAGGACCCAGTTCCTACATATTCCAATTCTTCAAAAGAGGCTGAAGATACGATTTATTGTATATGTAACATCTCCCAACTTTTAAATGCTCGCAACTAATGCAAATGGGTTGTTTGTTTTTAATTTAAAGATCAAGTAGAAACAGTTTCAAGGCCAAAATTAGGTCCATGGGCAACCACTGGCATAGTCTGGCCAAGATTACATAATGGCAGAATGACCTAAAAGTGGCTCATGCTGCACCCTCATTTTTCCTTCTATCACAGTGATTTTTTTTCTGGTTAAATATTTAAATGAGTATCAAAAAAGTATAATAATACATTTTTGATCTGCACATTAATTATAAAACTTATAACCACACAGAAATTCATGCTGGTGATTCAATTAGCTTTCCATATACTGGGTATAATCACCTAAGGGCTTTAGAACTTCTCTTCCAAGCTACGAGCTACATCAGCATTGCCAGCGTGTGACATAAAATGCCACTCTCATCTATCTTACATTCTGGAAAGTATGTTGAAAAATTTTTTAAAAGTTTAAGGTGAATATTCTCAGTTTTAGCTGGAATATTTTATAACTTCCTGGTCAATTTTTTATACATTCGCCAAATTCATTAGAACTGATCTATTGGTTGATTACTTAAATAAAATTCTCCAGAATACAGAAATAATATTTTCTTCAACTTCTTTGATTTAAGAGAATCTCACAGGCCTTCATTTATTTCACTGGGCTTCATCACAAGGGCTCATTAGACCACACATAGATACCAAGATAGGAAATCCTGTGCATCGAACCAGCCCAAGACCAACACTTCACTTCCAGAGAGTTTGCTTGCTATAAAAGTTCAAAACTGTTCTAAAATCATTACATATGATGCAATGTTAAGTACATTACCTGTATTTTGTTTATTGCTCCAAGAGAGTCATACCATGTTTGTACAGCCCAGGGGAATTGCCGAGTGACTGCCATGCGCAAAACGATGCAGAATGAGATGGTTGTGAATATTTTTCGGAGGACGATTGTTTTGATCAGTGCATAGGGAAGCACAGATAAAAACACCACAAAGAACCCTGAGAAGAAGAAGGCTGAGCTATTGAAGTATCTCACATAGGCTGCCTTCCGAGTCAGTTTCAGTTCTGTTCTATAAAAAAAAATATATAAAATTTGGGATTCTTATTAACTTTTCAAATACCAGGCATCTTGGAATGTAAATACCTGACCAGAAGCTCTCAAGGTTTTCTGTCTGTGTTCTGATCCTAGCACCACCCTATATGAGCTGTGTGATTTGGGGCAAGTTATTTAATCTTCCTGGGCCTTAGTTACCTTCTCTGAGAGAGGGATGGTAATGAATGCACCAGTGTCTTGGACATCATATCTGTAAATATTATTTTTATATTATAATTCATAATCTCAATTATTATTTCTATTGTTAGGATAACAATATGTTAATATCTTTAATCACTTTATTATTAGTTCATAAGATTAGTAAGACTTGATTCCAATTTTTTATTTGTTGGTTGGTGTTTCAAGCAGTTAAGTGTGGGAATGAGGACAACATTGTAAGAGTTATAAAGGAAAATGTGATTTTTCCTTTGTGATTTCCTAATGGATTCTTAACATTTTAGAAATTCTAGCTTGGCTTTGGGGAACACTGAAAACAACATCTAAGCAACAAAGGTATAGTTTCTCAAACCTTAGCATGGGTGAAAATCACCTGAGAAACTTGTTAAAATACAGCCTCAGGCCCACCACTGAGAGATACTGACTGAGTTTTCAATAGGCTTCCAGAATCCATGTTTTAAACTAGAACCCAAGCAATTCTGTTGCAGGTAGCTTTTGAAAAGTTAGAGAAGAATAGCTACTCTATCCTCTCTGTCTCTCACGTTAGTATAATTACTTGCAAAAATCATCTTTTTAAAGATTTGATTTCTAAGTAATTTTTACACCCATCCTGGGGCTCAAACCCAGAACCCCAGCATCAAGAATTACACACTTCACCAACTGAGCCAGCCAGGTGCCCCCGCAACAATCATTTTTTACTTCTGATCTTCTAGTCTGAACTGCAAATGTGAACTATTTTTTTTTTTTTAACACATATCAAAGAGGATTCAGTACTCTAGCAGATAGAAAACAGGGAGTGCCGATGCTGGTAATAAGAGAACAAAGCTGTCTTCAACCTCCACCCCACTCTGCTAGGACCAGAAAAATTAAAGTCAGTTGTGATCCTCCTCTTCGGCTCTTGCTGGGGGAAAGGCAGCCAGGAACAGAGAACAGAGGGTTCTGTGGCGAAGAGCAACACAAGAGCTGTGCCTGGCATCTGGGGGCTAGTTTCACACATTTGTAAAATTCAGAGAAGTTCTCATTCTCAAGTGGTAGAATTCAGGGGAAAAAAAAATTTTTTTTTCTTTTTTTTTTAGTCTGAAAAAAAGTCTAATCCTGAGCACTCTGATAAAGAAAATTGAGTTCCATGTGCCCAACCTAGACAGTGATTCACATTCTAACGTGGTCTAAGGCTTACTTATTTCAATCATTTGGCACTGAAGGCAGACTGGGATTTTGGAATCTCATTGGGGTTTGACTCCTGGTTCTGCCAGTGATAGCTATGCCATCTTACATACATCCACATGTGTAGAAGAGAAACATACCATCTCCCAGGCAGGGTCGTTGCCACGATAAATGAGAACACAGCAGAGGGCCTGGCACTAAGAATCTACGCTTAGAATCCTTAATCTTCAACAGAAAAAAAAAAAAGAATAATATTGGCTAGGCTCATGTTAATAAAATGCTAGAAAACCCTGTTCACCAAAATGTTCACAAATCTGTGAAAATTGTTGTTGAAATGTGTTAGAAACCATTGAGGAAAATGGAAGAAGTGGTATGACAAGAAAAGAATAATGGACTCAAGAACATTTATAGGGATCACTTACAGAAAGCAGTATTCTCCATAATAAAATCACTTGTACTTTATGAGTCATAAAAATATTTTATCAGTTTCTTATTTAAAAAAAAAAAAAGAACTTGAAAGTGACTTTATTACAGAAGAGCAGTAAAGGAGTAGATTGCCAGGGAGTTTTACATAGTCTCCGCCCAGTTCACTAGGGGCCCAGGCTGAGGTAATCACCCCTTCGAAGCATATCCTGGCAATTTCTTTCAGAGTATCACATTTTATTTTTTTGAGTGCAAGCAACTCTTGTTTTCCCATATTTACGTCAGCACTTCCCAGCCTTTTTGGGTAACAATTTCATACCAGATTAAGGAACCAGATTATACACGTTACAACCAACCATTTGGTATTAGAATTGGTCAGACAGAAATACGAAATAGAAAGGATGAATTTCATCTTTTGAGGAAGAAAAATAAAAACCAAAGTCAAGAAAAGTCAGCACCTAGAATGACCAGGAGTTTAAGTTCAGGTCTGAGACAACCGGATCTTCTGATCAAGTCCTCATCCCCTTTTTGGTATGCCTGTGCTTATAGGCATAGAAGTGACCAAGGGGGTAAGTCTGATGGAGAACTCACTGTTAATAAGAAAAACAACTTCAACTGACTAAACAATTCCCTAAGATCTTTAAGGATGTTTCTGGAAAGAAAATACAATTCCTTTCCTGGATTTGTCTTGAAAGGCATAATAAAAACAGGTGACCAATGATGTTTGGGAAATATTTACTCTTTCACTCTTCTATTTACATGGCAAAGGACTTAATATTTCAGCATTTCTTTTGTTGTTCCAATCACACACCTGCAGCTCAGTTAGCACTGTCTACCAGAATCAGCAGCCCCAATTCCTCATAACCATATTCACACCATCCAAAAGGTACTATGCTTGTACACTTTTTCCCTGTGAAACTCTCATGTGCTATAGGACCTGAAATTATCTAGTCTTCAACAGTAGTACATCTATCATTGAGTCTCCTAGAATCCTTTTCGACTACAGTTTGTAGAACGTGGACATTGACTGAAGAAAAAAATGGTCTCATGGCTGAAGAAATGTCCTAATTTATATTGTGCCCCAAACTGTCACAGGAATATCTCAATCTGGGCTGTACTTTTTTGCTGGATA
Source organism: Lontra canadensis (assembly GCF_010015895.1). Lineage (NCBI taxonomy): Eukaryota > Metazoa > Chordata > Mammalia > Carnivora > Mustelidae > Lontra > Lontra canadensis. The sequence continues at coordinate 25,179,894 of NW_022630996.1, forward strand.
TAATCTTTACTGATCAGTGAAAGAGAGGATATCTGAGGTGAAACAAGACTAGAGACAGGTGCCAAGTACTGATTCTATCTCAGGTGATGGCTTTCTTGCTTCAGCTGACCTCTCAATTAGAGATTTTTAGAAACACAGTTTATGGATATTACCTGCATTATTACTCTTAGGTTAAGGAAGAACATGATATGATATTTTAACTGAAGAGAAGGGTTTCTTTCATTTTTCATGAGCCGTAACAGAAGTTAAGTGAAATGGAGTAACAGAAAACCGCTTATTTGGTTCAGAATTATACAGTTATGACTCTGGCAGTTTCATTTAAGGTTTCAATCACCCTTCAGCATTGTGATCATTATTTTAGTCAAGCAAGTATAATAAGCAGCTAGAAACACATATAGGAGATTCTTCTATAAGGCATAAATATCCTTGTAATGAAAAATAATACCCTTTACCAACTACATAAAAGTACAGCCCATGAAAATGACTTTATGCCACTTAATATTGATGCATGAATATTGATATAACTTAAAACAATTGACAGAAACTTCAAATACGAACTGGAAGTAAGTCCACTGTGACATACTAATTTTTAAAATATTAAACATTAACTGTCTAATGATATTAAAATTATCAGAAGGACTTACTGTCTTATGCTTTCAATCATTTTTTCCATTGCTTCCTCCCAGCAATATGCCTTAACAGATTGGATATTTTCAATCATTTCTGAGGTGATCACGAGTCTTTCGTTGATCTTTCCAGCTCTCTGATCTCTGTAAATCAATCAAATACTTAGTAAAACCAAGTCAAATTGTCACTAAGAACTACAAAAGTTTTTTTTTTAAAGGCCACACTTCTTATTAAACAGGTGGACATTTATTTTACTATCTGATAGAGGATAACAAAAAATAATAGCTATCTTTTAATAAATGCCCTCTATGTACCAGACACTATTGGACACATTCCATAGACCGTCCCAGTGTAGGACACTTCATGGTGCTCCACGAAAAGTGGTTATCTCCATTTTAAAGATGAAAAACCAGAGACTCAGTGAGGCAAAGTGACTTGGAATTCAAGCCAAGAGCTAATAGACTCCAAAATTTGTATACATTCTATCATCTTCTAGCTGACAAACTCTAGAAGTCTTCTATCATAAACTGGCACTGGTATCACTGATTCATTCTGTAATAAAAAGTAACTAAGGTTCTGGTGTGATGATCCATGAACTAGAGTAGGAAAAACTTATGAAACTCCATCCAAAATACACGCATTCCCTCCCATACACATACACACATTATCCCTTCTACCTAAACCTTATGATCTATACAAATGAACTGAATCTTCACATATTCAAAAAGAAATCCTATAGGATGATAAACCAAAAAAATGCCCTGTTGATATAGGGAATATTATTTACATCATTAAAATAATTCCTTTTCAGTGACACCCAGTAAGTAGATCCTGTTTCAGTAAATAGAGTGGTCCTGGATTTACTACAGTAGACTTTGTGAAAATCTAATTTAAAACCCTTCCGAGCTATGTAACCAGAGTGCTGCTACCTGTACTTCATCATCATTCTCCCCAACCCGGCTTGAAAAAGGGCAAGGACTATGAGGAAAGCAAGACCACAGAAGGCGGAGGCTTGTAACAAATCCCAGAGCAGCCCCATCAAGAGCGTCACTTGTAAAGGAGCAATCCACACAAAATGTGCCAATGCAAGTCCCTGGAAAATAAAATCACAGTGAAAACCAGTGATGGACAGACAAACAAGGCTAGATGAGAGAAAGTGAGCACAGAGAACTTAGATAATCAAACACATCATGGTTCCCAAAATGCTAACATCAAAGCGTTCATTCCGTGGAGCACACAGCAACGTGCTTAAACATTCTACAAATAGACTAGGATTTCCCAAGGAACAAATTTCGAGTCATTGCATTTTTCAATGTATTTTTATTCAATGGGCTTAAGATGAACTATCTTAAGTATCATGTCAGGGATTTATTTTTCATAACTTACTTCTATTTCACTAACGCAAGAGCCATGGTGTAAACACGTAAGAGTAAAGGGGTTTCCAAAGGCTCTCAGTATATCAACTCTATCACCTGACAAAATATTAAGAATAAATGCATGCTTAATTTAATAGTAACTTATCTAGCGCCTGCTGTGGGTTTAACAATCTGTTAAATACTGAGAATGCTAAGATAAATAAAACACATTACACGGTCTGTCCTCAAAGACCTTGCATTTATTTGTGTAATAAGAGAACACTGAACAAGAATTATTCAGAGTATCATATTCAGCCAAAGTAAATAACTGATTTAAAGTATTAAAAGGAAACAAGATCTGATAAAACTTGAATTTTGAAAAACTTTATTAAATACACAGTGAGCTAAGTTGTCTTTGCATTGGGTGGTACTATGAAACCCCAGAATAGTGCTCTGCTACACAACCGTCAATGGCAGAAATGGGCAAGGTAGGGATGTGTATAACTTAACCCCATATCACTGTTAACTGACCCAGGAAAACCCTTGAGCTTGTATGAGTTATAACAATAATGCAGAAAAGATTAAATCAGTAGGTACATACTTCATCAAATTTGTTCAGGTTGTTGGAAAGGAGACTAACAAGTTGTCCAATACTTATTTTATCCAGAACACGGCTTGACAGCTTTAAAGTCTAAAGGGAAAATGGGAAGTTAGGTGATCATGACAAAGAGAAGACACAGATATGAATAGGTTGCCTCAAGGTAACCTAGTACACACATATGATAAATTGAATGAGTTAATTTATAATATATACATAAACTTACATAAATGAGTATATATTAATAGGGTGGTTAAGAGAAAGTCCACATACCTGGTTATGAAAATCTGGATTTTATTGAGGAGGTAGAATTTAAGATGGGTGTGGAATAATGACTAGCATTTAGGTAAGCACAGATGAAGAAGGAATCAAAGCAGTTAATTTCAAAACACTATTAGAACAGATGACAGGGAAAATTCTATAGAGCTGTATTACACATGATTCAGTAGCAGACTGTCTGTCTCAGGTGATTCTGAGTTCTCCAGAGGGCTTCCCAGGGAGCTATGTGCACAGTAAGCACCTCAGTAAATATTTGTTCATTTAATTATCTCTATCTTCTAGTCACAGGTAAATTCACAGGTAAAGATAATTTAGTTTGTATTTAGATTCATTATATTCTTGTATTTCTTAATTTTTAATTGAGGTATAGTTGACATACAATCTGATCTTAGTTTCAGGCATACAACATAGTGATTTGACATTTATATAATATATTTAGGTTCATTATTTAAAATATAATTTGAATGTATCATAGCTGCAGACTTTAGAACAAAGCAAAACAGCATTGTGGGACAAAATCTGGGATACTATTAGAGCTAGTAGCTGCCTGCCATGTGGATGGAGCTGGTCAGATATGGAACCAGTTAACTTCAGGCTCACTTTAGGGATCCAACCACAGCCACATGAAGATACAACTGCATTTTCTGGTGATGATGCCAAGGCAGGCCAATAAGTGTGCCCAGAGGGGTAAATAAACCAGGTAATAACACAGAAAGAAGGACAGATAAATAGCTTCAAACCTTTCGTGAATGTGTTCTGGATCTGAAAGCACATATATTGCTGTATTTGTGCTCAATGTTATATATGGACTTATTTACAAACTAACCTGCTCCTTCTTTGATCTCTCCTCCCCCTTAGCCAAGAGTACTTTATACCTCTCTCCTCCTATATAACACAATTTGCCTTGCTATATTATTCCAGTACTTTTCCACTCTAATATTTGGAAAATCCTCTACATCAAGGACTATGATTTACCCATTTCAGAAATTTTGAAGTTTTTGCACAATTCTCTATACTTTTTAGGTCTTAGTTTCTTAAAACATTTTATGCATAAAACAGGGATAATTGTTCCTACCATAGAGAGTTTTGGAGGAGATAAACGAAATAATACACCTAGTTCACTTAGAAGCTTGTCATGTACGTCATTAGCTATCACTTATTATGATGATAATAAGCAGTTTTTGTAAATATTTTTTAGACTGAATTGAATTTCTTTTAATATTCATGTGTGCAATTCTACCTCCCAAGTAATACCTAATAATTTATTCGCTTGCCTAAAATTTCTGGATCAAAATAAAATTTTTGTTGATTTATTACATATGTTTTCCTGGTACTTGTGAACTGAGGTGATTGTAGCTGAGGTGATCTGATTAAACTGTGGACTCCATTTTTTTCTTCTGCCTCCATAAAAGGCTGTTTTGAACAATAAAGTATGACTATCAAGGTTTTACAGTATACCTGACCTTGCATTTATATTATGGAAGTGTTATGGGTTATTTGCCAGGTAATTTCAGATCCATGTCCCTTATAAGCCAAGTATATAAAGTTTTCACATTGGGGGGAAGAAAAAGAAAAGAAGGGTAAAGCAATATCCAAATGATTCAACCAAAAGAGCTTTCTATAATGACTTGGTAGAGCCAAGCAGTGACATATAGTCTAGAAAACACATGTCACTGAAATGACCTTAAATTGTTTTTGTAAGATGGGTAGGCCTAATCTGCATTCACCTAAATCAAGCTTCAGCAACTTGGCCTTCTGACTGGAAAATGCATACAGAAAAGCAGAAAAGGGTCTTAGGGTTGCCATGCATGGGTTGTTGCAAAAATTTTTAATTTGCAGGACTCACAGAATGACAAAAATCTAACTCAAAATAAAATAGTGGATGAGGGGGCGCCTGGGTGGCTCAGTGGGTTAAGCCACTGCCTTCGGCTCAGGTCATGATCTCAAGGTCCTGGGATCGAGTCCCGCATCGGGCTCTCTGCTCAGCGGGGAGCCTGCTTCCCTCTCTCTCTCTCTCTCTGCCTGCCTCTCTGTCTACTTGTGATCTCTCTCTGTCAAATCAATAAATAAAATACTTAAAAAAAAATAGTGGATGAGTATCACAACTAATTAAGGTAGATACTGTTAGGGCTTGAATTATCACTAACAATTATATATTATACTCATTATCGAACGTAATGATACATGGCATTTTATCACAAGATAATATTTTGTCAATGACTTTAATGCAGACAGTAAGTATTATTTTAATGGGGAGCCAAAAATTCCAAAAAATGATGACATGACTAGTTTTTAAAAATGAAATCTATAATACAGGCAGTTTATAGAAGATGATCAATAATTATTAGCTGAAATGTACTGAATTAATTACCAAGTAGAAACATTAATTATTGCTGCCATTTACTTAACAAGCATACAAAACTGACTTGTGTTTATCCCATATGTATATCAACATGATGTTTAAGACATTTAAAACACGGAGACTGTGCAAGAAAGCATTACCTTCTTATAAATCAAGCTAAACATAGCTATCCTCATCTGCATTCCAATACGATGAAGGCCAAAAATGGCTGGGTGCAGGAGCAGTGTCCTCATGACAAAGAGAAGGCATAAGCCTATGGCTAGGTAAATCGCGATAGAGCGTTCCTCCTTGTTATCTGGATCGTAGGAAGCTATGATTCTTCCCAGTAAGAGAGGCTGGACCGATTTGGTGACTTCCTGAAAAGAGGAAAAACAAAGAAATTAGATTTCATTTCCCTTTCATCAAATGGCCCCACAATTTCAACACAAGGATTCTCATTTTTAGAGGAGGATTTAAAACGGGCCTACACAGAGGGCCACACCATATTTAAAACACTTGACATTACTTTCAACATCTTAGAGCTTTGAAATAAGATTAGATTTTTGATTCTAGCAAAAGTCATTTGGAGATGAGTTTATGTATAGGGTATTTTGACTGAAAAGTGAATAGTGACCATAGAGCAAAGCTGTGGTTTCTGGAATGGTGTGTTCATTACTAATGACCTACATAATAACAATCTACATAGCACTACTGTAGCTACATAGCAGGGTTTATGAAATAGTTTCAGTTGATTATCATGACATACATGAAATATTTTGGCAGTTGAGCTGTACACAGAGTTTTTAGAATTAGAAATTTACAGCTGTACCTAAGTGTTCTTCCTCTTGAGTAATTTGAACTACACTCCCTGCCACTGTCTAGCCAGTATATTTTTCCCATAAGCTGCCATCTTTTTCACAACAGACCTACTTGGTGAGTGGTTATTCAGCTGCAGTTTTTAACAAAATAAGTAAAATGTGTCTTAATCTGATTCAGGCATCTATTTTACATATGTCAGTACTGAATTAGTTTCATCTTGCCTCCACCAAAAGATGACATACTCTCTTTGAACAGTAATGGCTATTCCACAAAGACATCAGTAGTACTACTTTGGGAGGGTTCATATTCATAGAAAAAAAATGTAGTTTATTTTTGGTAGAGAAAAATGTCAATATAATAGGATCATCTGCAAATAGCAAACCAATATAAATCTTACCACAACATGGAACTGTCAACATTCAAGGACAAAGTCAGCACTCCAACCCTCCCCTCAACAGTATTTTCCCTAATCTGTTTGAAGCAGCATGTTCTCTAATATTTACAATGGAACCACTTACAGATAACATCTGATTTTTTTTTTAAAGAAGGAAAACGATGGTAACAAGCTTGGTCTCTGAAACAGAGTCCTTTAAAGAAACCATCCCTATAAATGACTAGGAATAACAAAGTCCTCTATTCTTGATATGTGAGAGTTTTGTATACTTCATGGTTTGGACTATTCTGGGACTGAAGAAATTTCCCAATTTGCCACCAAATAGAATAGAGGAAGCCGACTGAGCTTCGAATGTCATAAGGACTAACATAAATTTATTTGAAAATTTGATTACGTTTCATTATATTGCTTATTACATGTTTATTGTTTTTATTATTACATGTTTATTACATATTTTATGACACAAATCAAGATGCAATTCACTTAATGTTTCACTTAGATAACAGAAGCCTAAATATCTATTTTTAAGCTAGCGCAACAGTGAAATTCAGAGTCATGAAACCCAAGTTCCTATCTACATTACCTACACTATCTATGTCACCTTAGTCTCTTCCTTTCTCTGGACATTTTCCCCACTGACAAACCAAGTGGGGGCAAGGTGATCTTGAAGGTCCCCTCCGGTGCTAATATCTCTGTTTATATGATTTGAATCTGAGGAGTCACCTGACAGAGGCTAGAGATTCCTTTGGCAATTTTCCTGGTCCATATTCTGCCACCGCCATAGGCAGCATCTACTTAGGGGGATGCAGGTCAGAACAGTGTAAGTTCAGAAGACTATTTGGGTAGAGAGGGTCAAGTTAGATACACAAGTGATTGCATTCCCACTGGGAATAATCGTGAGTCTCAATTCAGATCAGCCTCCCAGAGAAAATTTAAGAACTGAAAAGACCTGCTGGGAGCCATATCTGGTCTTCCATAAGGATCCTCCATACCAAAGCTCAAATCACTATAGATGAGTCTAAATTCTTTCATCATTTCTGTTCTACCTACATACCTTGGACAGGGCCAGATGCTAGAAAAAAGGAAGTCTGCCTGATATTCAGATCATGAAAGAAAATTCAGGTGAAAAGAGAAACTTTGTTCAGGCTTGCAATTACAAGACTACTTTAAAAACTACATTTCTAAGTCCAAAGCACAGTTGTTTCTTCTGATAAAGGTACACAATTAGTTGAAGAACTTCTAAAGTTACATGATTTTCTATGGTGTGTGGTCAGCAAAATCATCACCATCATCATCATCATCTCAACTTGTTTTAAATATATTTTATGTCTTTATCTCAGGAATACTAGACATTATTTGAGAAATATTAAGAAGTTAAGATTTCTCAATATTGAGAAATTAATAGAGTACCAATAGACTGTAGAAGAATCTATGATTATCTCAAGAAACAACCATAAAGAAATCTGATAAAACTTCAATCAAAACTGGCACTGATACATTATAAATATTCTTGAATATAAAAGTGTTACATTAACATAAGAAAGAAATTCTCCCTCAAGACAACAATCAGCACATAATTAGTTAATACTAATTAAGTAATAAAACTCTAGAAGCATTACCTTTAGGTTTAGGCGAACACAAACAATAGGAATACTGGTTATCAGAACAATTTAACATTTTTCCAGAACTTTTAGCTGATACAACTCAAGAGAAATGATCGATGTATGATTATCATAAAGAAGTGAAAATTAGAGTGCCTGGGTGGCTCAGTTGGTTGAGCAACTGCTTTTGGCTCAGGTCATGATCCCTGAGTACCAGGTTCGAGTCCCGCATCAGGCTCCCAGCTCCATGAGGAGTCTGTTCTCCCTCTGACCTTCTCCCGTCTCATGTTCTCTCTCACTCTCTCTCTCTCTCTCTCAAATAAATAAATAAAATCTTTTAAAAAAGTGAAAATTATTATTATCAGCATAGAATATGATTATCCATACAACAAATTTATGTGAATAAAGAGTATATGGGGGCACCTGGGTGGCTCAGTGGGTTAAGCCACTGCCTTCGGCTCAGGTCATGATCTCAGGGTCCTGGGATTGAATCCCACATCGGGCTCTCTGCTCAGCAGGGGGCCTGCTTCCCTCTCTCTCTCTCTCTCTCTCTCTGCCTGCCTCTCTGTCTACTTGTGATCTCTCTCTGTCAAATCAATAAATAAAATCTTAAAAAAAAAAGAGTATAATGGGTAGAAGTTTAAAAAAATAATTATACTAAGAAAATAAATTCCTTTATACCAAGCATAATATTAAATAAGGATCTCATTACTATAACAATTGATATGAGACATTATAAATACCAAATATATATATATGCGTATATATATGTATATATATATCTTAAATGTATTTTCTAAACATTCCTAAGACATAAAGTCTTAAATAAAAATCTGAAGAACTTAAAAATTATCTATAAAGAAAAACTGAACACTATGAAAATTCCATTCTCATCCAAATTATTTTGTAAGACTAACACAATCTTCACCAGAATTTCAAGCAGATTCTTTGGAACTGAAATTTCAGCACCAAACTAGCAGGGACTGTTTGTTTTAGTTTCTACAACAATCCCAACATTATGCACAACACCTACCACAAAATATCCACTCAGTGAGTATTTGTTGAATCAATGGAAAAAGGATTCTAAATTCCATTTGAAAAAATGAGAAACTAATCAAAAACATTTGAGGAATAAGAAAAATGTGAGAGGGTTTACACTACTGCATACAAAGTCATATTATACAACTGTTATAATACGTGGCATGACAAAGAAACAGGTTTATCTGTGAACAGGTCCAAGTACATGTAATAATTTTATGTAGGATATGGCATTTTAATTCAGTGGAGAAGGTCTAGATTATGCAATAAATGATGAAGAAACTGGACACTCATTTTTTAAATTAGATTTCTATCTCAAACATACACCAAAATAAATCCCAAATGGATTAGATATTTACATGTACAAACATAAATATTTGGGTAGGAAGGACTTTTAAAAACATCTGATGACAAAAGCAGTGAACAAAGGAAAAAGTTTATAGATTTGGGAGCAAATTTTTAAAAATCAAAACTTCTAACTGTTAAGATAAAAGGGAAAAACTCACTAGAAACAAATGGTAGGCTTGGGAAATTATTTTCTCATATGTCAAAAAGAAAAAGACAAGTACTAAAATAGACAAAAAATACAAAAAGTCAGTTGCATGTACAAAAAGAAATACAAATGCTTGATATATAAAAACTGTTTAAACTCACTGGAAACCAAAAATAATGCAAGTAAAAATAATAACATACTCTTTCTCACCGAGCAATTTAGAAATATTTTTTAAATGATAATACCTATTATTGGCGAGGACTGAATTTGCACACTTTAGTAGCAAGAAAGTAAATTAGTATACCTCTTGATTTGCAATTTGAAAATCTGCAAATCTGCTAAAATTGGGTTTTAAATGAATGTGCATTGAAGGACTGTTTTTGTTTTGTTTTTTAAAGATTTTATTTTATTTATTTATTTGACAGAGAGAGATCACAAGTAGGCAGAGAGGCAGGCAGGCAGAGAGAGGAAGAAGCAGGCTCCCTACTGAGCAGAGAGCCCGATGTGGGGCTTGATCCCAGGACCATAAGATCATGACCTGAGCCGAAGGCAGAGGCTTAACCCACTGAGCCACCCAGGCGGCCTCTGAAGGACTACTTTTAATTATGAAAAATTAGAGGCAATATAAATATTTAACAATGGGGAACTGATAAATTATGGCATAGCCACATGAGTCATTAAACATTAAGGTGACTAGGTAGAAAAGCAGCTAATGACAGGAAATACGTTAAGAAGAGAAACAGATTTATAACATATTATATAAAGTAATGATCGCCCTCCCTTTATTAAGTATATATTCCCATGGGAAAAAAAAACTGGATAGACATAAATCTATCAATAATTATCTAATTGCTTTCATAATCATAAAAAATACTTAAAAGAATAATAAAATTTTGGAAATAAAATTACATATAACTTACTGATAATTAATAAATGGTAAAAAGAAAACATGCACAGAAAAACATTTCTAAAAGAAAGCAAACACACATGCAGGTATACACCTAGAACTTTTCATTAGATACAAAGAGTACTGGCTTATATACCAAAGCAAAGCTTTCAGATTCTGCTTTTGACATGATAAACAAGAGTGTCAAGTTTTTGTTTATCTTGATATACTAGAGTCTGATGGTAATTTTTGGCTTTATACTAAGCACTAAAGGAAGAATTTGCCCGTATTTGGCATAGAAAATAACACCTATTCCCTGCCTCAATTGTTTGTAGTTTTTATAAAATTGTTTGTATACCATACCAAGACTAGAATCTCAAAAAATACTGAGATTCTGTCTACCTCTAAATCGTGTTTTTAGATTCAATGCTTAACACAAAATGTTTTGCTTTTGCTATTTTCCTTTTAGGCTTTATTGATTTGTTAACTTTTCAGCAACGTCCTCACTGGAAATCTAAGCTATATTCTTCATATTTTATAGGAAAAAGTTTTTGGATTTGTTGAATAGCAGGAATAATAGGTTTAATCCAGAAAATGCAATAATGGAAGATGCATTAAAATATTACTTTTAATTTCTGAAATAAAGCTTAGAAAATAGCTATCATTTTTAAACATTAGCAAAACATATTTCTGTGCCCTATAAAAATCATACGTGTACTTTAAGATTGCTTGCAGCATTTAGAGGGAAATGCAAATGACGTGAGTATTCATGCAGGTAGGTAGATATTCTACTTAAAGATATAGTAATAGCTATCATTTACAAAGCACTTGCTATGTACGGCAATCTCTTCAAGCTTGAAAACCTTGCCCAGTGTCACACAGCTACCAAGTGGTAAAGCTAGGCTTCGAACCAACCATTTGACTCCAAAGCCTTCCTCTTATTCATAACCATAAACTGAAATGAAAAAGTTATAACATGAACTGTTTCTCTCTCAACTGACCATTAGTGCAAGGATTATGATTAGTTCAACATCCACTCAGCAAATCATGTTATAAGTTTAGATCACTGTGATTTAAGATAAATGCCACTTCTCTAGAACCCATAGCATGGACACATAATTTAAAAGGTTGAAGAGATCACAGAAGTTATACACTTTACTACAGCCCTTTTCGCCATATAGTCAAGGAAACTGAGATCCAGCAAGTTCTTGACTTGTCCCAAGACCGTAAAACAAACTTGTGGCAACAAGGCACGAGCACACCCAAGAGGAGTTAAGAAAAAAAAAAAAAAAAAATCCCTCTTTTGAAAAAAAATACATACTTGAGTGCATCCCATATATTTTATTTTATTTCAGCATATCTTATTTATTAGTCACTACTGGATAGTGGTTAACTATAAGAGCTAAAAATGCAGCATACTCCCACCAGGAAAGGGAGGCCTGGATGCCCTCATAATCAGTGTAAGTTTTAAAAAAATATGATCACAAACAATTCCTAATTTACAATTCAATTTTGTTCCAAAATTCTACATGAGTGAACAGGAGATGCACTTTGTCTTAGATAACGGTATTCTACTGGACATGGTACTGGATTCCCAGTTTAGCCTTCAAGGTGGGGTGCTGTGGTGCCACAGTTGGTTAAGACCCCAACTCTTGGTTTCAGCTCAGGTCCTGATCTCAGTTATCTTGAGATTGAGCCCCATGTCAGGCTCCATGCTCATTATAGAGTCTGCCTGAGATTCTCTCTCCCTCTCCCTCCAGCCCTCACTCCTGTTCTCTCTCTTTCCCTCCCTCTCAATAAATATATATATCTTTAATACGTATATTAAAGTTTGAGAAGCATTGCTCTTGTCACTAAGAGTTAATATTCATTTTTATATGTTTTTAAATTTTTCCATATTATCATTAAGAAAAAAATCAAACTAACCCTAAAAAGTTCTCTCAAAGTGGGCTACCCAATGCCTCCCTTAGATTCTAGCAAAAGTGAGATACATTCAGTGATAATGGTGCTTGTCTACCTGAATCAGAATCACCAGGGGACCTTGACAAGGATACTAGTATCCCAGGGCCCAAACGAATTAAATCACATTATCTAGGGTGGCACTGCTGTATACTTTAAAGAGTGACATAAAAATTCCTTATATTTCAAAGAAATCCAAACCCCAAGAACTTCAAACTCTTCTTATCACAGGAACTGAGGGAAGGTGTACATTGTCTTCATTCAGGTAGAGAGCACAAGAAAGTGTGTTTTAGAGATGGGGTTCTAGTAGGGAGTAGAAATAGGATATAGGGCCAGTTTAAGGAATACAGCAAGCAAATCACTGCTGGGATTAGAGAGGGAGCTACAGATGGGGAGAGGTAGCATGGGAAGGAAGGTGAGAAAAGGGTCCTACCTGGTAGGCATCTGCAAGAAGGAGATTTGCTAGAGATAGCTGTCCTTAGGTAAACAATCATGTGAAAGGGACATAACATAAGTCAAAGCCTAAACCAGGGTCTGTATGCAGAATTCCCCAAACACTCTCCTTTCCTTATCAGTAGGCTTGTATTCAAATCCCCATTCAATGTCTTTGTCAAACCATAACGGACAAAGATCTTCTGCAATACAGACCGCGGGACTTGAGAACTCTAGTCACATTAGTACTAGGACTTCTCCTTTACGTCCTTAACCTTCTTGGGTTTTAATGAGTAAAAAGAGTTTGACCCAAGCTGCCCTGACACGCATCTCACCTTGATAATGGAAATATGCCCAGAGCTGCCTAGGACCTGAGAAAGGATAACCATCTTCTCTCAGTAATCTGCTTACAGAACTCTCTGCACTTGGCTTGCCTCTCAAGATCCTTAATTGACTCTCATGCTCAGCTTTTCAACAGCCAGTCTCCTAGTTTCTCTTCTATGCTATGAGTCTGAAATGTGAAAGATAATGTTTTATTTGGCTGCTGAGTCAGATGGAGGGAAAAAACAAGCACAGAGCTAACTAATGAAGAGAGGCCATAGCTAATATGATTTAAAATTATATCAACTCTTACAGAGAGACAAGCTCCTTTATGATGGCATTTCTTTTTTGTTTTTTAACCTTTCACAGTCGAGAGCAGATTTCATAGTACTTTTTCTATCAGTCCTGAAACCAACCAAATGCTCCTTATATCACAACTGCCCTTATTCAGAGGGACTAAGGATGTATAGGACATTTTGAAAGCACGTCCACCTTTTACCAAGAGTGGCGTTACAGCAATTTCAAGAATCTTCAGTCCTTTCATGGACTTTAAACAATTACCAAGCTGATATACACAGAGGAAAAAAAAGGAATGGTCAAAGAGAATATCATCAATACTAAAGCATTGGTGTAAGTTGTTTAAAAAGACAGAGGTCTTATAAGAACAGTTACATTTTCTCCCCTTTTCTTCTGGAAGTAAACTATGGCCTTTCAAACATGCAGATGGTTCCAGACCTACAACCCAGGGCTCAGGGTAGCTGGAGAATGCCTCATCCCTCAACACCACCCACGGGAAAAGCTTTCAGATTCCTTTTGCTGGGATATGTTGAAGACTTGAGAAGTTTAAGAATGAGTCCTTCTCCACACCCACTCCATTCTCCCTTAATTTTGTTTATAAGTTTGACCCTAGCACTACTGGTCCTTAGGTGGATTTCACATAGTTCCTTCTGGAGCATAAGCAAGGGGGAAGATTCTCTTTAGTCCCCATCCTGCTTCCTACTGTGAACTTTCTGCAGATTTGCCCCCGAGATGACCCTGGAAGAATCCTCAATCTTTCAGCTTCTGTTAACCTAGGTCTCCTGAGAAGATGCAAAGAAAACTCAGCAGACCAAAGACTGGTTACCAGAGACACCATTCTGTTGAGTAACTAAATATAATCATTACAAATATAATGATATCACAATTATAATCTGTTATTGCAGAAGGTTCATATACTTTGGAGCTATAGAGACCTATCACTCAAATTTACCATATGTGTGACTCTGGGAAGTTTCATAATTTCTGAGTTTCAATTTTCTTCTCTGTATATTAGGATAATAATAATATCTGTTCCATGGAGTTACTAGAAGAATTAAATAAAACAATCTGCATAAAGGACTTAATGCTGAACTTGGAATAGATTAGGTAAAATAAACATTAAACTCAATAAATATTAAACTGTATTCATCGTGGTTTTGTACACATGACAAAAAAATTGATAAATATGCTCATGTATTAACTTTCATATTTAGTGAGTGTTTTTGTTTGCATGAATCTTTGATGCTGCTGGATAAATTATTTCAGAAGCCAGGGCATAAAAGGTGCTTGATCATGAGGCCTCTCTTCCTGCTTCTACTTGGTAGTGCTTATGTTAATCAGTGGAAGCAGCTCGTGACGGAGCATGACTGAGGAGAACTGTCAGTCTCACCATTATCTCAGTCATGACATAACAATTGTTGGAAGTGTTATTCATGCCAATCCAACAATAATCAGAGTGAATTGTATTGCTATACACTGACTCAAATGTATACAGTATAATCATTAAAACAACAATAAAAGATTTTTTAAATTAAGTCAAGTAGAGCCAGATGCTATGGATAAAACTATTTCCCAAAGTTCTGAGTGCTCTCACAGAGAAAAATCACCTAAGACATCTTAAAAGGTAATTAGTTCTTGAGCTACCTTACTCATATTTACAAAAAAATGTTTTTACCACCAAACTGTTGCAGGTTTCTACAGGAATAGAGTGGAAGAAAGATAGATAGACAGATAGGTATGTAGGTAGGTAGGTACGTAGATGTGGGTGGATGGATGGATGGATGGATGACAGATAATTTCAAAAGCCAGAAGAATGTTTCCAGGTGATTGTCAGGAGCATTACAGAACATTCTGGATCTAAATATGATCATCTTTGTTGAGATAAATTTTTAAATACATTTTTCCTTTTTATGTACAAAACTACAAATTCTTAAAAACATACAACTTGAATGACATCTTTTTGGGAGACTTGATGGCACTTCTAATTCTCCAATGCATGAAGACCAATATGAATATATGTGAATCCAGATGGTACTTTTACCAAAGCAAATATTATACACAGCCTTTACTTAAAGCCTAAACAAATTTCAACACATCATTGCCTTTTATAGGTTATAACCAAGGATATGAAATGATGCTCTAGTGATATAAAAAATAATAAATCCAAGTCAAATTTAACAGCAGCTGGGAAATATCTCAGACTGTATATAAACACCAGAAATCTTGGGACTTTCAGGCACAGAACTCTCTTCTCACTGATGGAGACATAGAAGACTGAGAAAATATATTGCAACCACACCTCACTGCCAAATTTTAAATTCTTGCTATTTTTCCTTGAAACTCAGTATGCAGATATGATTTCAAAATATTACAGATATTCATATAGATAATTGGCTAAACTTGACTTCATTCTTCTCTTGATGTTATATCTTGAAATTCTACTGTCAAATACAGAAGAATAAAAGCACCAGCAATTTGATATTCTAGTAAGATAACATGATTTGGGATCATAACAGAAAATAAACCTCTTCAAAAAAATCTATCTTACTGAAACCATTATTTGTTTATTTATTTATTTACCCACTTTAAAGTAGATTGCCACCTGCATTCCAGGGCACCTTAGGGCATTTTTACTTGTCTCTACTAGAGTTTTAGTGGTTTCTTTGTATTTGGAGTTGAATTAGTCCTTTTAGCTAAACACGAGATTACCCTCGTCATAAAAATGAATGTAAGTCCTTTAGATTAATAAAATCATAATAATGAATACACTTATTATCCATAATAAATTTATAAATGAGATCCTTACCCCTAAATATAATATGATTCCATAGAACATAAATCTCCAGAAAAAGCATCGCCGAAGGGCATTAATGAGTTTGGGGTTTTTCTTTGATGCCAGCTCTCTGTCCCATTCTCTGCAAAAGAATGAAAAACAGGACCAGTAAGTTGTATGTACAAATATTTGAGTTGTTCTATTTCCCTTAACATAGTTTTAGTCTCAGAAAGACATCCAAAGAGATTAACCCAAGTGATTGGAGAGACAAAAACACCTTGTGGAGACCTTCTAACACCAACAGTCAGGTATCTTGCAGAATTTGATGCTTCTCCATATATCAATTTTCAGGGAGTTGACTCCATAACAAGGTCAGATTTTATGTATTAAAGAAAGATTCTTGCTTAAGAGCAATGCAATAGGTGGACAAAGTACACCTCTTACAAATATACATTACTGTGCTTGGGACAAAGTGAAAAATAAGCAAAAATTTAACTTTTTCCCCCTTCACCCTTTGATCTTTACTTGCTTAAAACGTTAGTAGATTTTATAAAATTTAAAAGTCAAACAAACAAACAAACCCCAAAACCTCAACGTAAAAAGTCAGGTAGATTTTTCTTTTACTTAACATTAGAAAAACTTGTCTAAATGGCTGTTATTAAATGTAAGGGTATAAAACAAATACTGTCAAACTTCATTTTCAACTATTAAAGTCATTTAATAGAGTAAAATTCTCTAGAAAATTAGAACAGAATCACATTCTATATTTTCTGGTAGGAAAAGACACCATATAGTCTGAAAGAATTGTAGTATCAAATAAGTTTTCCTTTAAAAACTGAAAGTTTGGGGCACCTGGGTGGCTCAGTGGGTTAAGCCTCTGCCTTCAGCTCAGGTCATGATCCCAGGGTCCTGGGATCGAGCCCCGCATTGGGCTTTCCGCCTGGCAGGGAGCCTTCTTCCCTCTCTCTCTCTGCCTGCCTCTCTGCCTACTTGTGATCTCTGTCTGTCAAATAAATAAAATCTTAAAAAAAAAAAATAACAAAATAAAAAAATAAAAACCAAAAGTTCATCAATGGATTGTATTTACATTATAGCCACTTCTATCTGTTAATGAAGGCTTTCTCTTCCCAAATGGTTAAAATATATCTCTAAATATTACCCTGGCCTTCATTACTAAACTGTACAGAGATGAAAATTTCACAGGCAATAACAAGTGAAGGTTTTGCATTTCATTAAGAGCTATGTCCATTACTATTCCTCTATGATTATCAGAAGTGGTTTTAAGTTACACCAAAGGAAGAACACGGGAACAAGTGGGATGTGACGGCAACATGGCAGTCTCTGTGCACGGACTCTGGCTGCCCCAAGAAGCTTACTGTCTACAATGCCTAATCACCCTCTCCCATCTATACACCTCTTCACTCTTTCACTAATACACAGGACTTGTTCCCATCCATATCATTCAACGACTCACAACAGGGTAAGTAGCTAAGTATGGATGCAGATTCAACCTCTCTTTTAAAGGAAGAATGAGTCAGATGAGAAAGTCATGAAAGAGAGGTGGTACATACACCAAAGAAATGGTTTCAAGGTGGGAAGAAGTAGTCAACATGAAGTCACGTAGGAAAGAGTCCATTTTATTTGACATTAAGGGACCTCTGGTGACCCTGGTCAATGTCATTTTAGCAACACAGCAGACATGGAAACCATATTTCAAGGAACTGAGGTATAAAGGTAAGGTGAAGAAGTGGAGAGATCAGGAGAGCAGAGAAATAACAGCTATGAAACAAGGGGGGGAAAAAAAGATTGAGGCAGCAATCTGAGGGAGAGGCCAGGTGGGAGAATTTATTTTAATGGGTGGGATTTGAACAATGGATAGCCTGAGAGAAGGAATGAGTGGGAAAGAGGAATTGATGTGGTTTCCTCAGCACCATGAGAGACACAGTAAGAATCCCAAACACTGAGAGTTAAATTACAAAGGAAGAAGCTCTATAATTATCAGTTTTGTAGCTTTTCATGGAACAGATGAGCAGATTGCATGAAGGGGTGATGTAAAGGGTTAAATACCACAAACAGAGCCCAAAGGCCCAGTGGGCCTCAACAAAGTGGTGACCACCAAGGACCTTTGTCACAAAGCAGTTATGATATGGGAGGCCAGGGTCACTTCTAAGGTTGCAGAGGTACAAAGTACTAGAAATGGTATGTCAGTCTTCCAAAATGTTTCCATAAATTCTAAATAATAATTTTACTTTTTAAATTTTTTATTATAATATTTTTTTTAAGAAAAGAAGTGCATAGGATTAAAACAGATACAAAATAAAGGCAAAAGTAAGAAAGAACTTACGGACTTATGCTGGCACAGAGTTGTTGAATTAAAAAAATAGGTATATTTTTAATTGAGTTGATATGGGAGATATAATACAAACAGGAGAAAAAAGCCTTAGGCCAGATAATCCTACAAATTCAGGTATCCTCTATTTGGCCATAAATAAATGTTTATCTGGAGTACATAGTCTTTTATTAACCTACCCCTTCTCTGATTAATCTTTCCCTCAGCATCCATTCAGAACATAGGTATTCAATATCTACTGTTTTATTGTGAACTTGCTGACATACGTACAATGTTTTATATTTATATATCTTATCTCTGTAACAATATTACAGGTTTTACATAGTGCTAGTCATTTCACATTCAATTATCATTCATTCAACAAATATTTATTGAGCATCTACTATATGCCAGACCCTATTCTAAATCAAACCAAACCAAACCAACCAAAATATCCTTGCTTTCATGGCATTTCCACACACTAAGTCCTCGATAATAGAAATTGGGCCTTGATCTTGGAAATATGAATCTATTATTCCCACTAGCCTAAGTCTTTGAATAAAATCAAGAAAAATAAGACTGAATGTCTTACTTTGCCTTGAAAATATTTTTTAAAGGAAAATGAGTTGATTGTAAATAAGGTAATAAACAAATTACAAGTCTCAACTTTTTTTTTTAAATTTTGGGTCATGTTTTTTTTTTAATTAAGATACTCCTATTTTAAAGATACCATTTTGAGATTTAAGCCATCTAATAAGTTAGTTCTCCATCATCTAAACAGAGTATTAATAATATAAATAATTAACAGTGTTAATTCCTCCCTTCAACTAATGAACATTGTGCATGAACATACCTTTCCAATTTTTCAGACAGATTGTCAGCAGAATCAGCAGAAGGGATTTGGTATATGTCTGATAATTCCAGGCGCTGTCTATATCCTTTCGTCAAAATTGGTCTGGTCCAGCTAAAACAAAGAGATGGGACAGATGTAAATATTCACTTGATTTGGTCTCCAATATAGACTTGGAATCTGACACTGTTTTAAATCTTCTGGCAAATGGGAAATGGTGTATGCACAAATATGAGAATAAACAATCCAATGCATAAAAATACCAGTGTGTCATCTCTTATAGAACACATCTGTATAAAACTCTAATACCTCTGAACTAATGGGACTGAGGGAAAGTATCAGGAATGACAGTAGACTCCTTCCCAGAGGAAAAAACAAGCCACTACACATTCTATATTAAAAGTAGTCTTACAAACAAACAAACAAACAAAAACTGCCCCAGGGACACCTGGGTGGCTCAGTTGGTTAAGTGTCTGACTCTTGGTTTTGGCTCAGGTCTGTTCTCATGGTCCTGAGATCAAGCCCCAAATCAGTTGCTGCACTCAGCATGGATGGAGTCTGTTTAAGTTTCCCTCTTCCTCTCCCTGCACCCCTCCCCACTGAACACTTTCTTAAATAAATAATCTTTTTTTTCTTAAAGCTGTCCCAAATAACAAGATACTAGGAGTTTATAAGGGCTGAAGTCCAGTCTCTATCATTTTAAGTATATAATGATTTATGAATGATGACAGAATGGACTCTCAATCAATATCCTTACACAATGTTGTTCTTGTAGTACATGGTCCTCAGCAACAAGTTATTTATTAAATGAATTGACTATAGATGAAGGATTAATGAATAGTTTGTACTGGTTTGTTAACCTAATTATCACTCCTGAATCATTACTTGAGGGTGGAGATCATGACTTTACATTCTCTCTCCTCTGCAGTTGTAGCTGCATCCCACAGCAGCTACAACACACCTGCCCTCTATACCTCTAATAAAGAACAATTTTTGGTGGAAACTAGTGAAGCTAGTATGGTCAATAATGAGACAGGATACCCTGGTTCTTTTCTTTCCATTATTTTTAAGTATATTGTTTCTAACTAGTATGGATAAGACAAAACAATCTCCAAAGAGATAAAGAGCCTAGACACAGGAAGACTAAAAGCTGGCAGACTGCAGGGAGTGGGGTGGTACTCAGGCAAATCTTCAACCAGCCCTTCTCCAGGAGAAAAAAAAAAGGGACTTAAGTCATTTGCCAATTTCTGTGGTGTAAATACTCCCACTCTGTCCAGTTTCAAATTACCAAATGTGAAGTCATTGAACATAGAGTTTGGAAGAGATACACAGTTGCATATTATTACATAGTACGTTCACCTTTCAGCTACAATGAAGGTAAATAACCTCAATGGCATAGATAATAGTAAAACATCAAAGTAGGCAGTAACAATTTTTGAGTTTTTATTAGATTTGTTTTAATATAATTTAAGTGTAAGTTTATATCACCCAATTTTTAATACTTGTTGTACTTAACAATGAGCTCACAGACTTCCTAAAAATTTAACAATCTGCTCAGCCAGAAGAGGCCAACGGCAGAAGATCATGATTACCAGATAGTTGAAAGACTTGAGACAGGGTAATGGCATTGAACACAGAAGGATGGGATCTATAGAAGATCTAGTAAAAAGAAAAATATACTCCATCTATTAATAAATATTCCATGTTCAGTATGTTTGAGATTATTGAAATATACCAAATTTACAAGTAAACAGAATTTTACTATCTATAAATTCCAAATACCATAAGACATTAGCAGGAAATTAAAAAATAAATCTTTTCATCTCTTTAGAAAATATATAAACATACATCTTTTGGTCCATATCTAAGATGTGATGTTCATTCCCATGAATGAGTTTCAAGCTCATTTTAAAGTAATATACTTTGTTGGCTGCCTCTATCAAAAGCTTCCTGTGTAATTTGTGCCCATTTTAATATGTATATTACACCTTGATATCTAGGTTTGATTATCAGAGTTCCATAGCCCAGCATCATCAAACCAAACATATTCAGTGGTATTAAAACTCAAGATAGCCATTTACAATTATTAATAAAATTTAGTGTTTCCTGATAGGTTTACCACAGTGAACCCGTATTTGTATTCTGAAATAGAAACTTGGCTTAAAGTGAATTATGATAACTAAAATCAATTGACTTTAGGCAGCCTAGCAATCACCAGACTTACCCTAAAGAAAACAAAATTGTATCCTGTTAGGTTAAACTGGTAACACTGAATGAAATTTCTGCTCCAATGAGTTCTCCATGCCTGCCTCAAGCCAATCTTAGAAATATAAAAACAAAGACAAAACAAAAACTTCCCCAGATATCTACACCTTTAAACACTTTATGAAACATTAGACACTGTAAAACTCCAGCCGCCACTCCTTTTGAATAATCCTGAGTAGATTAAACATACTTGGATAGAATTTAGGAATGCCTGGTCAGGATTGCTACTTCCATATTTCTTTCTTTGGGAATCAATGAATGTTAGGTGGTTCATGAAGCAAAGCAGATATGCCTGGAATAATCAAAAGCAATACACCCTGTCCTTCTCTTCTTCAAATCTGCTCCCACCATATTTTCCTCTCATCTCTAATTAATTTTATCCTTCTTCATTCATAACCAGTCAGTATATAGTGACAATGGGCTTAAAAAATGGTCTTAGAAATTGTGTCAGCGGGGGAACCAGGTGGTGGGTATTAGGGAGGGCACGTATTGCATGGAGCTCTGGGTGTGGTGCAAAAACCATGCATACTGTTACACTGAAAATAAATTAAAAAAAAAGAAAAAAGAAATTGTGTCAGTTTCCAAAATTCTGGCTATTTCTAACAAAACTAGCTAATATTTACATAAGGGGTAACAGACATCCCTAAGGTATACAGTTCTTTATAACTTAAAAGTGTTAAAGTAATTTTGAAAAAAAAAAAAAAGGGTCTAGTACTCAGGATATGCTGTTCTATTCACTTAACTCTATGAGGCTTCAGGTTCTATTGAGGAAAGATATTATCATTTCATTTTAAAAAAACACAAATAGAAGAAATTTTTAAAAATTTCATTTCTTAGGATAATACTTCCAATTTTTGCACAGAGTGACTTATAATTTCTTTTTTTTTAAAGATTTTATTTATTTATTTATTTGACAGAGAGAGAGACAGAGAGAGAGGGAACACAAGCAGGAGGAGTGGGAGAAGGAGAGGCAGGCTTCCCGCTGGGCGGGGAGCCGGATGTAGGGCTCCATCCCAGGACCCGGAATCATGACCTGAGCCAAAGGCAGATGCTTAACAACTGAGCTACCCAGGTGCCCCTAGAGTGACTTGTAATTTCTTATAATGAAAATAATTTTTCAATCATAGCCACTGTTAAAGCCTTGATTTTCATAAAACCTATCTCCCTAAAACCACATATTTAGAGCTCATAATCATTTTTCCACTTGACATTTGGCTTTATTAATCCAACAGAGACATCTGACATTTTCATGTGCTAGAATTTAAGATTAAGGTCAGGTGTTAGACCTTTTCAGCTCAAAATGGTTTTATCTCTATAAAACCATCATGTTTCCACAGTATTTCACTTTACATTTTAACTGGCCAAATGAAATAAAAGAGCAAATCCAACAAACACTGGTTCCATGACACTTCTTGCAAATACTGACAAATTGATATACTCAAGAGTAATAGCCTTTTTCCTTTTTGCATTATATAATTAATGTTTGAGGAATTAAGTAGAAATTACTCTAAAATATTTTGTGTAGACAAATTTAAATATACCAAAGATTTTCCTAGCCCAAATAATCTGAATAGTCCTAATTGAAGGGAATGCTAAATTCAATGCAGACGAAAGATGGGGATTCACTTAAACATATTGTGATAATAAATCTCAAATTTCTACAGCAAAACACTATCATTTTGCTTTGTTTTTTTGCGGGGGAGGGATAGTTGCTTCTTTTGTTTGTTTGTTTTTGTTTTTTGATAAATGGCTATAATGGGAAGGATTGATTTGAGACCAGAAGTCATTCTCAACTTTATAAGGATTTAAAGAAAAAAAGTCATAGAAATAATATTTCAGAGGCGCCTGAGTGGCTCAGGTGTTAGTGTCTGCCTTTGGCTGAGGTCGTGGTCCAGGGGTCCTAGGATCAGTCTCGCACTGGGCTCCCTGCTCAGCAGGAGTCTGCTTCTCCCTCTCCTTCTGCCCCTGCTTGCGTTCCCTCTCTTGCTGTCTCTCTCTCTGTCAAATAAATAAGTAAAATCTTAAAAAAAAAAAAAAAGAAAGAAAGAAAAGAAAAGAAATAATACTTCAAATGTCACAGTTGTTTTATCAACTTAGATTCAACATTATCTCATAGTCAGATGTATTATTCTCATTGAATTTTAGTGAAAATAACACTTGAGATAGTAGTGATATTTGGCTCTCAAAAGTCCTGTGTGAATCTTACAGGCTTCAAGGGTGCACCCCAAAGTAATAGCTCTCAGGTCAGGGAGTCATTCTCTGATTACGGACATGTTTAAGCAGTGTTTGCTGCTTATCCATAAAATGGTGAATTTATAAGTAACAGCAACTTGAGTCAGCTCGAAAACCTTTAGGAAGAACATGCTTTGCTAAAGATCAGCCATTTTTGCATTTGAGAGTTAATTACTTATGAGGATCTAATTTTACCAGGAAAACTGTATTAAGTTCTTTTTCTTTCTCTAGATGAGTGAAAAGTATAGTAAATGTAGTCAATGAATTTCAGACAGTCTGGAAAGATAATTAATTGCTGCTTAAAAAAAGACAACGAACCAAATCTGAAAATCTTCTGGAAGTCCAGAATTTATAGCCATACAGACATCCTAATATAAATTAACTTAACTTCATGCCTAAAGAATCCAAACATTAAATAGAAAAATCTATCTGCCCATTTTAGAAGATGCTTCTAAATATAAGTATATTAGGAATGTATGCATATAAGGAAATGTCTGAAAGGGTATTTTCTTTTTTGGTTATCTATATTCTCCAGTGTTTAACTATGAGCATGTGTAACTTTGGAAATAAGGAAGTTCTTTTTAATTAAAGAAGAAACATATAGTTATAATCCATTACTTGTAATGGCTATCCAACATAAACTTTCTAGTCAAATGTGTTTGTTTGCTTTTAATTTTTATTTATTTGAGAGAGAGAGAGAGAGAAAGCAAGCATAGGCAGGGGGAGTCAGAGAGAGAAGCAGGTAGACGGATACCCACCAAGCAGGTAGTCTGATAGCAGGGCTCAATCCCAGGACCCCGGGATCACAGCCTGAGCCGAAGGCAGACTCTTAACTGACTGAGCCACCCAGGCGCTCCTCTAGTCAAATGTGCTCTAACTCCATGATTCTTACATAATGTTCACTATCAGTGTTAATTTCTCACAAAATAATTTTTTCCCCTGATATGACTGAGGTACTACCTCAACATGAAGACTACAAAATACCAGTCACTTGACTCCTACCATAAATCTTTTACTGAAGAAACTGAATTTGTGATTTTAAGAAAAAAAGACCACTCCAGGTTCTCACCCTGTCTCTAGCATTTTTCAGTCACATGATCTTGGAAAATGTTCTGGATCTCTCAGCTGCAGCTCCTGATGGAAAGAACAACTACTATGACTACTTTACCTGGTTTTCATGGAGGCCAAACGCAATGTTGTCTATAAAGCAGTACAAATGTATCTTCTTAAGCACTTCTTCATGTAAGAAAATGCTTGGCTTCAGTTTAATTCTCAGAGTGCTAGAGTTTATTATTACTGGGAATATAATAGTAACAGCTAACATTAATAGAGTTTTACCACAGCCCAGCAAAATGCTAGGGATTTCATATATATTATTTCATTTGACCCTCCACAACAATTCATAAGTCCTAGCAGTATCTCCCTCTTACAGATAAATAACTGAGCCTGAGGGAGCTTAAATAATTTGTCCACAGGAGAGTTAGAATTAAAAAATAAGACTGTGATACCAAAGCCTATACTTGTATCAAATGTGCAATATTAGGACCAATTAAAAAAAAAGCATATACTTAGATATAACACCAAAAGCACAAGCAACAAGAAATAAATTAGATAAACGACATCATAAAAATTAAACATTTTTATGTTTTAAAGGACACTGTCAAGAAAGTGGAAAAATAACCCAAAGAATGGGAGAAAATTTTTGCAAATCATACATGTGATAAAGAGTTTTATCTCTAGTATTTAGGGACTCTCATAATAGTAAGACAACTCACTTTAGTCAGGGGCAAAGGATCTGAACAGATATTTCTCCCAAAAAAATGCAAATGAAAGGATATTCAAACTCATTAGCCATTGGGGAAATGTAAATCAAAACCACAATGAGATACCACCTTACACCTGCTAGGATGGTTATCATAAAAAAGAGGTAATAAGTGTCCAAAAAGACATGGAAAAATTAGAAACTTCATCTCCTGTGATGGGAATGTAAAATGATGTAGGCACTTTGTAAAAATAACCTTAAAATGGTCTTTGAGGCATGTCCTCAAAATATGAAACGTAAAGTTTTCCTATGATCCAACAATTCTAGTTGCTGGTACATGCCCAAGAGAGATGAAAACAGACGTCTGTGCCAAAACTTAAACACAAATGTTCACAGCAGCATTTTTTGTAATAAGCAAAAAAGTAGAAATAATACAGATGTCAACTGTTGAATGGATAAATGGGTATTCCTACAAATAGAATATTACTCAGTGATAAAAAAAGAATGATGTACTGACACATAGTACAGCATGGGCGAATCTTGAGAACATCACACTAAATGAAAGAAGTCAGTCATAAAAAGTGCATGGTTCCATGCATATGAAATGCCCAGAACCATCAGTCTACAGAGATAGAAAGCAAATCAGCAGCTGTTTAGGATGGGGCAGAGGATAGGGAATGCCTGCTTACAGGTATGGAGTCATGAAAGTATTCTAAAAAAAATTTTTTTAAGACTTTATTACTTATTTGAGAAAGAGGGAGAGCAGGGACAGAGGATGAGAGGAAGAAGCTGATTCCCCATTGAACAGAGAGCCTGATGAGGGACTCAAACCCAGGATCCTGAGAATGTGACCCAACCCAAAAGCAGATGCTTGACCAACTGAGCCACCCAGGCCCGGAAAGCATTCTAAAACTGATAGAGATTGTTTCACTATCTGCCAAAACCATGGAATTGAGTATTTTAAAATGGGTAAATGGTTTGGCATGTGAATTATATCTCAATAAAATTGGTATTAAGATAAATAGCATACAGAAATTGACGGTCAGTGTTGATTTTGGAAAGTTTTACCACATTTTATTTTTCACCCCTAGAACTTGCAAAAGGCAAATTCTTATTATGGTGACTTTGACACTCTAAGCCCACTCAAACAGGTTAGTGCATGGGCAGATCCTGCAACTGATTAACACCCTTTCCGTAAAGGGATCTAAGGATTGGTGACATGCATTGTAAGCTGTACAAATAGCTTATTTCCTGCCCGCCCCCAGAAGCAAGGTGCTTCATAGCTTAAATTACTATAAATACAGAAAAAGTGACCATAGTGATAATAGAGTAAAGAAACCGAGGAATAGGTACCATTGACGAAAAACTGTTTGTACCAGTTCGACCTCATTTATTGGATTTCAGAAACTCAAGCAAGTGAGACAATAAGCAATGGTACAAAAATTCCCATCCATCTTGAAAGACAACAGAGAAGAAACAAAGCATTGTGATTTATAGCCTATGCCCATGTACTTTTGAAAAGCAGCCTCCAAGTGGTATTCCATGATTTTTGTTTGCTTTTTATTCTATTTGGGCAGGAAGCCACCAATAAAAGCCACACAATTTTTCATAGCTGGAACAACTGCCAGAAAGATAGGATGATGAACTGCCCGCTAAAATTGCTATGGCCTATATAAGTTCACTTTTAGGAGCTTTTTACCAACTAAGAAAGACAAGTAACACCATTGCTCTCTAATTTCTGGGTTTTATTTCCATTGGCAATAAAAAATATATTTGAAACCAAGAAAATAAGGAAGCGGGGAAATGGATTGGCCTTAAGATTTTATGGTAGAAATGCCACTGGGTTACTGGCTGGCATTTGTAAAAGCTTACAGAGAGAAACCTGTGTTACTGTCAGAACCTCACCACTCTTACTGTTATTTTAGACAATTGTATTGTGGAGAACAGAGTGGGGCAATGGTTCCAAGCATGCTCAGTGCAAGCATGCTCATGATATATTAAGGATATCAACCACATGATATATTGATTTAACTTTGCTGGTATTTATTTTATAACTATCCCATTTACCTGGTATTCCCTCCCTTTTTGTAAAACCCTGAATCCTTTATGGAAGCTCTTTGTTTGGTTGGACCCCATGACTACAACCCAAAGTAAACAGTCTCTGATGCACTTCTGCATTCATTCTTCAGCAATAAAATATCCACAACCTTTCTAAGGCCTGGTTTTCATTCTAGAATTAACTCAACATCTGGAATCAAAGGTACTTAATTTTTCTCTGTTAAAATGTTTCTCATAGTGTGGAGATGATAAGCCTCTCCTGGGGACAGTAATCCTCTGAGAAGCTCTGAGGTATATTTGGTATGAGCCACCACAGGCAAAGCAGAAGCTAACTCTCATGACCTTTAACATCCAAATCACTTAATGATACCTCTCTGTACAAGTATCACTACTTATTAAATCCTCTCTGAAATAGACTTTCTACTCACTGCCTTGACAAAACCTTTCCCAAAAATAAAAAATAAAATAAAATAAAAAATAAAATAAAAATACAGTGTGATTCCAACCCAACACAGTTTATTCTGATGTTCACTCATTTGTTTATTTTGCTTGAAAGATGAAATGATAAAATGGAGGTTAGAGGCCACCTTGGAAATAATACTCCCATGGTACACTGATACATGCTGCGTCAGGAAAACAAAGTTGATGATTTTTTAAATTCAGTCATGATAAAGTTGGTCTTGAGGGTTCTGCTTGAAATCATCTAGCCAGATAAATGGTCAGTCACATTTTAGATTTTTTCTCATTTATCTTAACCTTTTCTTCACCTTAATTTATTTATGCTGTCTGCTGTTACTCATGATTACTTCTCAGAATGATTCAAAGAGGACCATGGCAATGGATTCAGACTTCCCAGCTTCAGATGATTTCCCATCTTCAAACTGTATGTGGAATTTGGTTATCAGTGACATTTTAACCCATTTTATGCTTCTATTGCTATTTCAAATATTTATTATTCAAATTATAGCACTGAACGGTAAATTTAGCATCCTCTCTATGTCTTCTCCCTTTGGTGACACATTGCATAACTCAAGATTTAAATTTTAGATCCCGTTCCTAAGGTTGTGGAGCAATGCTAATGCTATTTCTCATTTTCTTAGATATTCCTGTGGGGAGGCAGGCAGAAGATACTGACAATCAAACTCCTGAGAGGTTCAGGGAGGAGGAGAGGTGGCTATAACCTCACCCTTGCTTCACTGTGAATCCCAGAAATAAAGGAGCCTGACAGAGGCAAGGCATGGAGACAGCCAGTGGTTCAAGGATGACCAAGGAAATAAAACTCTACTGTAAGAGTCTTACTTTAAATCCCCCTCGCTTAATATTTACATCTTTTATCATATAAGAAACATATAGGTAAATAAAGGTCGACACCCTGCGTAGCTTTTCTCTCCCCAATAGTAAAACACACAATAATAGATGCCTGAATTATTAACTGATCCTAATAAGCAAGTTAAGAGTTCAAAATGGTCACCTTTCCAATCAGGTCACTGAAAACACAAATCATAAAACAAATCATGATAGTTAAGCGAAACTCATTTTATAGGCATTTAGGAATTACTGTGATCTTAAAATGTCATGATTTCTTGCTTCCACATGCACTTTAGGAAAATGAACTTTCAAGGAAATACCGAGCCAGATTCTCTTCCTTTTGAACTCTGCAAGGGTTCTCACTGGATGAAACCATTGGTAATAAGAGGGCTCTGAATTTTTGAAAGGATTCTCCTACTCTCATCACCTAACAGGGCATTTTCTGGTTTTATACCAATACCAACCTAGGTGCCAGCTTACCCTGAAGAAAAATTAATAAATTCCTTGAAATAAAATCTGACCTCTATTTCCAAGAAAATTCAAATGCACTGAAATAGTTTCATATATATTATGTATGCATGAGCCTTTCTGCAATCCAGGTTTAATTTTCTTCCTGTGTGCTCTATTCTCGCCTGTACTTCCTCCACCTATGCCGTAACCACAAATTGTCTGTTTACTCATCTAAAATCCCCAGTCTCCAAACACACTGCACTGTCAGCTCCATGAGGGCAAAGACCTTATAGATTTTTTCTTTTTCTGCTGTATCCCCTCCACCTATCATACAGTGCATAACTTTCAATAATTATTTTCAAAATTGTTAAATTAATGTTACATTATACTGTGTTTGCTAGTTTATTTTCCTTATAAGACAGACTTCTTGAACAATGTAAGTGTCATATAAATCTTTATATCTCCGTTTTCTTCTTCAGTGTTAGGACAACAACAAATAGAATAAGTTAAGGTATTAACTAATTACTCAAAGATGGGATGTGTATAGCCCATCTGAGGACACTGATATGACTGCAAATAAGTGCAGTTCAGCCAATACATCTGTTCAAATGTATTAAAAGGGGGCTCCTGGGTGGCTCAGTGGGTTAAGCCTCTGACTTTGGCTTAGGTCATGATTTCAGAGTCCTGGGATCGAGCCCCACATCGGGCTTTTCATTTGGTGGGGAGCCTGCTTCCCCCTCTCTCTCTGCCTGACTCTCTGCCTACTTGTGATCTGTCAAATAAATAAATAAAATCTTAAAATAAGAAACAAACAAATTAAAATAAACAACAAATGAATTAAAAGTCAAAAACAAGGTCAATACATTTTTAAAGTGTATGGTAAATGCAATGCAAATGTCAAGGGGTCTATATCCTCATATGATATATACTCAAATGTTAGGGCTGGCTTAGTGACCATTCTTGAAAAAGATTTCTGAGTCATAACCTAAGCCAATAATCTTAAAAATTCTAGCCCAAATTATTTAATTCTCAATAAAATATTTTCATATTTAACACCTTTCATTACCAAACATTCTTCCAAATATCTGACCTTCATTCTGTTTATTCTTAATGGAGATGTACCAAAGTTTCATAAATGGAAAGTAATTCTTCACTCTACTAGGAGCAAATGGTCCCTTTTATTCTACCTTCCTTGACAATCACGTCATCTTCTCCATTTTCTCCATTATCTCCATGTCATTTCTGTACATGAAAGATGAAATACATACAACTTTTTAAAAAAGATTCATAAACAAGTATAACTCCTTATGTGTATTACATTTTACAGTTTCAAATTGCTTCTCTATTTCATTCTGTTCTGACCACTGTTACTACTGGGAATTGAATTGTATTCCCCCAAAAAAGATATGTTGGAATCCTAGCTCTCAATATCTCAAAATGTGGCCTTATTTGGTGATAGGATCTTTACAGAGGTGATCATGTAAAAATGAGTTCATGCAGAGTGGACCCTGACCCAATACAAATGGTGCCCTTCTTTTAAAAAGGGAGATTTGAACACAGAGACAGAGACACCAATAGAATGCCACATGAAGATGAGGGCACAGGTCAAAGTGAGGCCTCTTCAAGTTAGAGAATGCCAAGAGTGCCAGCCAATCACCAGAAGCTCGGGGAGAAGCACAGCACAGATTCCCCTTCAGAGCCTCAGAAGAAACCAAACTTGCTGACAACTTGATCTTGGACTTTTCAAATTTAGAATTTTAAGACAATAAATGTCTGTGATTTAAACTGCCCAGTTTTTGGTGCCTTGCTGTAGCAGCTCTAGCAAACTAATACCCTGGCCCCCAGCAACAGAAAAACTCCATGTTAGGACAGTGCATGCAAAGGGACAAGTGAACAAAGGAGATACTCTGAGGTTTTAAGATAAGGTTAAAAGTTGGAGATAAAAGCCAATGGCAAAGTACAGGGTGCAGATGTGGAATCAGGCAGGAGCATTTGGGAGAATGCAACCTCCATAATTTAGAGAATTCACTGGGCCTCATTCACAAAAGAGAAGGGTTAAACTTAGAGAAGAAAGGTATTTTCTTAAAGCCTGGCAGTGAAGATGAATAAGGATTAACTATAATAATCATGCTGATGGCAGTCTTTACCATTTATTAAAGATGTACTCCCTGTCTGGCATTACTCGCTGTCATTTAATATATGGACAGTACTTAATTTCATGTGTTAACTTAGAGGGTGTTTTTGAATGAGATTTATATTTAAATAGTGAACTCTGGGAAAAGCAGATTGCCCTCTAGAATGTTGGTGGGTCTCATTTGGTCGGTTGAAGGCCTGAACAGAACAAAAGGCTGGCCACCCAAAGCAAAAGAGAATTGCCCCATGTACTGCCTTCAGAATAACCCGGGAACATCAGCTCTCCTGGGTCTCCAGTCTAACAGCCTACCCTACAGATTTTGCACTTGCCAGCCTTCATAATCACCTGAGCCAATTCTTAGAATAAATCATATGTATATACACATGTATATCCTATTGGTCTGTTTCTCTGACATCTCTGACCCTGACTAATACACACAGTAAACACTCAATGAATGTTAGATATCATATGAATGCTGAGCTGTGTTAAATGAGGACAAGTGATTGTACTGATGAGCATAATATCATCATCGGAAGATAAGTAAATTGCCCAAGATCACACTGTTAATAAGTTACAAAGTAAGGATTCCAACCAGGTTTGTCTGACTCCAAAGTACATCTTCTTCCACTATATATTGCCACCTAGGAGTTGACAATAAGGATTAGACACAAAGTAGAATGTGAGATTATTTTATCAGAGTATGGAGTGGGTGAACTAAGAAACTCAGGAGAAGGTCAAAAACAACAATTACAGGAGGGAACACTAGCCCTGTGATCTTCAAACTGTGGGCCCCACCATCTGGTAGTCCCCAGAAATACTTCAAGGAGCTCACCATCTGTTGATCTGAGGTGTCAATGTCTTCAAACTGTGGGCCCCACCATCTGGTAGTCCCCAGAAATACTTCGAGGAGCTCACCAACTGTTGATTTGAGGTGTCAATGTTTTAAAATGTTTAACTATTTTAAAAATAGGAGTTAAAAACATCACACATTATTGTATGTATTATATGAAAATTTTAGCCTACTGGATTCATCCAAACGTGTTCCTGGACAGTCAGGCCAACTCATTCAGGGTCCACTCTGGAGGAAGGGTTCCCCTGTCATCTCTTTGCACATATTTTAAAATATTATCATCTGCCATTGGTTATTTTCACACTTCAGAAGTGAGCGTGTCACTATGGATGCACGTGGGCCAAGCTCAGGTGGGCCAAGCCCACCATATCCCTGCATTCCTGCTCACACAAGCACTAACAGAATTGTGCAATCTCCAGGGAATACTAACAAGCCACATCAGCTATCATCATGGTTTTACAGTACTTTATCATGTTTATACCACAATACAGTGAAATTGATTATAAAACTCACCATCAATTTAGTACTAGCCTTTCCAAAAAGAATTACTACATTAAAAATCCAGGTGCCTGGGTGGCTCAGTGGGTTAAGCCTCTGCCTTTGGCTCAGGTCATGATCTCAGGGTCCTGGTATCAAGTCCCACATCGGGCTCTCTGCTCAGCAGTGAGCCTGCTTCCCTCTCTCTCTTTCTCTTTCTGCCTACCTCTCTGCCTACTTGTGATCTCTCTCTGTCAGGTGAATAAATAAAAAAATCTTTTTAAAAAAATCCTTTTTAAAAGAAATTTTCAATATTAAACACTTAGGCAATTACCTATTCCTTTCTATTTATTATCATAATCTAAGTTTTATTCTAAGGCTTTTCACATTCAGATCAAAAATATTCTTTTGGGGGTGCCTGGGTGGCTCAGTGGGTTAAAGCCTCTGCCTTCAGCTCAGGTCATGATCCCAGGGTCCTGGGATCGAGCCCCGCATCGGGCTCTCTGCTCCTCGGAGAGCCTGCTTCCTCCTCTCTCTCTCTCTGCCTGCCTCTCTGCCTACTTGTGATCTCTGTCTGTCAAATAAATAAAATCTTAAAAAAATAAAAATATTCTTTTGATTCACTCTTGGCTACTCACAGCTATGAAGAGGGTTACAGTGACAAGCTGCATTCATAACAGAGCCTCCTGTAGGACAGGCAAGATAATTTTGAGGCACAGTGAAGTGCTGAGGTTGGGCAACTTCAACTTTAATTATAGAGTCTGGGCTGACAAACTTCACACTAAATATTAACTGTTCCTTTCAAAACTAAACCACAGAGTAATCTTTCTCAAGAAATTGCAAGCAAGAAACTAAATTTAAGTAAAAGTCAACCTTGTGAGGTGCAAAGAGTACAAATAATTCAACTGAGGTCACAGGAATATATACCTTCAATATATTGCTAAGTTTCCAAGTTTCCTTGGAAACAAGTTTCCTTTGACATCAGTTGTAAGAGGCATCTCAATTTCAGAAACATTGTGCATAAAGCAAACATATGGGACAAAGAAAATAATGCATAAATTTTATATAATCATTTCAACCTTTATTTGGGAGCAAGAAATTAACTGTATCTTTGTGTTAATGGAAGAGTCGTTGTCTTACATTGTCACTTTTATTTGCATATATTGCATATATTTATTTTCATGGGAGATTCCATTTGCAAGCTGGGATTCATTTATGAACCTATAAGTAGGTTCCATAACCACCATAAGTAGGAAAATCTGACACTTACTTAAAACAAAGTGTCAAACTTCATGCTGAAGAACCATCTGACGGGTCTCTCTGCCTCTTCCTTCAATCCAAAGAAACAGAATAAGAGTACACAGAGAGAAACAGAAGACAAAAATGATGAACATCTAGGGCTTGGTGATCACAGCTGGACCCCAAGGAGGGGAACACTGAACGGACTGAACTGGGGATGCAGGTGAGGGCTGAAGTTGGTAATGTGAAGAGTGGAAGCAAAACTCGCCAGGAAGCCTGGAGTAGCAGGTGCGTGGAAGTGGAAAATGACAGGAAGGTGGATTGGAAAACAAAAACAATGAAGGGTGATGGCTAGTACCTGGATGGAACAAATCAGCATAAGAAGTGCAGTCTGGTTTTGTACAACTGAGGTGTTCCCATGTGATAATGGTTGGCTAGTGGCACGCTTTTTGGCTGATCACATCTTTCATTCTCCAATGGGACCTTTGGAATTTTGAAGACACCATTAACCCAAGATAAGACAATGCCCTTTCACCCCTCTCCATCCTCTCATCTTCATCCCAAGCAGCTTGTCACATGCACCTAGTGGGAAGGCATGTTTCTGGAACTTCCAAGAAGAATAGAGTCTAATGCCTTATTTAAATGACATTATTTATAATGCTTATATCAAAAATAATAAATTTTAGAGGCAAGAAAATTAAGAAAATCTATATAAGAATGAAGTGAAATTATTAAATTCACCAACTCCATTCTAGGCTTTTGGATAGTGTGTTGTACTGGTTAAGAGCAGTATATCCAGAGCTCTGGATTTAGACCAATATAAATAAACATCTTGATTTCACAGTAATTAGCTGGGTGACCTTGTATAAACTCTTCGTAATCTTTCTAAACCACATATTTCTTAGATGTAGAATCTGTTTGGAATTGAAGAATTCACTGAGGTACTATAGACAATCCCTGGTACCTTGAAAGTGCTTAGAAATATGTTAGGAGGTAGTGGGAGACCAAAGTACAGATGTCTCAATAACTATGCGAGAGGAAATTTTGAATTCTGTGGCACATTAAATTGTATCTATGTTTCTGTTGTTAATTTACTGAAAAAATGTCAATAACTTCAAAATCCTCTTCCCTTGGACACTAAGGTTGGAAGAGGAATGTTGAGAGAGAGAAGTTTCTTGGAGCTGGGAGAAGATGGAATCACCTCCATATCCCTCATTTTATGATTATGTGGTAGAATCCCGTTGTTTGTCCTCAAATCTATAGTTTTCCAATCTTTTACTAAGGTTGAGAAGCAGTAGTCAGGCCATTTAAAAAGTTTCTTAAGACTGACCTAGGGGTTCCAGATTTTAGTAGACAAGAAGAATCACCTAGAATGTTGAGAAAAATGTGGTTGCCCTCTCCCAGAGATTGTGACTTAGTAAGGACAGAGTGAGATCTAGGAATCTGCGTATTTGACGTGGTATTTCTATCTTAATTTAAGTTTACTTAATTGATAGTTAATTTAATTAATAATCCATTTATTAATAGGTCAATATTTTTTAAAGCAGGTATTTGGCAGGGCAGTCTGATAAGCACTTCCCTAAAGCTATACAAATATTGTTAATTATGAAGAGGCCCCTAATTTTCAGAGCACATGTATTCACCTTAAGAATTTCTTTATCTCATTTCTAGTTAGATTTCTCTTTCAACAGAATAACTAAACTTCGATCAAATTTCCAGAAGCAGCAGATTTGATGCTCATTGTTTTTTTCATAATAACTTATACATATCTCCTAATCCCAGAATTTGACTCTGTCCTGCAGTAATTGTGGCTAGTGTGACAGAGTGTGACTTGGGAAAGCCATGAGTTGTGTCGATACCCTTAACAGCAGCAAAAACAATTAAATCAGGGGCACCTGGATGGCTCAGTCAGTTAAGCATCCTCTGACTCTTGGTTTTGCTCAGGTTGTGATCTCAGCATTCTGAAACCGAGCTCCACATTGGGTTATGTGCTCAGTGCAGAGTCTGCTTGGTATTCTCTCCTTTTCCCTCTCCCTTCCCCTCTGCTCCACCCCCCCCAACTCCCACCCCCAAACCTGCATACATGTGCCCATCTGTGCATGCACACATTCTCTCTCTTTCTCCCTCTAATAAATAAATGAAATCATTAAAAAACAAAACAAAACAAAACAACTGAGTCAGCAAAAGTTTACATGAGTTCAAAAAGGCTGCCAAATTACCAACTTAATACCTCAAGGGATCCAAACATTCTGTTCAAGGATTAAATCTGACATACAGGGGCACCTGGGGTGGCTCAGTCAGTTAAGCATCTACCTTTGGCTCAGGTCCTGATCCCAGGGTTCTGCAAGCCCTGAGCCCTGAGCCCCGCATCAAGCACCAGCTTCTCTCTCCCTCTGCTGTTCCCCTTGCTTGTGCTCTCTCACTCTATCAAATAAAATCTTAAAAAAAAAAATTCCAATATACATTTCTAAATGTAATCACCTTAAGTTTCTATTTCATAGGAAATTTTTTTAAATTATAAAAAATGCATCAATTTTTGTTGTCAAGGAATTGTACTGTTGACTTCAAGTTAATTCTATTATGTGAGATGATCTTTATTCAGTCAATTTTATAAATCAATAAAATATTTAAGTTTCCTTCATTAAACGGGGCAAGGGAAAGATGTATAGATGATATCTGTGCTCCAAAGGGAAAACAACTGCATCAGTAAAAATATAAACATAAAAATTCTTTCTTATGTTTTATATATAGAATTTTATGTAAAAATTCTATATTTTATATAAAAAATACAAACATAAAAGAAGAATAATTAGAATGTATAATAAGTTTTGATGTGTTCTAATTCAAAGTACTATATTCCTGGAACATACCAGACACTCAATATTTATGTTAAATAAATACATATATGTGTTCAAGGATGAATGACTTGACAATCACATAGACATTTCAAAGTTATTATTTTTACATTAATTAGTTCATTTTATAGTGATTGTCCTTCTAATAAAATTCCACTACATAAAACTTAGTTCTGATTAAAGCTACTTCTGAGCTTTAATTCCATCAGTTTATAAATTCTTCAA
Source organism: Lontra canadensis (assembly GCF_010015895.1). Classification (NCBI taxonomy): domain Eukaryota; kingdom Metazoa; phylum Chordata; class Mammalia; order Carnivora; family Mustelidae; genus Lontra; species Lontra canadensis. The sequence goes on from NW_022630996.1 coordinate 25,217,141, forward strand.
TATGTGAATACAATTTTGGATCTCATTATAAGCATATACATACTTTTTAAAGTTTTTATTTAAAGTCCAGGTTGTTAACATACTGTGTAAATATTCATTTCAGATATACAATACAGTGATTCATCACTTACATACAACACCCAGTGTTCATCCCAAGTGTCCTCCTCAATCTCCATCACCTTTCTAACCCATCCCTCCCCCCATCTCCCCTTGGGTAGCCATCAGTTTATCCTCAATAGTGAAGAGTCTGTTTCTTGGTTTGCCTCTCTCACTCTTTTTATATTTTATGCTCTCAATTAACTGATTTATATAAATACCTAATGTCTAATTGTTTTAATGATGTTGGTCCCAGTTGACTCTAGAATCATATTAACCCATGGGGGATTTATTTGTGTTGTGTACTTTCATTCACAGAGCATATATACCAGCTATACATTGACTTTTCTGGATAAAATAGAGTAACCCTATTAAATATCAGATGGAAGGGGTAGAAAAAAAGCTAATATGAGTTTTTAGAAGTCAACCCTATCTTTGAGTTGAAAGAAGTACTTTTGGTAACAAATATTCATTAGCCTGCTTATTATTCTGTTGAAAAATGTATTTAGAGGTTCAAGACTAAAATGAATTAAAGGTCCTCTAAATTGTGTTACATACATTTAGGAAGACATTTTGGAAATAGTCATTTTAATAACCTGATTTAAAATTAAACTGTCAGACACACAGAAGACTAACATGAGATCTGAAGAATAAAATACTTCAGGGGAAAAGTCTGTCTATAGCAAAGTTGGTCATCATCGATCTCCTGAAGAAAAATGATAGTTTACTAAGCTGGAATTTTCCTATAAAGTGCCATACATTACACAAGAAAACAAAGGAAACTGATTTTCCTATTTCATGTAATACTTCAGAACACATTTGGTAAAAACAACTAATATTTTTATTCAAAATTAGACATTTTATCTTCAGAATATCAAAGTTTAATGTCCATGTGTACAAGTAAATTTTTACATTTCCATCAAAAATTAAATTTTAGAAGTATATCTATAAACTGAATTAGTCAAGTTTTATTCACTTAACAAATGTATCTTAAGGGCCTATTAGGTCAAGGAGTCAGACAGATGCCTAGTACCAAAAAAATGGATAAGAGCTTCTGCCTTGAAGGACACATTAAAAGGTGCTTAGGCAAACAGGAAGTCAAGAAGAAATGGTCAACAGGTTCCCAAGAGAAAAAACTATTCTGAGAAATTAATAGCTGTTAAGATACTATTTTCCTCTTCGGAAAAGACCATTTTGCTTCACTTTTAAAATTTGTGTGTTTCACAAATTTTCCCTTTAAAATTACTCAATTACTGAATAACAATAATATGAATTATATACGAGCCTTAGAAACTTTTTCTAGATCTTTAAGTAATTTTAAAGCTGTACATTACATTTTGAAGCTTCTTGCAATAGACTTTTTTTTTAAAAGAATATGTTGTGACATTATGTAAATACCTAATGTCTAACTGTTGAAAATTATAGGTGAAAACTATGAGGGACACCTGGGTGGCTCAGATGGTTAAACCGCTGCCTTTGGCTCAGGTCATGATGCCAGGGTCCTGGAATCGAGTCCCACATTGGGCTCCTTGCTTGACAGGAGCCTGCTTCTCTCTCCGCCTCTACCTGCCACTCTACCTGCTTGTGCACGCACTCTCTCTCTCTCTTGCTCTCTGACAAATAAATAAATAAATAAATAAAATCTTTAAAAAGAAAAAAAAGTAAAGAAGAAAAACTACATGAAATTCAAATTTCAGGGCCCATAAATGAAGTTTTATTGGAACACAGCCATGCCCACTTGTTTGCATATTGTCTCTGGCTGCTTTTCCACAATGAAAAAAAGCACATGGCCCACAGCATTGAAAATATTTACTACCTGGACCTTTACAGGAAAAGTTTGCCAAACTCTAATCTAAAGAATAGCAATGAACTTGGGGCTCCTGGGTGGCTTAGTCGGTTAGGTATCCAACTCTTGATTTTGGCCCAGGTCTCCATCTCAGGGTTGTGAGTTCAAGGCCCACATTGGGCCCTGCATTGGCCTCTGCATTAGGCATAGAAACTATTTTAAATAAATAAATAAATAATAAAGTATAGCAATGAACCTGGGTTGAGAACGTGAAGCTTTGTTAGCTCTATTTTCCAGAGTTTATAAGGATGTTTAAAATAAACAAGATGTGTAGAGAGCTTCCTATATAGTTTCTCCAAGATACTTCCTCTAGAAGTAGGACTGGTAAACCCCACCAGTAGGAGATTATTCTTTTGTTGCTCCCACAACCAACACTGGCCTCCAAACTCTGGCCTTGAACTTCTTCTAAACACAGCTGTCAGACATCTGGGATTCTGCCTTTTCAGCTTCATTTTCACATAATGACCTGACTGGTACAAGATGGAATTTGTGGGTCTCTCTTTCAAATTAAGAACTTTGAGAAAATCACTAGGCATTTGGGGGAGTGGGGGGAATGGGGGGATGACATTGGGTAGAAGCTCGGTAGGCAGTGTTAAGAAAGCTCTGTGTATTTTAACAGGCTCAAAGTTTGAACACGAAACAATGATACCTGATCTTTTCCAGAGGAATGAGAATCTTTTGTTAACACAAACACAAAATATTTCATGCTAGTAGGTGTGCTTTTATTTACTCAGTCACTGCAGACAGGACCTGCAGCCCCAGCCGATTTTCATACCTCCCTGAATGTCTATGATCTTAGAAATCAAATATGTAAAAACCACTGAAAGAAGTGAACCTTCAGTGAGATGGAGGCACTTCACACCCCACCTGAGTCAGTGGGTTTGGAGGGGGGGGAGGTAGAATATCTAAGTAAATCTTACCTCCTGCCATCCCTAGAACACAGCTGCTGACTCCTCACACTCTCAAGGTGACTCCATAGCACAATAAAGACAAACAAGGAGCCACTCTAAATCCTTCCCTGGACACTGTCCTGGACTTTTTACTGAACAGCACGAGGACAGTATTTATAATCCTGTCACTTCAGACTTCTTAATTTTCTTACCTCAAGCTGGAAATCACTTTACGATATTTTCAAATAGTCTTATTACCTGGCCTTGAGCCATATGTATCATTTTCTTTTTTAAGTTTAAAAGGGAGCAGAGGGTCCACTAGACCTCCATCCCCCACCCCCAAGCCTTTTCCCAATCTCCTCACCAGCACATTTCATCCCCTCATTACCCAAGACAGCACATCTAGACATTATCCTTGATGCTTCTCTATCCTTCACCTTCCGCTTCTAATCTATTGCCAAGCCTACTTCTGCTCCCAAATGTCTTTTTCTCTTTTTTATTCCTAAGATTTTTTTACTTTTAAGCAATCTCTACACCCAATATGGGGCTAGAAATCATGACCCTAAAATCAAGAGTCACATGCTCTAATTAACTGAGCCAGCCATGTGCACACCCCCCCCACTATGTCTTTCAAATTCATCTTTCTATCCCTGCAGCCCCCTATTTCCTTGGCAAAACTGCAACAGTCATGTCACTCTTCTTGAAATCCATGGCTTTTCATTCCTATATGATAAAGCCCAAATGAAGCTCACCAAGTCCCTTTTAATCAGGCCTGACTAGAATTTCAGATGCATCTCCCACAAATCTGTCACTTATCTTATGTTCCAGTCACAGGGAAAGTCTCTGAATTCTTTGAAGGTGTCATGCTCCCTCTTGCTGACAGTCCTATACAAAGTCTGCTGCTTCCATGTTTACATTTTTCCTAATGCATCCCCGCCCTCTCTGGACAATCTCCTTTAGGTGTCAACTCAGGAGTCACTTCTCCAGCAAGCCTTCCTTAACCAGCCTTAGACTGGACTGGATGTGCCACGGAGTGTTTTTACAAGCCTCTGTGACTCTGGGTTTCAGAGAATTCATTCCACTAAGGCAACACCAATTTCTTTCTTGTTCATCTCAACTCTATTAACGTCCTGCGTAGCATACAGAAGGTGGTGAATGAATGAACCTACAAAGGAAGTACTGTTCTGATTCAGCTCCTTGTAGCAACCTCTGGGAGATTTCTCTGATTATACCAGAGTAAAAACCAGTTTCAGGGCTGAGAATCCTAACAATAAGGACTTAGCAGAAACCTTTAAATCATTTCCTTATCCCATAAGCAAGGAACAACCAAGCAGTCTTCCCCAGAAAGGCTAAGACCTGGCCATAAAGGGACACAAAAAACATTTGACAGAATAATTGTTCTGGGCAATAAAAAATCTGTCCATGGCCCTGCTTGCATTGACCCCTTTTTATCAGAACAGTGGTGCATTACAAAACTGTTGAGTGTACAGTACCTATAAGCCTCTCAGGTTGATCACCATGGAATCACCATCATCACAAAGAAATATTTATTAAACCATTACATGCTGTGGTCTGAATACTATATTAAACAAGTCATAGAAGGTCCTGACATCCAGGGCTTTATAGTTAGAAAATCATCATTGATGTTAAAAGACAGTAATAAGCTAACGGAGCTGCAAAGAGAATAGCAACCTTCACAAGCCTTGCCACTTGGAAACAGCTGCGAAAGCCAGATCTTTCAGAGCTCTGTAAGAAATATATTCATTCTCTACACAGAACAATCTAATTGAATTTTTACAGGTTCCTTGCTAAAAGAAGCCTAAGCTCCGGGCTGACACAAAACTCAATAGTTAAGCCACTTTGTAATGCTAATTTCCCTCTAAAACAACTACCAGGTAAATTCTTCCAGAGCTGGTGAGAAACCTCTGAAATGGTAATGTTTTGCTCTGGCGATAAAGTACTTAACGTTTTGGATACAACACACCTTCAGGTAGGGTCCACAACGAGACCTCCATTGTAATCTATTTTCCCCTCTTGACCTCATTACAGCTCCGGGATTCGGTTCCAGGGACGTGCTTTACACAGATGCGTCAGGAATCCGTGGAATCAAAAGTGCCAAAATTGCTGCTGAGTCAGAGGTGTTTTTAAAAATTTAACAAACAACATATAGCTGCATGCTAAATGGTTAACACCCTTTCCTGATGGTTTCGCAATCCTATACTTATATTGTAACTGTATCGCACTGAAATTACAGGTTCCTGTGAAACAACACTAACAATAATAATACATCTTACAGTGGTGCTCCTTTAAGGGCCTTTTAAACAAGTTTGAACATTTATGCACTGAATATTACCATACTAAGTCCTACTTCCTCCCACAAAACACAAACGGAAAACTGGAAAACCGTGATTTACAATATGCCAGCAGAGAGCTGGATGTGGGGATGGATCTCAGGACCCTGAGATCATGACCTGAGCTGAAGGTAGAGGCTTAACCCACTGAGTCACCCAGGTGCCCCTTCTATGCATTTTTAAGTGTATAAGAATACTCCTGGACTGTCAAGTAAGTAATAATTTGAACCACTGAAATACACTTCAAAACCAAGGAGGAGAGGCACCTGGGTGGCTCAGTGTGTTGAGCCTCTGCTTTCCACTGGGGTCATGATCTCTGGGTCCTGGGATCGAGCCCCCCATAGGGCTCTCTGCTCGGTGGGGAGCCTGCTTCCCCCTCTCACTGCCTGCCTCTCTCTGTCTACTTGTGATCTCTGTCAAATAGATAAACAAAATCTCAAAAAAAAAAAGGGGGGGGATTTTTTAAACAAGCAAAATTAAAAGGAATTTAATTATATATACATATATTTTACATATTAATATACATATATAACTTCAGTTTCAGTCATATTACACGAAAGAGATAATTTTAGAATTCAGAAAGTTAAATCAATCAAGAATGACACAACCCAGGTTGGAAAATCTGAACTGTATTATACATGATCGGCAAAAGGTGGATGGATAGAAAAGGATAGTCAAGGACTGATGTAGGGAGTCAACATTTGACAGTGTTCAGACAACACTGTCCAAGAGAAAGAGGTGTCTGTTCCAAAAGTGGTCTCCTTCAATTCCTCTGGGAGACAAAGCCAAGAGAGCATAAGGAAACCCTGGGTCATCCTCACTGGAAGACATCTGTACACAGACTGACTAGATGGACTCATGGTATTCAGGCCTCCTTGGCAGCTGGACATCTCAAGATGAATTGTGTGTTTCATGTTGGCCTTTTGTTTCATGCATCTATGTCTTCTGATCTGCAGAGGTTCAACTTTGTCTGAGAGACAAACCTGAGATAATGCATGTGTATTGATCAGGATAAGACTAGACCCTTGTTTGAATGGCCAACTGGTCTTTCTCTGCAATGGTTCTACAAATGCCTGCCAACAAACTGCAAAAATGTTTATGATTCTGCCGTAATTTTAGATTTCCTCATGCCTTACCAACAAGTAGTGAAATGTAAATACAAAATCACTGTATTTTTTTTACAATATGCCATAATTTATTTAATCAAACAAGTATGGCCCCCTTCAGAACTGTGATTTTCATGGTTCTTTCTTATAAACTGATTGCAAGTATGCTTCTGTTGCTCAAAGCACTTATATTTAAAAAAAAAAAAGCACTTATGTTTCTCTTCATTAGGAAATGTCTAAAGTTTGCAATACATTTTTTTTAATGAAAATACCTAAACTTAAGTAGCACTTTGCTTTAACAAAGCAAATTCTGATGAAGAATCTTTATACTATCAGCGTGGATTTGATTTCAAGATACAGCCATAAGTCATTTAAGAGCAAGTTCCAGTCTGGGTAATAGGATTAATAATCTAATGCAAGCTACAACTAAAAATAATGGCTAAAAAGTAATGGGCCCACTATATACCCATGAGAAGAAACTTATATACTATTTTTAAAGGTAATTTCATAAAAAGAATCTGAACTATTTTGATCAAAAGCAGAATGTTTAGAATGAGAGCTTAGTTTTCATTGATAGCTATTTTGATTCACCATACCCATTCTAATACATAAATTCTAGTTTGTTTAAGAACCTCTCATTACTTTGTATTTAGTAGTTATGAAAGTATCTTAGGGACATCTGGGTGCCTCAGTCATTTAAGCAGCTGCCTTCTGCTCAGGTCATGATCCCAGGGTTCTGGGATCAAGTCCAGGGTTGGGCTCCTTACTCAGTGGGGAGCCTGCTTCTCCCACCACCTGCCCTTCCGCTTCCCCCTGTTTGTGTGCTCGCGCTCTCTCTCTCTCTCTCTCTGACAAATAAACAAATAAAATATTTTTTAAAAGTATCTTCAATTATTTAGTACTTATTAAAGTATCTTAAATGATTCTATTATTAAACTGAGACTTATGTAATTCTTGGCCTTAGATCCTAATATTACTGTACTTACTCTTTGATCTTATTTGACATTTCTCTGTGGAGTTTATCAGGAAACCCGTCCAGTTTTGTTGTTTGGGTTTTTTCTTATATTTTATTCATTTATTTGAGAGCGAGACAGTGAGAGAGAGCATGAGAGAGGAGGTCAGAGGGAGAAGCAGACTCCCTGTGGAGCAGGGAGCCCCATGTAGGACTCGATCCCAGGACTCCGGGATCATGACCTGAGCTGAGGGCAGTCGCCTAACCAACTGAGCCACCCAGGCACCCACTCTGTCCAGTTTTACAAGACTCTGTGGCACTTGGATTCTGTGGGGCTCTGACAATTCTTCAAGCATTGATCTAGATTCCTGGTATGGATGCCATGACTACAATTCAAGGTATTCAAGACTTTAGATGTCTTTCAAATTTTGTACTTGATGTGAAGCCCATGCAAAATTAAGAAAGTACTACTTAAAATTATCCCAAACTTTACTAGCTTTTCTAATAATAAAACCTGAACAATGAAGGATTTAATATAATCTCTAATCCAGACCATAATAGCTTTACTCTTTGATGAATCTGAAACTGAACGGATCATATTCAGAAAGTTAAATTCTAAAGTAATTAACCTGCCATTCTAGTTGAGATAGTACCTAAATTAAGTTCTCATCCAGGCCCATTCTTACAGATTGATAGTCACAAAATTATATTCAACAAAGATGAATTGAGGATCTTATAACAACAATGTGCTTGGTATTATAATGAATGTAAAAATATGATAATAAAACTAGCTAACATTTACTGGGCTAACCACTTTACATGCATTTTTCTCAACAGATAAACCCCTAGGCCTTAGGTCCTATTAGTCTCAAGTTTTAAAGATCAAGTCACACATTAAGGGACTTGCCTCAGGTCACACGGCTCAATCTAAACAACCTGAATCAAAACAGTCTGAATGCAAAGGTAAAATCCCTGACTCCAAAGCAGTAGTGGTCAATGCAGAAAGTAAATTTCTGACCCTATGCAGAAAATAAATTTTTTACCCTTTTAGAATTAAAACCAAGAAGAAAGTTGATAATCACTGCTATTTTAGGTGACTGTCAGTTCCCATAAATAGTAGAAACTTAACTTTTAAAAAATACACCTCTTCTTAGAGCAATTTATTATGAAATAGTTTGGAGAACAAGAATGAGTATGCTCTTAACAAACTCAGTAGTGATTATAATACATTTTTTAAATAAATCAACCACAAGGCATTTTTTAAACTATCCTAAAATATATGAGGTGATCTGCTAAAAAATATTTTGATAGAGTAACAGTGATCTAATTTAAATCAACAATGTATTAATTAAAAGTTCCTTAACACTTAGAAGTAGGTCTAGGATATTCATTTTTCTGAAAACTGCATTTTAGACTGATTGGTACTTATGTTCCTCAAAGTGCTCTGCTAAAAAGTCTACAATTTATGACAATTAGCATTTTGATTTTGTAAATAGTAGGAAAATAAATGGACAGATAATCTAATTTTTATAGATGGGGTAACAAAAGGTGATGAAAACAAATACTAAAGGTAATTCTAAAGAGTAAAGTCCTTCTCTCTTATCCACAGGGATGATCAATGGTCAGGAGTCATTCCTTCGCACCTGAGTTCCACATTTACTGCGCATGCAGAGAATAAAACATAGATAAGAGAGTCCCTTCCGCCCCCCCACACACGCATATTTATATTTGGCTTCTCTGATACAAAGTATGCTGATTCACTGGATAATCATGAGTCAAGTAATATTCCATGACAGAGCTATACCTATTCATTCATTCATTCACATAATGTAATAGGAACAAAGTAGAGACAGTATCCAAAGAACACCTCAAATTTAAAATGCTACATCTAATTACACTTTGCCTAAGACTCTGAATTTAGACTGCATTTTTAAGAACATCATTAGATGAAGTTCCAAGCTTTTATGACTCATCACATGCAAAGGAGGATAAGAGTAAAATTTATTACATGTCAGTTGTGCATAACTTCAGTATCCTGTCCTGTATCTTCACATTTCCATGATCATTCTGATCTCCCCCCCACTCCTCCCCCTCACCCTGCGCTTAAATGTGTAACTTGCAGGGGTGCCTGGGTGGCTCATTTGGTTGAGCACTGGACTCTTGATTCCAGCTCAGGTCATGATCTCAGGGTCTGGGATGGAGCCCAGTGTTGCCCTGCTTGGGATTTTCCCTTTCCCTCTGCTCCTTCCCCTCTTAAAAAAAAAAAAAAAAAAAAAAAAAAAAAAAGTTTAACTTGTAGAATTTGTTTTTCTTTAAAAAGATATTTCAAAGGATTTGCTTTCATCCTTAAAAAAATAATGGAATGGTGGCAAATACTTCTTAGATTTACTCAGTATCATAACAATAAGAACTTTAAGGTCATCTTACCCACTTCACACATCTCCCTCCAAAAAAGTGTTTTCTGAGCACCTACTACATGCAAACACGGCACTTGGAATAGGATGCCAAAGACATCTAAGTTTCCAAGGCACTAAGTGGCAACAGTAAGAGACCAAATTGAAGTATTTGTTATCAACAAGATTTTCATTCACTAATTTCTTAGAAAATTTAAAGAAAACCCTTGCACAGTGGCACATTTGGGTCTCCAAAGTGCAACTTTCAGTTCCAAGTAGTTCAGACTTCAGTTAAGCTAAAGCTCTCTATCCAAACAATTGGCTTCCCTTTATTCTTTAATCTCTTTTTCACGTTTCCTATTTTGTTCACAAAACCCACATTCTCTCCCATAACAATGAATGATAGCACATCTTTAAAAAAAAAAAAAAAAAAAGCTATTCTTCTTTCCCCAAAACCCAGCCCATACACACACGCCCTCTTCTTTCATGGGCACGTGCCCTTCCAAAACTCGGCAGGACACCCCCTCACCTGAAAAAAAGTTTGGAGAGGACGCTGGCCTTCTCCAGAGGCGACCTCTGCATGGTCTCTGCGGGCGTCGGTGTCCCTGCCGGGGCAGGCTGGACTCGAGTTCCTAATGCCAAACGCCTTACTCCTCTAGCACAGGCTGCTCGCCCCTTTTTCTCTGACCTGCTGTGATGTCATTTGCTTCCAACCCCCCCACCCCATCCCACACACCTCCCCTTCTCTTTAGTTCCTTCCCCCGCCTCCACTGCCCAGGTTAAAAGCTGGGCGCTGCCTAGTCCAGCCCCCAATTTGCCCTAGCGGCTTTCTCCACCCTCTGCGCACCCTGACCGCTCCTTCTCTCCTTTGCTCCCTGGCTGCTCCGCGTTTCCCTTTTCCCATTCTGACTCCCAGCCTTCCTCCCTCATGCGCGTTCCTTCCTCGCCCGCGTCCCTACCGTTGAGCCCCTACCCAGCCTGCAGGTGGGGGACAGTCGCGGCCGCACTCTGGGTCCCGTCTCCGACGCTCAGCGGGAGCAAAACCAGCTCAGGGGCAGCTTCTTGGACCCTCCTCCGTGCCAGGTTCGGGGGAACGTGGGGCACACGGGAGCCAACTTCTGAGCCTTTTTTCTCTCGCTTCTTCCGAGAACCCAGCCAGGCTCGCGTTCCGTTTTTGCAAGGTGCATTCTGAAGGGGCAACGAAAATATGTCTCTGCTGTAACAAAATGCAGCCTTAGAGACCAGAAAAGTTTGGAGGCAGCGAATGCTGTGTTCACCTTAGCGCTTCCTTTGAGTGTCGGAGGGAAGAACCAAGCCTTGTTAGTTTCAGGCTTAGGTGAGCTGAGTGCCGCTCAAACCCTTGGGAGACGCACTCATGGGGGGAAATCCTATAAGATGGTAATCGCTTTGTCCTGTAGGCGCTCAGGATTTGTTCATTGTCTTAAATTTTCAGCCCAGCTTAAGTTCTGAAGGAAGGCTTTTGTGTGTGTTAGCGACTAAGATGACAAATCGACAGTGTGTAAACTAACCCGCCCTCCTATAGATTTCCTAGTCTCGGTCAGCAAAACATCTTGACTAATACACCGAAAGGAATCCAGTCTTTGAAGGGAAGGTAGCGTGTTAACCCCGACCTGAATCCTGTTGTGTAAAAACAAGGGTACACTGAATTTAAATTGAAAAATTCAAATGAAAGTAACAATTTTGGTCTGATAACTGCCTACAACTAAGGAAACTACAAGTAAGGAAAGGGTGTTTACTGTAAATTACCATATTGTTGATTTGTGGTCACCCAAATACAGTACAAATAAAACGTGCATTTCACAGTAATAGGAATACACATTTAACTTAATAAACATATTCAGCAAGTTTTTATACCTTCACTTTCAATTTCAATGCTACCTTTTTTTCCCATCTTAATCTAGGTTGTATAAACATTTAAATTCCATTACTCTGAACTTTAACAGTAGACAAAATAGAGCAAAGATATAAACCAAAATGCATGGAGTGAGATACCAAGAAAGAACTTCAGCATTTCTAATTCATGATCCTTGTTTCAAATCCTGTACCCATGTTTTCCTCCCTCTGGTTTGACATACAAATCAAGGTTCTTTCACTCAGTCTTTATTATTGACTTTTCCCAGGTATGTGATTGAACTCACTCCATCCACTTCCCCACCCCCACTCTATTGTTTGCTTTATAACTGCTAGTGTGACCCATCAAATATAGTACACACATTTTGAAATGAATTAGCAATCAGTTCCTCTTTGTTACCAAAGAGCAAGTGATAATAAAGGGATTAACAATTATGTCCAAAGAACACAGAAGCTGACCAAGTGGTATGGTTTGAAAAGACCCCAAGTATGTTAATCCATCACCTTCCTCTGGAAAGAATAAATAAAACAGTGACTATTTCTTGAGTTCTTACTATTTGCCAGGCATCATCCCATGTAAACCTTATAACAACCATGTAAACAGGTGTTATTTTCCCCAATTTTTGGTTAAGGAAACAGATAAGAGCACTTAGGTAAATGTCTATAATGGTAGAGCTAAGATTCAAACTTGGTCTAATTCCAAACCAGGACTCCTACCAGTATATAACATTGGTTCTAATCAAATCATCCCTCCTATATTGATATATACTATAACTTACACACGAACCCAGTTTTTCTCCTCATATTGGTTTCATGAAATCATAACTGCTAGACCTTTTCAGGACTGAGATAAGAAAGCAAAAATCTACAAACCAAGTAGCTATTGAAGCTTTATATTTTTAATAAAAGACATTTAATTATGATAGTCTATTTTAAGCATGTACACATGCATGCATATAGGAAGACCCCAGATTTTTATCATAAAAGATTACACCCCAAATTTGTTCTGGGCATAAGTAGGATGTCACTATTATTCAGAACATTAACACTGTTAGCAGATATGAACAAATGAACTGAGACATGATACTCTAAATTTGCATCTAGGTACATACCTACTGAGGGAATGCAGACTTATGCTGCAGGAAAGTGCTCAAATGTGGCTGAAGGTCATAGCTGAAATCCTAAATGTGGCTTTGAGATGTCAAGAATAGGAAAGAAATCAATGGCCAGGATGAGAATGGAAAGAGGTAGTAAGAAATTGTGATGCTCTTCCCTCCAAGCTGCCTAAATATCAACTCATAAAATTTTATTATAATAGCTTGTATTTGTTGAGCACTTACTGTATATATGCCAACTGCTGTGTCAAATACATGACATGCTTTGCCTTTTTTAATCTTTATAACACTCTCATGGGATAGGTATCTTTTTCATTATCCACACATTACAGGTGAATAAACTACCTTAAGGTACAAAGAAGCTAGCAATTTTCCCAAGCAAGTTCCACAGTATATAACAGAGAAAACAGACTTGAACCTAAACATTCTGTTGCCAGAGCCAAGCTTTTACCCACTACACATACTTCCCTGACAGAATTTCCTATTGTTGTAAGCAGAACTGATATTCAATTTAGAAGATTAGATGACTAGGGGTGCCTGCCTGGTTGGCCAGTTGGTTACATGGTGGCACGCAACTCTTGATCTTCAGGGTTCTAAGTTCAAGGTCCATATTGGGTACAGAGATTACTTTTTTTTTTTTTTAAGATTTTATTTATTTATTTGAGAGAGAGACAGTGAGAGAGAGCATGAGCGAGGAGAAGATCAGAGAGCGAGAAGCAGACCCCCTGCGGAGCCGGGAGCCCGATGCGGGACTCGATCCCGGGACTCCAGGATCATGACCTAAGCTGAAGGCAGTCGTCCAACCAACTGAGCCACCCAGGCGTCCCCAGAGATTACTTTTAAAATCTTAAAAAGATTAGGTGGCCATTTGTATAGCATTTTTGTGGTAAAATGCATATACATAACATCAATTTACCGTCTAAAACCATTTTTTAAATGTACAGTTCAGTGGTAATACCCTCATATTTTTGTGCAATCATCACTACTATCCATCCCTACAACCCTTTTTATCTTGAAAAACTGAAACACTATACCCGTTACACAGTAACTCCCCATTCTCCCCTCCCCCTAACCCCTGGCAACCACATTATACTTTCTTATCTTTATGATTTTGACTTCTCTAAGTACCCTCATAGAAGTAGAGACAGTATTTGTCTTTCTGTGACTGGCTTATTTCACTTAGCATAATATCCTCAAGATTTATTCATGTTGTAGCATATTGTGGAATTTCTTTCCTTGTTCAGGCTAAACAATATTCCATTGTATGTATATAACACATTTTATCAATTCATCCACTGACTGACACTGCTATGAACAGTGGTGTACAAATCGTGTGGCATCATTTTAAAAGTATGTTAAAGTATGTTAAAAGGAAGCAAGAAGAGGGGTACCTGGCTGGCTCAGTAGAAGGAGCATGTCACTCTTAATCTCAGGGTTGTAAGTTTGAGCCCCAGGCTGGGTATGGATTAAAAAAAATGAGTTAATAAGGGATGCCTAGGTGGCTCAGTTGGTTAAGCATCTGCCTTCGGCTCAGGCTCAGGTCATGATCCCCGGAACTGGTGATCAAGCCCTCTTGTTGTGCTCCTGGCTCAGCCAGGAGTCTGCTTTTCCCTCTCTTTCTGCCCCTCTCCCTCCCCCAGTCCCACCCCCCACTTGTGCTCTCTCTCTCTCTCTAATAAAAAATATTTGTAAATTAATTAATTTAAAAAGATGAAAAAAAGGAAGCCAACATTTATTTAGTACCTACTATGTGTTCAGCAATGTGTCATATGCTTCCTACAAATGATCTGGATATATGAAAGCTTATGAGATAACCTTCCTGTCATAGGTTACTCTGCCAGATGATGGCTCAAGTCCCATCATTAGATATCACCAGAGCAAAACTTCACTATACTTTACTTATCCATTAGGTTCCATTTCATTTGAGAGTGTTCCTCAGATTCTTTCCTGAGAATGGGCTTTAATTGTGATAAATTAAGTAGTGGCCATGTGTGCACTGAAAACAGGCCAAGTAAAACGAGAAAGGGAAAAGTCGCCCCCATCAGGAAGCTCATAAAAAAAGAGAAAGGCAAGGCCTTGTTAGATTTAAGTTCATAGGCTGGTTCTGCTTATAAACTCATCTAAGAGGGAAGGGCAAGGGCAGCCAAAGCTCTTCAGTGTGCTGCAGTGATGACCAAGCATATGTAAAGACACATTATATAGGCTTACAAAGACGTTTCAGACCCAGATAGAGGTTCCTGGCACATGAGGAGGCCAAATGATATTTACTTTTACTGCTTTCACCACTATGTTTGATCTGACAATTATATATGTTTATAGATACACATAACACATACTTTTATTTATATACACACACTTACCCTTTTTGCCCCACAACCTGCTTGGAGACAGGAACTGTGTCTTCTGTTTTCCTTTTACTCATCTTTTGTTTAGTAATACAGTCTATGTAATCAAATAACAATTTTCTCTTGGACTTACTGACCTGAGAGTTGAAATATTATCCTCAAGGGGAAATCTGAAGATGCTCAAGAGATGGATGATTACCATCAATCTTTTGGCAGGCAAGAGCTCACTGCTAAGGCACGTACACAGAATATGGCAGAATCTCCACTCTTCAAAGCTCAGACTCTACCAGGGATCATCAAAATTCTCTGAAGATGGTAACACAGCATAACTGAAAGAGCTTGGGCTTTGAGAAAATAGCTAAATTTTCAGTCCTGGCACCACTACTTACTTGGCTGTATGGTCACATTTCCCGTGTCAGTTCTCTTCCTTGAAAATGAGGTTAATCATACCTACCTCATGCACAGCACAGGGAATCCAGACAAAATATTGTACTATAATCATTAACCTTGCTAAGAGACTAGAATGTAACTATTCCAACTACTAGAAAGAATAATTAGGTAAGGTGATAGAGGCACTAATTATCATGACAGTGACACTCATCTTACAATATGAGTGTGCCTTTAATATTTTGTACTCCTTACATTTACACAACGTTGAAATATATTTTAATAACAAAAATAATAAAAATACCCACCTCACCAGGTTGTTGATTGGATTAAGTCGGGTTCTTTCTACCTTGGCACTACTGACATTTGGGGCTAGGTAATTCACTGATGTGGTGGACTATCCTGTGCAGTATAGAATGTTTAGCAGCAGCTCTAACTTCTACCCACTGAACGCCAGTAGAACTAGCCTCCCACCACCACCCAAGTTGTGAAAACCAAAATTGTCTCCAGAGATTGCCAAATCCCCTGGAAGGTGGCAAGGGCAAAATTGCTCTTGGTTGAGAATCACTGGATGAAATTACTTAAATATGATGCATGTAACAGACATAAAGTGTTTCAAACTGAATAAGCACTCAATGAAATTTTAGAAATTGTTGTTATATATCACTGGTGATAAATCAGAAATCAGTATAGCATTGCAAAAGAAAATGCTACAGAAAACTGAACTCCCTAAGGCTATCGGAATTCTCAGGAACATTGGATTCTCTCATTCCCTCTGAAGTTATTTGCTTGTATTTAGGAAAGATGAAAAGGGGAAAATTTAGGTACTTTTCTAACTATATGGTAATTTACATTTAGAGGCAGAACTAGATTTTTGTACGGTGAAAGTCCTCACTCCTTTGCACTGAAATGACATTTGAAACCTCTGTTTTTCAATTCCTTAAATTTTCAGCTCACCACCAGTGTTATATTGTTAACTACTGTATCCAGATAGAATTTGGCACCCTGATGGGTCTTCTGTAAATTAAAGGCACTTCCTCATAAAGGAAATCTTAAAGATCCTCAATCTGTACAAAATGAGAACTTATTAGTGCTATTAATAAACTGGAACAATTATGAACAATATTTTCAGTGATACAGCTTTGTCATGAGTATAAAAGCTAACAATTCTGAGGTTTTCTAAAACTGCTGTTGATGAAATGTTTCATATTTATGCTGGTTTTCTTTTCACTTTCCTGCTGAAGCTTTTTTAGAAACAAGAGAATGTATAACACCAGATTAAATTTTCACTAGTGATATCAGGCTGAAAGCCAGGTGCAATCTACAGCATTGAAACTGTGGTCTTATATATATAGACTCTAGTAAGAAAAGTGATAGTTTATTTCTTCAGGTGAATTCTATACTAACTTATATGCTACATAAAAGAGTCACATTTGGAAAGGCATTGGAGTACAGCAGGTAGTCAGTTATAACTATTTTCCCCCAAGTAGATAATTTATAATAACAACATGTAAATAAAGAAATATGTGAAATAAAGAATAAGAGAGACTCAGTGGGAGACTGTTAATGCACCTAGGAACTAAAAGTAATTATGAATGTCTTGACCCTCAAACCCCAACATGTTGTATTATTCCTGTTGTCTGATATTTGGTAGAAGTTATTGCTCAAGTTCACCTGGAAATAAGAGCCATCCTCCCTTCAACCCAATTTGGAAGAGTTGCCCCTGAGAGCTTGTAGAATTGTCACTGACTGATATTACAGATGGCATTTTTAGCTATAATTTTTTTTCAGAATCATTTGTTTCATGGTCATTTCTTATGCCGATGAACATCAAGGATACAACAGGAAGTCAATTATTCAAGGGAGTTCTTGTTCAGCCGGGAAACTATAACTTGAAAACCCTCAGGTTCTGCTTTGCTTTAACTTACCCTACATAGACAGAGTTTGTGAGATCTTATTCTTTTAGGACACTATGCTGGTCATTTATTGATTTTCAAGTTCAATACAATGGGTGAAACTATGGTGATGAATCCGTATGATCAGAAGGACAACCAATTCCTGGTTCTGTGACTACAGCTCATTGGCCTCTACCACCCACATCTCCACATCTCCCAGAGTGACTAGAATGTCTTCATTTCAAAGGCTGTTAAGAGGCAGCACTGATGGAACTATGGCAAAAGACTTTGGAACTTTTTTTTTTTAAAGATTTTATTTATTTATTTGACAGACAGAGATCACAAGCAGGCAGAGAGGCAGGCAGAGAGAGAGAGATGGAGGCAGGCTTCCTGCTGAGCAGAGAGCCCAATGCGGGGCTTGATCCCAGGACCCTGGGATCATGACCTGAGCTGAAGGCAGAGGCTTAACCCACTGAGCCACCCAGAAGCCCCAAGACTTTGGAACTCTTATTTACATGTGCAAAAAATTATATGTAAAGATAGGTACGAAAACTGTCTAAATCATTTTTGGAACAAAGCATATCATGCTAACTAAAGAAAATCAAATTGATGAATATGTGTCATAGCTTTCCTGTAAACAAATGTGACTGTCACAAGGTTTTACAAAAAAAAAAATAAAACAGTAATTTTTTATTATAGCAAATTAAGCTTAGCAGGATCTTGTTTTTGCAAGAAAAAAATACAGGTTTTATATCCCAGCTTGTTGCATAAATTATATTGCATACCTCAGAAAAAGTTGGCATATTTGATTATCACTCTCATTCCCTTTCACAGAAGAAGATATTGAGATATAGAAGCTTAAATGCCAAGCATCAGTTCAAGAAATAGAGCCAGAATTTGAATGAAGCTCCATTCAAATGGGCACTTAATTACCACGCTGGGTGTATAACTGGACCATATAGGATTGTTTTAAGAGGAGCTGCCTTTTACAGTTTGCCCATTTGCTTCTCTGTTTAGCTGAAAACAGGTATTTATCACAAAGGAGGTTCTGTTTTGTTTTTTCCTTTTTTTTCTTCTTTTCTTCGGAATCCACTAAGACGACTATTCGTTATAGGAATGTAAAGTAGCTAGGGATCCACAGGGCGGTAAGGACTGAAGAAAAACTTTTCCTCTTCTTTTCTTTTGAGATTCAACATCGTTAGAAATTATTTCATGAGTGGAGATGATCCTGACTGAGTTGTTCAAATATGCATGCCACGGGTGCAAAGAAGACACGACGCACCATGGGAGAAGTTTCATGCCGATGCTTACTGCTTGGTGGGAGATGGGCCACTTAGCCGAGGAAACTGGAAGTTTGCCTTTGCATACCCAGCATGGGATGCTGGGTAGGCTTTTGAAACTACTGAAGAAACTTTGGAAGTCCAACTTATGAAAAAATTTCCAGGCTTCTTGCTAACTTCAACATTTAAAAGTTAAAAAGCCATGTGACCTTACTTGTATCCCAAAAAGTAGGTGAAAAGAGACATACAAGTTGCCTATATATGTTGGCATGAGCATTGAATAAAAGTTTGGAGGGACTGATGTAATAATCATTTCATGCCATAAATTTCTAAACATTTCAAGTATTTCTGCAGAACAAGCAAAAGGAATGCATCCTGAGAAATAAAGTGGCTGACTCCATTCCACAAATGTTTTTGGAAAGCCTATAGTTCCAGCCTTTTGCCAGGAAAGGGGAAAAATGAGCAAGACAGAATTCTGTTCTTCTTGGATCTTAAATTGCTACTCAAACTGACAAAGCAAAGCATTAGTTGCCTGAGCCCAGAGGAAATGACCAGCATCAATTTTTCTTTCATTTGCTCTGGATTCTTGTTGGCCCCGCAAAATCTACAATAACTCCCTAAATCTCTTTCACCTCCCTTTCTTTTACCCCCAACGGCAGGCCTGCATTCTTTCCCCATTCCTGGTTTGGAGACTGAAAACAAAATCATCTCAGAGATCATTACATCCAGTCACAAAGATGCCCTGTGGGGAGTAGAAGAAAAATCCTTGCTTCAAGTAACTTTAAACATTTGACCCATAATCTGCTCCCACCACTAGTTCATTAGAAGATAATATTCTGATAAATCCTAGGAGTTTTATGTATCTCTTTACATATCTGTGTAAGTGCACAGTACACCACATTTTATTTTTTGCATGTTAGGAGCATTAATTTTTAAAACACAAACATATAAAATAAAACACAATTTTTAAAATTCTATCTTGGCAGTTTCTTCCTTAAAACAAACAAACACTAAAAGCCTCCAAAATGGGAAGGTCCCAGTCCTCTGTTTCTCCAGAAGACTGTGCAAACTCCTCACTCCTCTCAGAAGCCTGTGAGGAGCAGTAGTGGGTTCTCACACACCTGTCAATGCCAACATCAATCCCCCAAAGTAAAGCAGGAGCTCCACTCCTCATGCCCCTCAGGGCCCACAGAGTACTCGTCATGTTAACTGTCAGACAACCTGCATGCCCTCAACACTACTAGGGAACAGAAACCTTGAACGTTTCTGCACCTGCTAGTGCTTGGCACTGTGGGAACCCGGCAACTGACAGCTCCCTGGAGGACAGCCAGGCTGGGTGGAACACACAGTCCCACGATGCAGGCTCCTTGCCAGGCTCCAAGCCAGCCCCCAGCTGCAAATGTGCTGTTGTCGCTTTGAAGACCCACTTTGGTTATGATTCTACTTGTCTTTAGGAATTCTTTTTGTTAATACCTATTAAATAATAAAGCAAATGAGTCTTGGAAATGATCGGGTAGGGAAGACCAGCCTATTTGATGATTAACGTTATATCTTGTTTGCTTTCAAGAAAGTGAGGGTTAAAAAAAAAATTGCAAAGTAAATTTAGATTTAAAGATCTGAGAGAAAGTGTAGACCTCTATTCAATCTCCTGAGTGGATGTTCACACAAACCTGAACCAATCTGAGGCTTGTAACAATCTGAGTAATTCAGGAAAAATGGACTATTTTCTCGAATCTGTTTCTATGTTCACTCAGACTTAATTTTAAAATATACTTTCATTTGACTGTGTGATTATCTCATTTTAAAATTTATTTTCTATCAGATAGCATGGCACAGGGAATCATAGCTCTTCCACTGGAAGCTGAGATTTCTTCATTTGTAATATGGGGGAAACAAGAGTTTCCATTACATAGGGTTGTTATGAGAATTAAATGAATTCCTATAAGGAAAAAAGTTTAAGGCATTGCCTGACACAGAATAAGTGCTCAATAATACTGTGTGTGTCTGTGTGTGTGTGTTTCAAACATCATACCCTCACAATAGTGATTTACTGAAAGCTAAACTTGTCCTTCCATGATTTTTTATTACAAGAAAGAAGGAAACATGTATGGGATAATTCTTTATGACTTTTTAAATGCACATCTCCTCAACCAGTTTTAGTTTTTGTTTATTTAGTCCTTCAAAAAAAAAAAAAGGAAAATAAAACGCAACAATAAGGAAATAACCCAATTTAAAAAATAAGCCAAACATCTGTACAGATATTACAACAAAGAATATGTACAGATAGCCAATAAGCCTATGAGAAGATGCTCATCTTCATTTGTCATCAGGGAATTGTAAATGAAAACAACCATAAGATACTACTGCTCACCCTTTAGAATGGCTAAAATCCAAAAAACTGACAATTCCAGTCACTGGGGAGGATTGCTGGTGGGAATGCAAAATGGTATAGCTACTCTGGAATGCAGTTTGGCAGTGTTTTACGAAGTTAAATATAGTCTTACTATATAATCTAGTAATCACACTTTGAGATATTTACCCAGAACTTCAGTCTACACAAAAATCTCCATGCAAATGTTTATAGTTATATACACAATTGCCAAAACCTGTAAGTAAACAAGGTATACTTCCATCAGTGAATAGATAAACTGTGGTACATCTACAAAATGGAATACTACTCAGTGATGAAAAGGAACAAACATTTTTTTAAAAAAGATTTATTTATTTATTTTAGAGAGAGAGAGTACGCAGAAGCAGGGAGAAGAGCAGAGCGAAGGAGAGAGAGAGAATCTCCAACAGACTCCCCGCTGAGTGTGAGGCCCCACAATGTCCAATCTCATTGAGTTCATGACCTGAGCCAGAACTAAGAGTCTGATGCTCAACAGACTGAGTCACCCAGGCACTCCAAAAAGGAATGAATTATTAAGCTATGAAAAGACATGAATGAACATAAATGCATATTGCTAACGAAAAGCCTACATACTGTATGATTTCAATTACACATATCTTGGAAAAAGCACAGCTATGTAGAGATGGTAACAAATCAACGGTGGCCAGGAGTTTGGGATGAGGAAGGGAAGGGTTAAATAGTGTGAAAATTAATAAAATGAAACTTCACTTAAAATGGAGCTGGTGATCAGGGGAACTCTCATGCCCTAATATTCCTCCTTAATTGCAGATATAAACAGGAAGGCACAACCTGCATTCCTCACAGAAAGAAGTCTATACCCCATTAGGAAGAAGAAATATTTTCTCCTTGTCCAGCAACAGACCAGCCAATGAGAGACTATCAAAACACAGCCAATGAAAAGCCACCAAACTTAGAACTCCCAGTTAACTGGGAGTTTTTTGTTTATAACAGCCTCCCAACCAACCCCTGTTCTTCCCCAACCCCCAGCTTTTCCTCTATAAAAGAGGACTCCAGACTTGCTTATTGTTTTTCCATAACCTACATGTCCCAAGTTGCAATTCTCTATTATTCCTGGATGAACCCTTTTTACTGGTAAAATAACTGACAGTTTATTTTTTAAGGTTAACAATAGGTAAAGCACAAGGTATATTTTTAGGACAGTGAAACTATTCAGTATATGAATTTTTAAGAAAATCATTTAGGAGATGGGGGGTGGGGAGAAATTCCAGGATGGAATGCAGAATGTGACAAGAGAAATCTAAATGTATTATGAATATATGAAACAATGTCACTGGAAGGAGTAGGAGGAAAAGGCTGTGTACTAACTTACTTTGGAAATGCTAACAGTAGAAGGGCCAACATGAAGTACACCTCTGGCTGATGAAACTGTATCCCACGGGGTACCAATGAACAATTCTGAAAACACCATGCACGTATAAAGGAAATGAAAAATTAAATAAACAGACAGTGGATGATGGAAGTCAGGTTTCCCACTGTTTGAGTGGGAAGTTACAGATAAGCAAGGGGAGGAGGTTAGAATGATCCGTGTGGTAATGAATTAGAATTAGAGACAGCAGTACAAACTCACATTTAGCTTAATAAAGATATAGATGTTTACATACAGAAATATTTATAGATGTGTGTATGCACAAAGTGAGTATACATGCATGTATTTTCTTGCTCTGTCAGCTCAGTAGCAACCAACATACCCTAACACCCAGATCTTGATTTGTAATACTATTCCTTAATAAGAGAAACCAGAATTCCTTTTAGGACCAAGGCAGGAAATGCACAAGATGAGTGTGGAGCAACCTGTAGTGCTAGGAAGTGCTTTAAAAAAAACCAGCAAACAAACAGTAACAACAAAAATCACAATGATGTGTATTTTAAAGGGACACAAGAGTCAGGTAAACCGCCCCCCCCCCATGGTAAAAGCTAGAACAATATGCCAATGAAATTATAAACCAATTGAATTATAACCCAAGGATAAAATAAATGTCCACAGGTCTATGCTGACATAAATAAATAATTGAATAAATTAACAGGGGAGAATGGACAAATTTCCTATACAGAAGAATTCCAGATAATTTATGAAGATACAACACTCGCAAGGAAGTGGAGCTCAACTCTTTACTCCTTTTAAGTGTGGACGGTACATGGTGACTTCTTTCCAAAGAAGTATTTGAGGGGACAGAGAGTAACTTTACTATGAAGGAAACTGACAAACACTAACTCAGATGATCAAGATCAACATCAACAGTGATAGGTCATGTTGATAGTACATACCCTTGATATTATGGGATGAAAATGGTACTTTACCTTTGTGGTCCTCCTCCCAAAAAATCCATAATGCTGGTTTAATCATAGGAAAACAAAACAAAACAAAACAAAACAAAACAAAACAAACAAATCCCCAACCCTGAAAGTCATCAAAAATAAGGAAAATCTGAGAAGCTGTAACAGCCAAGAGGAGCCTAAAGAGACAACAGAAGTAAATCTAGTGTGTTATCCTGGATGGGAACTTGGAGCAGAAAAAGATCATTAGGTAAAAACTGGGAAAATGTGAATAAAGTATGGACTTCAGTTAATAATAATGTATCTATATTTGTTCATTAATTTTGACAAATGTACCATACTTACGTGGGATATTAATAATATTAAAACTGAGTGTGGGGTATACAGGACTTCTCTGTAGTACCCTCATAATTTTTCCATAAATCTAAAACTGTTTTTTTTTTAAAGAGTTTATTTATTTATTTGACAGAGAGGGAGGGAATACAAGCAGGGAGAGTGGGAGAGGAAGAAGCAGGCTTCCCACTGAGCAGGAAGCCCGATGTGGGGTTCAATCCCAGGACTCTGGGATCATGACCTGAGCCAAAGGCAGCCGCTTAATTACTGAGCCACTCAGGTGCCCCTAAAACTGTTTTGATATAAAAATTAAAATTTGTATTTAAAAGCTAAGGAAAATGTTTCTTATGTGGCACATTTTCCATGTAACAACAAATTATTAACAATTTGAACATTAGTAATATTTAATAGGGATGCCTGGGTGGCTCAGTCAGTTAAGTGCCCAAGTTTTGGTTTTGGCTCAATCATAATCTCACAGGTCCTGAGATTGAGCCCCACTTCAGGCTTCGTGCTCAATGGGGAGTCTGCTTGAAGGTTCTCTCCCTCTGCCCCTCCCCCCACTTGCACTCACTTGCTCTTTCTCTCTCTAAAATAAATAAATGAATCTTTAAGAAAATAACATTTAATAATAATAACTCAAGCCTAGTCAGATCCTCTTATCTCACAGTTAGCATTTTCAAAGTTAATATTCTTCACATTTATAATTCTCAATTAATTATTTCTTTTGAAGGGGTGACAATAGGATCTGGGTCTTAGAACATAAAACCTCATAGGTCTGGAAAATTGGCTTCAAATTTAGTTCCTCTTTGACCTTAAAAAAACTTCCCATTCTCAGTGGGAAATAATTCATGTAAAAAACAAGAGTCAATGAACACTTCTTTAAAATAAATCAAAACTAAACAAAACCCTACTAAATTTCTTGATCCCACGAAAGTTCACAAGAAAAATAAAATCCTCATGTTCCCTTGTCAACTCAGGACCATCAAACTCGTCTGCAATTATTCAATAATCTATAGCTACTATTAAGAAGATGGAATTCATCAATCACGCCAAAGTTTCAAGGTAATATTAGCTACTCACTATAAAAGTTGTATGACTTAAAAATAAAAGTGAATTTGGCCACAGGGTGATAACACCTTTTTACTCCCAGGTATTGCATAAAAAAAAATTTGGATTCTTAAAAAAAAATGGATTAAAACATGCACCTTCAAGGGTCTAGTTTTTAATTTCTCTAAATATTTTCTTTGAATATTTTACTTAAATAGTTGTATTCAATCTGTGTAATTCCCTTTCCACCTTTCCACTCACTCTGTTCTCTCAATCCTATACTATAGTTATAGTTACTGATTTTTAGCTTTATTTTTATTTTTTTTAAGAGTTTACTTATTTATTTGTCAGAGAAAGAAAGCACAAGCAGGGAGAGCAGAGTCAGAGGGGTAGGCATGGCTTCCTGCTGAGCAAGGAGCCTGATGTGGGGACTCACTCCCAGGACCCTGAGAGCATGACCTGAGCTGAATGCAGATGCTTAACCAACTAAGCCATCCAGGTGCCCCTGATTTTCATCTTTAAATGTTTACATGGATCACTATGAATTGACAAAGAGCTGTCACATTTACCTCAAAAAAAGTATTCTAGAAATAGTTTTTCAGCCATAGGTTTGACATCTCCTTTGAAAAATATGTAGTAACACCTGTTTTAAAAACACAATATTTTTCTTTGTAGAACCACTAATATTAGAAGACATTGAGGCACATGCATCTTTGTTCCTCCCTTGATTGTACCTGGCTTGTTTTCCAATCTGAATCAAACCCACTTGTATACCCAGGATTATCTAAATGCAAGAAATTAATTAGTATGGAGTCTCTAAAATGCTATACCTTTTATGTGTTTTCCTCATTTAACTCTCTCAGTATTATTAAAAGATAATTATTATCATAAGATAATTATTATTACACCATTTTACTCTTGAAGAAAAGAAGTTTCAAAAGAATCTTTAACATACTTATCATCAAGTACAGGTTGTCCTGGATTAGATCTAGCCAATCCCAAGACCATTCTCCTTCACTACATTGTTGGGTAAAAATGTCATTCAGTGAAGCAAAATCATTGAGAATAGGAAGTTGTATTAATTTCCATTATATTTTTAACAAGAGATCTTAACTGAGAAAAGAATTTTTAAGTTTTTACTGTGTAATACCAGTGAAATAATTTAAACCAGAAAATTCAACTGGCCCAACATCACACAGATTTTTGGCATTTAGCAAAAAAGAATTCTGTGTGGTTGTTTCCTCAAGTCCCAATAAGTCCATGCTACAGAACAAAGGGGAAGTAAAGAGAATTAAGGAAAATACCCTCTTCTTACACTTCCTAGTTGATGGGGCATCTCCTATACAGAAATTTGGGCCAGAGCTCAAACCAGTGTTGTAGGATACATGAATGACAGAAAGGGTAAAGCCTGAATTATATGTATGGAGAATGATGGCAGTTTTTTGCACTTTAGCATGGAATTCCATGTTATCTGTATATAAGGACATGGACAGGGTTTTGTTTTGTAACACTGCACAGAAATATTTAAGTTTACAGTTTTTTAAAATAAGAAATTTAAAATTCTTTTTATAATCTTTGGAATGGTTGAGATTGCCTTGCATATTTCATAGCTATATAATTAAGAGTTTTGCACACATACAGATACATAATTTCAAATACCTATTAGCCATATATATGTACTTTCTACTTAACTAGAAAGTGTCATTAAGTCATTATGAGAACTACTCAGGCATATTTCTGCATATGCAAACTATTGTTTGTCCTCAGGTTTTATAAAACTATCTTCATTTTCTTCTGTAAAATTCAACATTGATAACATCTGCATATTAATAGTTTTCTTAAGTTAAACTGCATTTTATTTTAAACATTTTCATGTGCTACACTTAAAAACAAATTGTAGGTTAACCAAATGCCTTTTGGAAAAAAAAAAAAAAAAAAGACTTTATTTCTTTGATAGAGGGGAGAGAGAGAGAGAGCGCGCGCACAAGCAAGGGAGTGGCAGGAAGGGAGTGGCAGCCTCGCCACTGACCAGGGAGCCCAATGCAGGATATGATCCCAGAACCCTGGAATCATGACCTGAGCCAAACACAGCTACTTAGTGAACTGAGCCACCCAAGTGCCCCTAACAAAATGCATTTGATTCTTGATAAATTTAAAAATTTATAGGTTAAAAAAAATGAGAATATGAAAGACATAAGGGTATGTGTTATTCACATAGCATTTTCCTTCTAGTCACTGAAAAACCTTAAGTGATATTACAGATTTTTTAAATGTTTGTAATGTATAATAAAGTTTAAATAAGAGTAAATAAATTAATGTATTTCAGATAATGAGTAAACTTGACAAATAATCTTATCTTCCAAGTTTTCCTGCATTTTATTATCACTTAGGAATGATTCTTAGGGAGGACACTTCAGAATCACTTATATTGTATAAATTAATTAATTCTAACTTCACTACTCCTTGGTTCCTGATCCATCTCTGCCCCTGTTCCTTGAACCACTGATATTATAGGAATATGTCAAATCCCTCAGGTGTATGGGAATAGGAGAAAAGGTTGATACCTGATGTTTAAATAACCAAATTTTCTTTCTTACTGTTGAATTATCACAAGTAACTGTGTCTTATTTCTTCTTCTTCTCCTTTTCATTATAAAATAATTTTATAGAAAAGATTGGGTTTATATTAATATAGCAAAGAAGGGCCTAAGACACATCATTCTACTAACTAGTCTAAGAAAATGAGATCAGAAATGAATGCCTAAGTAAGTAGATACATTTCAAAAAGTAAACAACGGTAATTCTAATAATGAGTCCATGCTTTTAGGAATGCCTAATTTCTATGCACTATATTAAGAGGAGGATCACAGAGATACCAATTCATATATTTATGTACCTCAGTGGGAATACCTCTAAACCAGGCAAATTTAAGCTCTACTAATAGCAGAGAATTACTTAGTATTGATACCAACTTTGATCCCTGCGGCAATGAATTCCAAGTATTTTTGGAATTTCATTATTTTTCATCCCTAGCCTAGTTTCCAGAAACAAATTATGCTGATTCTCATCAAGTCCTTGTTAGTCAGTCAGAAGAGTCACAGAGAACACAATTCTCATTATGTGTCTCATACATAGTACAGGGAAATACGCAGTCAGTCAGTCAGTAAGAATGAGTACATTTTCTCCTCCCTGGTGTCTAGTGCTTTGATCTGACAAGTGTAAAACAAGTAGAAGTTAAATTATAGACATTAAATTAGAGGTTAATATTAACTTTCAATCTTATTTTTGAATAATATTCTGACCAAATTAAAAAATAGGAATTAATGCATTATATTTATATAGAGCACCTTTTTGTCATATAATTAAGTTTAACTCACTTCAATAAATATATATCAGGTGTCCACCATGTGTAAGGGCCTCTCACACAGAAAGAGGATCCTTAGGCCCAGGCCTCAAGTGATACACAGTTCCACACATATGCTGACAAGACAGAAAGAAGACAGTCACCAGTCAACGTTGAACTCGTGTCCTGTTACCAGACTACATCAACTTAAGTATACTATGAGTTCAGTTTTTTAGAAATCTTATGATTGTCTTACTAACACCACAATTCCTTTGGGGATTGTTGTTTGAATATATGTGTTTTAATTGCATCCACTTGTCTAATACAACATTTAAAATAGACCACAATTTTGTCACCCTGCCATTTCTTCAGTTTTTAATATATTGAGGACCTCAAAAAAAAAAGCTTCCACAAATGCCCCTGACTTTTCTGAATATCTGATGGGCTCTGCAGGAAATCGGGCAAACTGTAGGGACAAAACACAGTCTCTGCTTTCAAAGAGCTTATTGTCAGCAGAAAAGAAAAAAAAAAAAAAGAAATGAAAATACCTCATATAGATGATAGGATAAGATAAGAGTCATTCTACAAATGTAAATAGACTCAATGGCACCAAAGGTCATTTCCAGGTAAGAATGAGAGTGTCTTCAAGAGGACATGTCATTGAAGATGGATCTTGAAAGACAAGGAGCCACTGACAGCAAGAAATGGGTGAGAAAGACACCAGCAGAGAGACATATTTAGAACAACACTGTCGGGTTGATGTATGAAAAGTAGAGAAGGACATGAACACAAGAAATCAGATTGGAACCAAGCAGTTCAGAATCACAAATGACAGGGTCCCCCCTCCTACTATCATTGGCAAAAAGAAGGTAGTATGGGGTTGTGAGCAAGGAAGTAACATCAGTCAGTGCACTGTACTTCAGGAAGATTAAACAGGAATACATATACACAGTGGCCTGATTGAGCAGGAAGAGATGACATGGGGAACCAGTGAGGAAGAGGCCATAGCAGCCCTAAGCTTGAGGGCTCTTCACTCTGCCAACTGGAAGACTTTCCTTTTTCCTCAGTCCTGAAGCCCCCTGCCTTGTATTCTCCTGCCACCTGCTTCCCAAGCTTTAAGCTTACCTTGGAGGGATTACCAAAAGCAACCCTTTTTTATTCATTGTTTTGAAATACTCCTTATTAAGACCAGGGGGGACTCCTCCTCAAAAGTGTAGCTTTTCTTCCTCACCCAGCTTAGTTCTTCTAAAACAACCAGATCTTATCCCATAACATATTCATCACACATAGTCAGGAAATTCAAAACCAATTCACAATACCAGGAAGCAGTCAGGCTAAGACAACTAAATGACAAACATTATTGCTTCCATTTGCTCAATAGAGTTAGGTGTTCAGAGTCACTCATGTCAAGGTTTTTCCCCACTGAATAAATGAAGAATAGAATTAGGACTTCCGAGAATGAGATTATTTTTCAGGTGTTTCCCTTTACAGAAGGATCCATTTTTTTCAGCTTTTTTCAATTTTTCACATGATCCCGCAGGCTAATTCAATAAACAGATTAAAGTTAAGATAAGTGGGTGCCTGTGGAATAATAGCTAATGCTTATAAAGCACTCACTATGTACTAGCAGTGTTCTGAGCACTGCATATAATTTTGACAGGTCAAAAAAAGATTCTTACAAATGAGGTTCATAATAAGGAGAGAAATGAGAGAGACTATTGAGTTTCTCTCTGCTCCTATACAATAAGAACAAAGGAATTATTCAAGCAAGCAAAGTCATCAAAAATCCAAGCCAATGCTTGACTTCTAATTCAACAAAGGTTACATGCAAGTTGTCTTGAGCTGCTGAATTACATAGTTTATCATACCACCTACTGTTTTGAAAAGCATGTTTTATTATTGATTAAGCAAATTTAAAGTTGCAAGAAAAAACATCTTAATATACCTAATAAAACTATATTTAAACATTCCTGTGGGGTACAGTCCTGCACTTGGGTCTCCTTCAATTATATAGACTCATTATTTGATCAATAAAACTGTAAACTATAAACAATAAAACTGTAAAAATCCTTAACAACTCTGCATATTGAAGTAATGACCAAATGGCTGTATTAAGATACATATGCAAAATAAGCACACAAACATATCCATAATTGAATTAGAAAACCAATGCAAAAGGAGTCTAGTTAATCAGCATTACCCAAACTAAGAGACGACCCTTTGGACCTATGACCTCAAAATATGAAGAATACTCATACTTTCAATATAATCACTGATTCATAAACAACTAAAAATTCAAAGAACTAATTTCATCTGAAATTCACTAGGCCAGATGTATCTGTTAAAAATTATAATTTCTACTTAAATTGTTTCAAAATAGAATAATTAAAGAGAGAACAAAATAACCTGCTTTGTAAATATTTCAGAGGCATGTTTAGCTGGAATCCATATAGAGATGCTTTTATTTTCTTCTCTCTTCCTCACCTGCCCTCTGCTGGCAAAAGAGAGAAAAGTGAAAAGTAAGGAAGCTTCATCCATAGTGAAAAAGCACATTTTATAACAAGAAATGAATAGTGTTCTAATATTTTTCATAAGGCCAGATTAATTTGTCATCATAATATCTCACCACCCACCTGTGAGTTAAGATTAAAGTATTAAAAAAATAATGTTTGTAACTTGGACATATTTTCACTATTTAACATAGCTCAGATAAACAATTGTGTTATAGTAAGAATACAATCATCTGAAAATGTCAGAATGGGAGAGTACTTGTGTCATTTTTATCTTCACATCCTTGCTGACCAAGTTAACATGGACTGACTGAGAGTCCCACCGGTGGTATTTGTAAAGGACTGAATGACCATATCCAAAAGGGTCGGATCACTGGTCACTATGGGCCACAATGATGGTTGATAACCATGGTCTGCAGGGCTTTATCTTTAGTTCTTCCTGAGGACCGATGCTGAGAATGAAGCTCAGTGAGTTCCAAACCATAAAGATCTCAATAGTCTGGACATTGAAAATTCTGCCAGGACAAAATAAAACAGGAACTCCTATGGATAATCTGAAATTTTGCACGAGCTTCCTGCTCCTAGTACTTCCACTTGTGGAGACTTTGACGTTTCTGTGATTAGGAAACTCAAAATAAGTTTACAGTGTGATGCAGTGCCAAAGTTAACAATAAGTGCCTTCACTGAACACTTTGTGTGAGCTAGATCTACACTGAACACTTCACATATATTAGAAAACCTCAGAATAATGCAAATTTGCATTTGTGATTGGCTCATTTATTGCCCAGCTCTCATTCTCTAAAAGGGATGAACTATAAAATTCCTGGGGAAGGAGGATTTAAAAATTATGATCTCTCAGTTAGAAACTTTATACAAACTTTAATTTTTGGTGCAGCTTAAGTTTCAATATCTTTACTGTTGTGCTTACTATGAAAAAATGGACTCTTTAATCATGCAGTTAGCCCTGCATTTTAGGGAACTGACATTTTTAGACCCATTTCTTTTTTTTTTTTAATTTAATATACACATAGAAAAGCACTCAATCCATATATGACAACTTAGTGACTTTTTACAAAGTGAATACATGTAACGAACACCAGATCAAGAAATAGAGTGACCCAGAAACAAAAGCCTCCCTCCTACCTCCTTTCAATCTTACCTCCTCTCCAAAGAAACTGCTACTCTGATTCCTATCACAATAGGTTTGTTTGGCCTGAACATCACATAAATGGAACTCTATAGTATGATCTCCTTAGTATGTGGCTTCTTTCATGCAAATTATGTTTGTGGGATTCATCCATACCGTTGTATGTAAAAGTAGTCTGTCCATTTTCATTGCTACATAGTGTCCCATTGTATGTATATATTAATAAATAAATTCTATTCCTAATGAACATTTGGATTGTTTGCAGTTTTTGCATTTCTTTTTGGAATATCTAGGAGTAGAAAATCAGGTTCATAGGTTTTGTCTATGCTCAGTTTTAGGAGAAACTGAAATCATTTTCTGAAATGTTAGTCCCCATTCTTAATTTATAGCATGTGGCAGCACTAGTCGTTCCACATCCAACACAATACTGAGCATTACCAGGGTTTTTTTTTTTCTCTTTTTTAACTTGAGTCATTTTAGTGAGTAAGCAGTAGTATTTAACTACGGTTTTAAGTTGCATTTTCTGATAATTGATGATTTTGAGCTCATTTTTAGGACAATTCAATGTGTTCATTCATGAAATACTTATTCAGCCTACCTGATCATATTCCCATTAGATTATGTGTTCCCTATCTCTCACTGATTTTTAGGAGTTCTCCATTTATTCTGGTAGAAGTCCTTCAGCAGATATATCACAATTATTCTCTTCCCCTGAGTGGATTGACTTTTCACTCTCTTACTGGTATCATTTGGTGAAAGAAGTACTTAATTTTGATGAAGTCCAATTTCTTAATCTTTTACTTAATAGTTAAGAGCTTTTGTAACCTGTTAGATATGTACAAGGATCTTCACAGCAAAAATCCAGGCTTATTTCTTTGCCATCTTGGCTTCTCAAGTCCTGGCTGCTAATCCATCATTTGAGCTGGGGAAGACAGGGCTAGAAAGAGACCTGCTGTTATCTTATAAATAGTGGAAAGGCTATCACAGGGATGAAAACATTAGGCTGGCTCTGCAAAGACTCATGAAAAATAAATAAATAAATAAATAAATAAATAAATAAATAAGACCCCAGGCTGGAAGGCCAAAGAAGGGAAAGCTACATTTATATAAATTTTATGTCTGACTGGCCTAGTAATGAAATGAGATTGTATATTCTCCTTGTTACTTAAACTACAGACTGAGGAATGGTTTGCTGAGAGTGGATGTCGTAACACATAACCCTTAAGCCAATACACCTGGCTTTAAGAGTGGCTACGATACATGATGCCCTCTGTGCCACCACTTCAAGGAAGTTAGGGTAGAACTCCCATAACATCTTTATTTTTCTCTTAATAGAATACATAAACGTATGTAAATTTGTATTTGCAACTATTTATACATATAGTCTCTGTGACCTCCACTTTTTAAAATAGTATGGTAATTCTCTTCATCTTGACTTCTCACTTTGAAAATTTTTAAGGGAAAATCTCTATTTCTAATATTCCAGAATCTGTCAAATAAGATTCTATTTGTCCTAAGGAGAGCCTTCAGATTTTAACTCCAGTCCTTTCCCTTTCTATCTTCATCTATTCAGAAGAAAAGTTCTCTATTTGTTAATTGTTTGGAATGGGGGAGAGCAAATATTCTCCAATTCTTTATTCTAAAATGTCATTTTCTATACATTTTCCTAAAGCTCTATGTATTTCCTGAAATTCACTGATCAAAACTATATGAATATTTCAAGAGAGAACATAATAGTAAAATAGTAGTATATTGTACTGCTTAATTGATTGGACCCTAAAGACAGATCTAGTTCAAATTCCATCTCTACCACTAACTAGAACAAGTCATTTAAATTTAGTAGGCCATAGTGTTCTCATCTATAACTGGAGATAATAGTACTAGCTGTCCTATTGTTTGTTGTGAGGATTAAATAAGATATTGTCCATAAAATATTTAACATAGTACATAGCTGATAGCACATACTTTCTTAAAAAAAAAAAAAAGTATATACAATGGAATATTACCCAGCCATAAAAAAGAATGAAGTTCTGATACATGCTGTATCATGGATGAACTTTGAAAACATGCTAAATGAAAGAAGCCAGTCACAAAAGGACAACTATTGTATGATTCCACTTACAGGAGGTTATCTAAAATAGGCAAATTCATAGACACAGAAAATAGAATAGAAGTTACCAGCAGCCAAGGGTAAAGGGAAATAGGGAATTATTATTTAATAGATAGTTTCTATTTGGAATGATAAAATTAGGGATATGGAAAAAATTATGTGATGATTGCACAACATGGTGAAGTACTTAATGCTACTTAATTACACCATTAAAATGGTAAACATTATGTTATATATATTTTACAATAAAATTAAATAAACAAAATTTTTAAAATGTTTAAATTTTTTAAATGTTTAAACTAACATTATTACCTTCCCAAAATCTCTAGGAAAGGTCTACACTGACTCTCATACGATCATGTCCCCGCAATGATAATTCGAGTTATTTCTTAGACATACACCTTATCTTACACTTAGCCATACAAAAGTTTAACTATCTTTTTTCTGTCTTCTAGCATTTCAGATTTTAAAAACCACTTTGTTAATTTTTATCACTTCCATATAGAGCATTTGTTATGTGATTATGAACTTGGTGATTTAGTGTAACTACCTGATTTATAAATTTTTAACACTAACATCAGCACTTCTTATAAGAAAGCCAGCTACCAAATTTTTCTTTTTTATTTAAGTAATCTCTGTGCCCAACATGGGGCTCAAACTCATAACCCCGAGATCAAGAGTCACGTGCTCCTCCAACTGGGCCAGCCAGGTGTTCCCAAACTTTCTTTTTAAATAAGTTACTGTACCAACTCTTGTTACTGGTTTCTAAGTCATTTCCTAATTAAAGTTTTTCCTCCAACACCACAGTCTATATTAAGAAATAGGTTCTGGTGTGGATGGGTATGTGTGTATGTGTTTTGGGATGTGTGTGTGAGGAATTGGTGGGACACAGCAGGGAGAAGGAAGACTTCATCAAAGGCATTTTTTCTATTGTTAATAAGTTACATCTACTTGTTCCTCTTTTTTCGGATAGCTATTTATCACTTCACTGAACTCACCCTGATTGGGTGGCATGATTTTCCCTTACATAAATCATTGTGTTCATCCCCCAATAGATTGTGTTTGCTTAAGTGTTCAACAATTATACCATTCATTACAAATTCTACCAGCTTCCCTGACCTTGAAAAGCAAGCAATCTGTAATCAAAAAGGGCCTCCAAAGGAATGCTTTGTGTGGATCGATTATACAGAATTTATTTGTAATGATAAGATACACATTTTAGTCACCAATGGTAGTTACATTAATGTGCTTGAAAATACAAAGTCCTTCATGAACACCACCTGGCCAAATTATTTTTTTCTTTATCTTTAGTATTTTCAATTCCTAATCTGACATGTTTTAATATATACTTATTATTACATATACATTTTAAAATCCTACTTGTTTCTCAAAAACTACATATTCCATCCAATACTTAACAGGCACCTGAAAATCTAGAGGCAAAAACCCCACAACACTCTGAATAGAGAAAATACATTCTTTTCCACAGAACCTAGTTTTCTGTTATCAGAAAGTATTCCAATTTTGTTTTTACTAATATAATTTTCATTAACAGAAAAAAAGTGCAAAATATTAAACCTAATTCTACTCAGAAGAACTTGGATATCCTTGGGCCAGCAGCTCACACGCCTGATTACAGAAATGAATCTATGTTTGGCTCTAAACTACCCTCAATATAAAGGACAAAATAAAAGAGCAACTGAGCTTGACCATAAGATGTATTCACCACAGGCATTTAATCTATTGCCTTATCCATTTACATAAGCGCTCTAGGAAACTTCTGAGAGAGAATTCATTCTAAGGAAAGAGAGAACTGAGTAAAACTCTCTTGGAACAACAGGGGGGGAAAAAAGGCGTATTAGGTGTATTATGGTGTTAGAAAATGGGATTAAGAGGGGTGCCTGGATGGTGTAGGTGTAGTCAATTAAGCATCTGGCTCTTGGTTTCTGCTTAGGTCCCGATCTCAGAGTCCTGCTCTCAGGGTCCTGAGATCAAGCCCTGTGTAAGGCTCTTTTTTCTGCTTGTCCCTCTCCTTCCCCCGTGTCCCCCTCCCCCACTCGCTCTTCTTTCTTTTTCTCTCAAATAATAAATCTTTTAAAAGAGAAATAAAGAAAATGGATTACGAGTCTGTCCTAGGTTAGGTTCCTTAGAAGACCCTAAGATGGGTTTCACTGGGTGTCCTCTCAAAAGTGAAAGAAACAGAATAGGTTGAAGGAAGCAAGAATGTGTCTGAGATAGAGACTAATTTCAGTTTGATCCCACAGGAAGCTCTGGACCATAAATTACACCACAGAATTCGGCTCATCTGATGCAAGTGTTTAGCCCTTTGTATCCCTCTTTGTAATTCAGCCATTGGTCAACATCTACTGGTAGGAGCAGGAGGAATCATAGCCTCCTGGGAGAGAGCAATCCACTGAGTCATATCTACTGGAGGATGGGAGGGTCAGCGGAGTAAAGTGGATCAGGTTGCAGGATCAGCATCTACTATAGGATCCAACTAATCTGGCTTTGAATCCCACCACATAGCTGCTAGCCATTCAACAATTGCTCTCTGACCTTGGCTTCTTTATCTATAAACTGGAAAATAACATTTGTCTCTCAAGATTGTTTTGAGAATTAAAAAAAAAAGTGCAATCCTAGCATTTGGGCTAGTGCTAATCAGATACTTTAAAAATGTTAAGGAGTTAGAAAGCAGAAGTGATTGAAAGAACAGTATGATTTCTCTCAATAGGACATGCTGCTTAGCTAAGTTCTACAAGTAAGGAAATATTTTAGGGTTGCCCTCCTGCAAAGCATTACACAATAAAGATATCTTGCCTGTTTTCACAGACATCTGCATAATCACTAAGTCCCCAGCAACCCACTGGTAACACTCAATGGAGCCATGATGGCGGGGGAAGTGCTATGATTTACATGAGAGCAACAGCCTTGCCCAGAAGATATGGAATAACCAGCAGAAGTCATAACACCCAGCAAAAGGGAACTAGTACAGGAAGAAAAGAGAAAATGTTTGAACCCACGTCATAGCTGACCAAACGTATTTGTTAAGACATGTGACACACCTGTTGGGGGAGGAGTTTGCACCCAACACAAGACTCAGGTCGTACACCAGCAAGGAGATGGTGATGGAGTCAGATAAAGAAGAACAGTAATGGATCCCTCGAGACTAGAACTGTCATTTTTATTAATGTTAGGGATGTTTGCCTTACTTATAGATACAGGCTGACAGGTGACATTTGTGATTGACATCAAGTTCAGCTGGCTCACCTGGAGCACTATTCTAGGGTAGAAAGATACATCAGGAATAAAACACAGATGCCTGCTATAGCATATAACCTAGCAGGGGATAAATATAATAAACAAACAAATAATATTCTGCAGTATATTAGAAGGTGGTAAATACTGTGGAATTAAAAATAGAGTAAAATAAGGCATGAAGGAGTTGAAGTATTAAATAAAGTGGTCAGGTAATGTACAGCATAGTGACTATCATTCACAATGCTATATTATATAACTGAAAGTTGCTAAGAGTAGATCTTCAGAGTTCTCATCATAGGAAAATTTTATAACTATGTGTTATGATGCATGTTAACTTACTGTGGTCATCATTTCTTAATATATACATATGTCAAATCATTACCTAAAATGAATAAATACAATGTTAATGTCACTTCTCCCCCTCATATATATACATGTGTGTGTATATATATACATATATATATACACACACACACACAGGCTGGTCATGATTGGCCTTCAGAAAAGGGTAAGATTTGAGCAAAGACATAAAGGAGATGATAGGCTTAGTTTAGTTGTTTAATAGATGTCTTGGGGGGAGCATTTCAGACAGAAGGAACAGCTACAGCAAAGAAAAGTCAGCAGAGAATCTGGTGTGTTCAAGGGAAAGCAAGGAGAGGAATGCAAGGGGAAGAGTGGTAAAATGAGGTCACGAGAGTGATAAGCAGCAGCAGTGACGTGTGCAGCAGGGTATTACAAGTGGAAGGACCCTCCGGGGTTGTTGCTCATCCTCTCTCTTTCCTGGCCTGGCTCCTGCTCCCTGTTAGATTAGAAGCCACAGCTTAGAAGCCACAGCTGTGCTTTGTTCCACTGTTGAGGGTCATCTTTCACCTGCACTTGCCTTTGGTTGCGTTCTGCCTACGGGATTAAATGCACTACACTCTCTTTTATTCCCTGGTGCTAACTCCTGCTCAAGTTTGTGATATTCTTGGGATTCACCTGCAACTAGCCTATTTTTCTCCTTAGCCTTTCCACCTCCATGCTCCCCAGGTCCAGGTGTGTTCCACTACTGTATTCTTCACCATGCTAAGGGGTGGGTGCTGCAGTCTGACTTTGTAGGCAACTCCCATCAAAACATAAATGCATTAAACAGGACTTTTCTGTGTACCTTTGCCCAGCAAATAATAGTCCACCTTAGCTTCCTAAAAATGGAGAATTTGATAAAATGACTCTACCTGGCAAATGATATTTCATAGGAAATTCATTTACAGTATAAAGTGAAATTCTCCTTCCTTGTGTTTCTCAAAGCATGTTTTTTAAAGCTCTATGCCCAAAATGGGCTTGAACTGATGACTCCAAGATCCAGGGCCACATGTTCTATCCACTGAGGCAGTCACATGCCCTTCTCAGCGCCTATCTTGGTGTCAGGCAATATTTGAACAACTGCGGAGGAAAAGAGACTAGACTCAAATCCACATCTCAGGCTTAGTGATTCTAATCAAGGTATTTAAACTTTCTCATCTTCAGTTTTCTCAAGCAAAATGGGGTTGACACATAATTCTCAGGGTGATTTCCTGACTTAAATAAAAGAGCATTAAATAAAATTTAAAGGCCCCACACATTGTAGGTGCTCAATAGTAACTCCAATTCCACCTTAAATATGCCTTTTCTTCTTTGTGTTGTTGCTTTCCATTTATCTTGCTGATAACACTCAGCATAAATCTGTGGAGCTTTAGAAGATGTATTCTTTAGCTCATTACATATTAATAACTCATATTGGCCGGCCAATCTGGATACTATACAATCTGGATATGTTTAAGAAGATAAGAAAAACAATGGCCATAAAGCCAGGTGAGAGCAAGGAGACAGCTGATTCTTTCTCCCAAAATATAATAAATACCATTCAAATGTCCCCCATTTGGAGATCTGTTTGTTCTCCAAATAACAAATTGCGAGAGGTACATTTCTGAAATTTTTCTCGGAGGCCAGAAAAATTCCATCTGCATTACTGGTCTATGTTAATGTAATAATTCCAAACATAGCTTTAAGCTGAAGACATGCAAGTTATAGTTAGCTTTAATTACTGTACGCATATAAATACAAATTTTAAAAAAAAATAAAAATGATATGTGCCAGAGGTCATTTTTTGCAAGTTCACAGCAACTGTTTTACGTGCATTCTATGGCAGCAATGACTGCATAAATCCATTTTCCAGAGTTAAATTGACATCTTCCATAAACTCACAACACTGAAAGAGGAAAGCTGTTTGACATGGTGGTATGCTAACAAGAAATCTACTAAAGGGATACAATGATCTATTTTGTTTGTTTACAAAACTTTGTAGAAATTTTAAAAATCAATGTTGCCTATTAGAAAAGGAAAAAATTAGTAAGGAAGAAAATTAATTTGATTACAAGAAACAAAATAAAAATTAACTCCAACCAAAAAACTACTTGACATAAATGATATTAGTGAGTTTTTTAATTTCTTTCAAGCAATAGCAGCAAGTGTACAATTCATTTCCTGCAGAGAATTTACAACTACTTAGGGTAATAGTTTATATAAATAGAGCCATAAAAATGTGCCAAATTTCAAGCAACCAATGGAACTAGCTCTTATAAACTATGGTACCTCAGAGACCATTGTTAAGAAAGGAAATGAAGATATATTTAAATGCTCAATTTTGGTTTTTTGCTTTTATTTATTTGACAAAGAGAGAAAAACATAAGTGGGGGAGGGGTGGGCTTGAGCAGCAGAGGGAAAAGCAGACTCCCTATTAAGCAGGGAGGTCTGATGCGATACCTTGCTCTATCCCAGCACCCTGAGATCATGAGCTCAGCCAAAGGTAGGTTCTTAACCAACTGAGAAACCAGGCACCACTTAAATGCTCAATTTTAAAGTTTTAAGCCTTTGTTTAGGCAGGAAAATTTTTAATGTAACACTAGTTTGATTCTTCTGTAAATTTTATTTAAAATTTGTCCTGAAGTAAAAACACCTATACTTGCAGTTGTCTAATGAAAAATGCCTTGGCTCTACATAGATCTGAGCTTAAGTCTCTGGTCTCTTTGACACAATTTTGATCTAGTAGTCCCAATTATCAAATGCAAATGGTGATACCTACCTCTGTTTTTTTCTTGCAGGATTTATGAAGAAATCACAGGTATAAAAATTCGTATGAAAATGTGTAGACTTCTTTGCAAGAGTCTTTGCAAATGAAGTTAATCATGGTGTTTATTATTATTGGTCAAGTAAGAAAATATAACTCCAACAGTAAACATTTATTTGATTTTTAGGTAATATTTTACTTATTATTAAAAACAACATGACATTCATAAGCATGTTAGGACATTATATGAGAGAGCATTCACATGAGAAGGCACAACATAGTATCATGTAAGGCTTTATTTCCATAATGCAGACAGGTGGTTGAGAAGAGTGGACTCTGGAGGTAGACCACCTGAGTTGATTCTTTGTTCTATCATTTCTTAATTTTTGGACCTTGGTCAAGTTTCATAACCTCTCTACATCTTAGTTCCCCATTTATAAAATGGCAATACATAATAGTACCCATTTGGTAAGGTTTTTATAAGGATGACATGGGTTTGTGACAGTCACTATTGGCTGCTTAACCCAACATTCTTTCTCAACATTCTTTTCCCTCCTCCTGCTCTACTACAAAGCCTGAAAAAGTGTAATACTTGATTTCTCAATCTCCCTTGCAACCTGGAATGCTAGGTGACTGTCAGCAGAGGAAACAAAAGCAGAAATCTGTTGGAGATTTTGGAAGGCTTTGTCTTCCCTGATAAAATGGGACGGATGTGACTGGGACCATCTTTTCCTTCCATTCTTTGACTTTCAACACAAACACACTGCTTGGAGCTGAGAGAGATATCTTACAACTCTGAGGACAAGGCCAAAAGAATGGAATAAATGCTGCCAGAAACCACAGCCACCGAATCAATGCCAGTTGCCAGATTCCTTTTAACATGAGAAAAATGAACCATGTGTTTTTAAACTACTGATATTGAATATCATCACTTGTAGCTAAAAGTATTCCCAACTGGAAAAAAAAGTATTCCTAACTGATAAAGAATTAACACATGTAAAATGCTTGGCATATTCTTAGCCATGGTAATTATTCAATATTTTAGAAGTTTTATTTTGCAGTTAATCACATGTTGTAAATTGTCCACTTAATATTCATTCCTTGTGATATGTATTTGGTTTGTGTGTCTTGTCTTACAGTTTCAATATAGAGCTGTGATATTATTTAAAATTCATTGCACTTTTAAATACATGAAAAATTTGATTGTTTCTTGTAGCAATTAATCTAATTAATCTAAATGCACACTTTCTGCTATCTGTTTTAATTCAGGAGCCCATTATATTTGTTGAGCTCTTCTTACTCTTCATCAATATGTTATGAATTTAAAGATACTCTTAAATTTTGGAAAAGTTGCGCTAGAATTTCATTATTAGCTAGCTACCTTTTAATTCCTTTAAAGGAATAATTTAATTTAAATTTAAAAAACTAGTAATTTTTTTGCAGGTTTTTGACGCAAAAATATTCAGACATTTATTACCTTCTACTATTTCCCAGAAGTCTACATCCATAATGTTTTGTTTGAAGTAAGGGTTACAGTACTCATAAGACACTCTCTTACACAATGCCTATCTGCAATACAGAAGCTTTATAAGTATACATTAAAAATCTTAGAAGAAAAAACAAAATTACAAGTAAAAAATTTTTTTAAATGTGCAAAGGCTATCTTTACAAGTGAAGTAAATACTGGAGTAAATTTCCTAGTTAATATAAATAAGAAATAGATACAAAATTGAAAACAATTATTTCAGGAAACTGATCATTCAGTCATAAACCTCTATGTAACTCTCTACTTAACACCCCATTTTAGAGTTGATTAGCACTCTATATTATGAAGTACAAAGTGATACTCTTGATTTCAATAGACACCCACACCTACATATACACACACACAGAGACACATATATCCCTGCTTTTCCACCCATTTTCTGTCATTACTCTCATTTTTCCCATTTCTCTATTCAATCATCACTCACTCAATTTTTCAGGACTAAATCTGGAGACCAATCCTGACCCCATCTTTCTTTTTCAGCTCACTTTCCATCTCCCTGCTGCATCCACAAAACCCTGTATCAAACATCAGGCCACCTAAAAAGATAACTGTTCTAGATCCAGCCTCCCATATCCTTCTACAATCATTTTCAAACCTGGGCTACATATCAGAATATTTGAAGAAACAAACATGACACAAACAAACATTTTCATTAACCATTACTTCTTTGTGTTATATTGGTTAATGCTTTTTTTATCCTTTCTTGATGATTATTTTCTCCTTTCTTTAAGGATGTGTTTTGTTCTTAGATCTAACCATATTCCTTAAGGAAGAAAATAGATCTAGATGAAGATCCATTCCTGTTTTTCTT
Organism: Lontra canadensis; assembly: GCF_010015895.1. Lineage (NCBI taxonomy): Eukaryota > Metazoa > Chordata > Mammalia > Carnivora > Mustelidae > Lontra > Lontra canadensis. The sequence goes on from NW_022630996.1 coordinate 25,259,566, forward strand.
AACTTAAGCATTCTGGTTCTTTTTTATTTTCCTACTGGATATAGATAGCTGCTCTGGACCTAGCCCCTGACATCTTTTTTCCACAACCTTTTCCCTCCCTGGCTACATATTAAAATCACCAGAGGAGCCTTAAGAAATACCAACTCCTGGACCCTATTCCCAGAGATTCTTTTTTTTTTTTAATTGATTTTTTTTAAATTTTTTAATTTATTTTCAGTGTAACAGTATTCATTGTTTTTGCACCACACCCAGTGCTCCATGCAATCCTTGCCCTCTCCAATACCCACCACCTGGTTCCCCCAACCTCCCACCCCCGCCCCTTCAAAACCCTCAGACTGTTTTTCAGAGTCCATAGTCCCTCATGGTTCATCTCCACTTCCAATTTCCCTCAACTCCCTCCTCCTCTCTAACTCCCCTTGTCCTCCATGCTATTTGTTATGCTCCACAAATAAGTGAAACCATATGATAATTGACTCTCTCTGCTTGAATTATTTCACTCAGCATAATCTCTTCCAGTCCCATCCATGTTGCTACAAAAGCTGGAATACCCAGAGATTCTTATATAATTGGTTTAGATCGGGTCTGGCCAGAATCACCTCCAGAGGATTCTAATGTACAGGTAGGGTTAAGGACTTAAAATGTTGTAACAAACTCGTAACTGGTATTCCTGATTCAATTCTTGTCCTCCTACTTACTTTTCTCCTTGTAGCCAGAATAACATTTTAAAATGGAAAAATCAAAGGGCAGCTGGATGGCTCAGTCAGTTAAGCTTCTGACTCTTGGTTTTGGCTCAGGTCATGATCTCAAGGGTCATGGAAGATTGAGCCCCACATCAGGCTCTGAGCTCAGTGAGGGGTCTGCTTGAAAAGATTCTCTCTTTCCCTCTGCCCCTCCCTCAGCTTGCTCTCTCTAAGTAAATAAATAAATAAATCTTTTTAAAAAATGAAAAATCAGGGGCGCCTGGGTGGTTCAGTTAGTTAAGCCGCTGCCTTTGGCTCGGGTGATGATTGCAGGGTCCTAGTATCGAGTCCAGCATCAGGCTCCCTGCTCAGCAGAGAGCCTGCTTCTCCCTCTCCCTGCCTCTCTGCTTACTTGTGCTCTCTGTCAAATAAATAAATCTTTAAAAAAATGAAAATCAAATCTTTGTAACTTCCTATCACACTAAGAAGAACAGTTCATAGAGGTCTTCCCTGAAATCTCATTTTTAAACTTCCAGCTGCTTCCGTTACTCTCTATCTCCTTCACCTGGTTAATTTTTCTTCCTAGAACTAATAATTTTTTTTTAATATTTTATTTATTTATTTGACACAGAGAGAGAGAGATCACAAGTAGGCAGAGGAGCAGGCAGAGAGTGAGGCGGAAGCAGGCTCCTGCGGAGCAGAGAGCTTGATGTGGGGCTCAATCCCAGGACCCCGAGACCACAGCCCGAGCCGAAGGCAGCGGCTTAACCCACTGAGCCACCCAGGAGCCCCAGAACTAATAATTTCTTAATATTTATTTATATATTTGTTTCTCTAAATATTTGGAAATTAAGGATTTAGCCTGTCTTCCTTGCAATTTCATCCTCTATGCCTAGAAAATATAGTAAGTATTTATGGAATCACTTAATACCATATAATAATTTTTAAATACTGCCTATTTCTCCCCTTGACTGCCTTGTGAATTTTAATAATGAAACATGAATTTTAATAATAAAAAAATGTATTTACCATTTTTATGCTTCCAAAATTACCCTTAAAAGAGACAGTTAACCCAACTGGATCACAGACAGAATTAAGAATTAGGGATCCCAACACATATCACCATATCACAGGATTAAGAATTAGGGATACCACACATCTTACCATAGAAAATAAGCAAGAATTATTTTTAAAATGTGGTGACATTAAATTTAAAACAAGTTCCTCACAAATACAGCATCATCATGTGTAATGGTATAAAGAATTGTATTAGCTAATCATCACTCATGTCTGAGTCAAAGCTTAAAAAGTTAAACAACAAACAAACTAAAAATGCCCAGGTACTAAGGAGAACCTAAATTTGAGTAACTTATTTCTCGGATCCAGCTGGTTTCTTGCCCTCTTTGTTTTACCAGTCTCCTGTCATCATTGAACCAAGCAGAACACTGCAGTCATTAACAATGTGAGTAGGTGGCTTTCTGACCCACTCCAGGAAGTCACCCTGGGGGAATTCCCAAATCACTTCAGACAAAACTAAATCACTGATTTCTTATCTGCCCAGGAATGAAACCTGTGATTAACCTGTAAATGAGTCAACATTTATCCTGAGTCTGATTTATTAGTCAGATGAAATCAGCTTGGGAAAGGAGCACTACAGTGTGAAAGTGAAAACCCACGGCCAAAACGTGTAACCCCTCAAGGCGAGAGTGCTGCTGTGGGCATCACTTTCCCACTCTGAAGACAGAGAGCCTAGTGTGAATTCTGATCATCCCACTTAGCAGCTGCATGATCTTGGGTGGCTTATATAAACTTTCTGCACTTCAGTTTCCTCAACTATAAAACAGACATAGTGTATAACGTGTCTTTAAAATAGCACATAAAATAACACATACCTCGGGGCACTTGGGTCGCTTAGTGGGTTAAAGTAATACATACCTCAAAAAGTTACAGTGAGGATTATGCAAATTAAGGGCTATAAAATGTTTAGATGAGTGTCAGGGCACAGGGAAGAGCTACATCAGTATTAGATAGTAATTAATAACTAAAAGCATGCACTGCAGAGCTGTTTCCTGAGTTAGAATCCCAGTCCTGCCAGGTAGATGACCTTGAGAAGACGACTTTGCCTCTCTGTGCCTCCATTTCCCCTTCTGTAAAACTGAGATAGTATGTACCCCAATAGGGCTGTGACTTTGTATAAGTAAAGCTCTTAGAACAGTGATTGGCATAAAGGAAGTACAATAAAATGAATTTATTATCATTATTGTTATTATTGCTGTATCTTTAGGCTACGATTCAGTGTAAGATTTTTGAGACACCGATTTCTTCCTAGTCTTCTGCTTCTAAGATTATTACTTCTCAGTCTCCTTTGTTGCTTCCTTTTCTTTGGTGACTTCCCAAAAGAACAGTCATTCTCTAAGAATATATTCCTGGTCCTTTGAACATCTCATCTTATCCCTTCTGTAGCAATACCATTGCTCTAATATGTCCATTATCATCTCTTAGGAAGAGGATTTCTAAGGCTGAATTGATAGTGTAGGCCTCCCTAGGGAGCTCCTGACCTTATCTGGACATGGATATTCCTCAGGCATTTCAGACTTTCTCTGTGCAGAACAAAACTTATCTGTTTCCGCAAAACGTTTTCTTCTTCCTGATTTCTTACCACATCAGCTTCGACTTCTCTCTCCCCCTCATCTTTCATACACAGTCCCTGAATACTATTGATTCCAATTCATGAAAAATTTTGAATGCATCCTCTCCTCTCCACTTTTCCTGTTCTTCTCCAGTTCACAATTACAGGATCATCTTCTAGAATCATCACAGAAAGCATGGTGATGGTGACACCTTGATTTCAGACTTCTAGCCTCTAGAATGTGAGAAAATAAATTTCTGTTGTTTTAACCCACCTAGTTTATGGTAATTTGTTATTGTAGTTCTAGGAAACTAATATATATGGTATGGATATCACATTTTGTTTATCCACTCATCAGTTGATGGACATTAGAGCTGTTTCCACTTTTTGGCCAACAGAAATAATGTACTATGAACATTTGTGTTCATGATCCACTTTGAGTTAATTTTAATAGAAAACATAAAAGGTTAGATAGGTTCTTTTTTTTTTTTTTTAACTTATGGATATTCAGTTGATCCAGCATCATCTGTTGAAGATGTTAAGAAAGAACCTTAACTGGATTGTTCTTGCACCTTGGTAAAAAATCACTTGGTCTTACTTGTGTGGGTCTATTTCCAGCTTCTCTGTTCTGTTCCATCAATCTATGTGTCTATCCCTTCTTCAATACCACACAGTCCTGATTACTGTAACTATATAGTAAGACTTAAAATCAAGTTGAGAAATTTCCCCTGCTTTATTCCTTTCTCAGAATTGTTTTAGCTATCTAGTTCCTTTGCCTTTCCACATAAATTCTGGAATTATCTTATCTATTGTCATGGTCTATTTGGGCTGTTGTAACAGAATACCACAGACTGGATGACTTATAAATAAGAGAAATTTACTTCTCACCATTCTGGAGGCTGGGAAGTCCAAAATTAAGGTGATGACAGATTCAACGTCTGGTGAGAGCTCACTTCCAGGTTCATAGAGAATCTGGTTGTGTCTTCACATAGTGGGAAGGGCAAGAGAACTCCTGGGGTCTCATAATTTTATAAAGGCACTAATCCCATTAATGAAATTCTGCCCTCATGACCCAATTATCTCCCAAAGTCCCCACCTTCAAATACCATCATTTTGGGGATTAGGTTTCAATATATGAATTTTAGGGGAAAGGAAACACAAACACTCAATCTAAAGAATGTATATTTACAAAAAAAAAAATCTTGCTTTTAATAAACAACATGTATATTGACTATTATTTGTAATCAATATGTATACACAATAACAATATGGGTATAATTCCCAAATTTCTATCTCTAAGACCAGTCTTTCTCCTGAGCTCCATACTTGAACATCTAACTACCCACGTGACAGATACACTTCAGTATTTCATTTTGAATATGTTAATTTTGAGATGCTCATTTCATCTTCAAGTTTATCCTCTGGTCTTCCCCTATCTTAGTAAATGGTACCACTAATTAGCCAAATGCTCAGACTAAAAACCTTCTTTACCAAAGAGTGTGTCTTCAAATACACACACACACACACACCAGAATGTCTTCCGTTAGTTGAAGAATATATTTTTTAAGATTTTATTTATTTATTTGACAGAGAGAGAGCGAGATAACAAGTAGGCAGAGAAGCAGGCAGAGAAAAAGGGGAAAGCAGGCTCCCTGCTGAGCAGAAAGCCTGATGTGGGGCTCAGTCCCAGGACCCTGAGATCATGACCTGAGCAGAAGGCAGAGGCTTAACCCACTGAGAAACCCAGGTGCCACAGCTGAAAAATACTTAATGTTATACTGTTCTGAAAAAGTAAAATCCAAACTAATTACTTAAATTCCATAAGGTCCTCTCGATACATACCCCTTCCTTCATGATGGTCCCACCTCATGCCTCCTTTCTGGTCTAAGGGGGGCAATGATGAAGATGAAGTAAGGAAGGTGCCTAGATACAAAATAAAGAATTGCAAGGTCCTTCCTGAAGGAAGTGCTTCCTTAAATTTTGCTTATGATGCAAAACAGTATGGTTGCCTTTGATGCCACCAGCTTAAAGAAGTCTGACCTGTCCACCTTAGTCTCAGGCCAGGGTGCAAGCTTTTTCCTGCCTTCAAGCCTTGGTACTAGCCATTTCCTCTGCCAGGAAAGCTCTGCTTTCTCACTTTTTATGGCTGGCTCCTTGTCATTCAGAATTCTACTCAGATCTAACTACTTTATCTAAAATAGTAACAATAATAGTAGTAGCTAAAATTTATTTACGTCTTACATTGAGACTAACCTTATGCCAAGCCCATTACTTTATTTACTTTATTCCAACAATGCTATATGGCAGGTACATTTTACAGATTAGATAAGTGAAACAGAAGAAAGAGGCTAAATTGCTAGAGGGCACACAGCTGATGGCAGTAATTGGTTTGGATGGGAAAATTAAGTGGTGTGATTCCAGAAACCCAGCACATTTATCTCCTTTGTGGCACCTCTAATTTGCAATAACCTTATTATTTGTTTACTTGCTTATTGTCTTTCCTGGTTAAAATGTGAGCTCCTTGAGGCAGCTTGGTTTATCTTTGATGTTGTCTCCCCAGACCTAATTGTGCCTGGTTGTACACAACGATTCATAACATTTATTGAAGGAATGCACTTAGAAAACACAAGGTGGGGCCGAAAATAACCAAACTACTTAAAATACTTATTTGTGAAATTATCTGAAGGAAATAATTTCAAAATCTTACATTGGAGGTTCTCTAAGGAAAAAAAAAAAAAGTACTACAAAAACTTTCAAAGAATGGTGTACGTCTCTTCCCTCTAAATCATCTTGTGGGCGGGGGAACGCTGGGTGGCTCAGGTCATGATCCCGGGTACCTGGGATGGAGCCGGCATGGGGTTCCCTGATGATCCACCCAGAGCCGCTTCTCCCTCTGCCTGCTGCTCCCCCTGCTTGTGCTCCCTCTTTCTCTTTCTCTCTCTGTCAAATAAAATTTTTTAAAACAATCATCTCAAGGGATACGAAGGTGCATTATTCCTTGATGGATCTACTTTTCTGTGGCAAAGATAATGTGTTACCGTTTCATCCAGAAGTTAGATGCAGAAAAGCCAGTTTGAGGTCGAGCGGCTTTCACCTGGAGTTGTTTGTATTATTTACTTGCTCTCTGAATGTTTAAATGATTTCTTCTTCCTAGCACTTTGATCCACTCTCTCCCCAACTCCCCCTTTGCTGACTGACTTTTTTCTTTAGGGCATTCTTTAGGGTGTCTAGCTGGGAAAGTGTTTTGATGGTTTAAGTTTCCAGATCTAAGCTGAGATCTGAGGTCACAGGAAAATTAAAGGAAGAATTCTTCCTTTGGGATGGTATTTTCTGCTGGCTCCTTTGTCAGCTCCCATTTGACCGCTTTTTGAATGCAAGGCTAGCGCTCCTATTTGTATTCTGACCAAGAGTTGCCCCTTTCCCAGGGGTTGCATGTTTGACAGGCTTTCCGAGGGAGCAGATGTAGGAGTTGAGGAGAAAGTCTAGTCTTAGTTGGCATTTTAATACCCATTATGCTCCAACGAAAGTGCAGCATTCCTTGGAGAGCAAAAACTTCAACAAACAACCTAAAAAGAATGAGTAAGTCCCTGAAAAGAACCGGAAGCACTCACCAGAAGCATGGCGCCCACGCCTTCCAGCGGCTTCAGTTCTACCATGTTACGCACAGTTGCACTGCCCTATACCACAGGGAGGGTAGGTGAGGTCTATTACGCATGCCCACGCGCCTGCGCCTCAGGTCCCAAAAGCCTCTGCCGTCGCACACGTTCCTTCCCTCCCGCGCAACCGTGCGTGCTCCCCGAGTGCGCAGGCGCCAGGGGAGTGGGCGGTGCTGTTTTATTAGAGAGAGGTTGGCGGGCATGGCGATGGGTACCCTACGCGGGCTGGCAGTGGCCGGTGGAGGCGAGAGTAGCGAGAGCGAGGATGACGGCTGGGAGATTGGTTATCTCGACCGGGCGGTTCAGGTAGCCCAGGAGACCTTTTTTTCTTTTTTTTTTTGACCGCACCTGGATCAGCAACCCCCTGGCCTGACCTCGTGAAACTTCTTGCTTTCCTGTGTTTCCCTAGTGGAAATACAGGCTTCTAGACTCCCAACAAACCCTGAGTTTTTCTGTTTCCTATTGTGCTTTCCCCATCAAATGTGTGGTCGTGGATGTAGCGCTTCACTTGGGTTTGGACCCATAGCATTACCCATTCCCTTTGAAGATAATTTTAGACATGAATTCCTTATGATATTTGTATGTTACACCCCCCCCCACATCCCCCAAAAAGATGATGGACCTGAAGTCAATCATTGTTTTCTGATGGAGTGGAAATAAAAATATGTATAACAGTTTTTTTTTTAAACTTTCTCCTTTTTTAGAAATTAAAAGGGCCATTGCTCCCTGAAGAAAAGAATGAAACATTTAAAAAAGCATTGACCACGGGAGATATTTCATTGGTCCAGGAGCTCCTAGATTGTGGTGAGAGAGAAAAATAGTTTCAACCTAACACAGTTGTCTACATTTCTGAGGGTCCCTTATTTTAAAGGGTTTGGGTTGCTTTTCTAGTGAAAGCCAATGAATTTATCAAGTATTCTATATACCTTACTTGGCTCTGAGTTCTCTTTGCCTTACTTTCTTCTTTTATTCTCAATTTTGGAATGCCACCCTGTTGCTTCCATCTTTTCTACCTCCTTCAAGAAGCCTGTTCTGGGCTCAGTGGGTTAAAGTCTCTGCCTTCAGCTCAGGTCAGGATTCCAGGGTCCTGGGATCGAGCCCCACATCCGGCTCTCTGCTGAGCGGGGAGCCTGCTTTCTTCTCTCTGCCTGCCTCTCTGCCCACTTGTGATTTCTGTCTGTCAAATAAATAAATAAAATCTTAAAAAAAAAAAAAAAGCCTGTTCTGATGAATCCTACCCCACTCCAGTAATTCTTACACATTTTTCTCAGCATTTGCTGTCTATAATATTATTACATTTCTCCAGAATTGTTTTTAGTTATGTATATTTTGGCTATGTTCTTTCCTTGTACTAGGTGTCTGTGTAATGGGGCCTGAGTTAGGAATCACAATATGTGGATATCTGTTCCAGCTTTATTGCCTATTCATTGTAGTTTCTTGGGAACGCCATTTAAACTTCCAGAGCATCATTTTCTTTTTGTAAAATGTCATAATTTTTTCCAGGGTCCTGTAACATTTTTCTGTGATCAAATTAAATATTAATTTTTTTGAATTATCTGATGTAGGAGTGTGTGTTGTTGATAATAATGATTGAAATTATCCAAAGGCGTAACAGGCATTTACTATCTATTTGTAAATCAAAAACATTCACACAGAATAGATAAATGAAATTGTATATACCAAAATGTTTTTCTTTTATGCTAGAGACATTGCATGATTTAGTGCAAAAAGGAATCATTTTGGAGACTGTACAGGTCTGGGTTTGATTACTAACCCTGCCACCTGATGGCTCTGTGATCTTGACCCAAGTTACCAAACTTTCCTACACTTTAATTTCCTCCTTTTTAAAATAGAGATGCATAATATCAAAAGGTTTGGGGGTGTATTAAAATGAAAGAATACGTAAAGATCTAAAACATACAGACATTATGTAAATATTCGCTGTTGTGACAAAAAAGAAGGTTCTGTGTGACTTTGTGGACAATGGAACTTGAGTTTGTAATTGAAGAATGAAATGAAATAAAATTTGAATAATTGAAACAGGCGTAATACCTAATATGAACACATGCAGGAGTGTGCATAGTGCTGGATGGGATGGAATAGTTAGAAATTTGTTTTAGAAAAGAGAATTTACCGTGGGGCTTGAGTTTGTAGTAGGACTAAGTGCAGTGAAATGATGAGTTTCCTGACAGATTAAGACTTGAAAAGACCTTCTGGTAAAGAAGATATTTAGTCACGCCTTTAAAAAATTTTTAATTACAAACATTTTAAAAATTCATTTTCAAAGGCCAATAATAAATATATAGCTGAAGTAGAAAGATACCTTTGTTCCCACTTTCTCTCCCAGTATCCCTGAAGTCTTACTTCTATAGGTAACTCTTAATTTAGCATTTCCTAGGTTACTTCCAGATGTCATTATTTCATACTTTAAAAAAAATATTTTGTTTTTTGCCTTCCAAAGTTATTCTTGGTTTTGATACATATTTCTGCACCAGTTGAGAAGTTTGATAAAAAAAGAAAGTTCCCTTTGAGTTGGTCACTTCTAACAGTTCAAGGATGTCTCCAGTCTTTCTGTTAATATGTTCAGTTTTCTTTAAATTACTAAATATTTCAGATATTCTAAAAGGTAGAGCGGTTTCTATCCTTACCCCTGGAGATACCGCTCTGCTGTACTTGGTATTTATCATTCCTATGCATGTCCTTCTATTTTTATTAGGTATGTATATATGTACCCCCAAACCATATAGTGTACTTCGAATGTTTTTGAGCTACAATCATTTATTGTGTGGATCCTTTTAAACCTAGGCCATTATTACCAAGAAATTCTTTTTGTTATAAATTACATGGTATATGTTACTATCCATGGTATTTTAAGCATATGAAATTGACAGTAATTTATGTTTTGGTGGGAAGGCTGTTAAAAACTTGCATTTTGTCTTGACAGGCATTAGTGTAGATTCCAGCTTTCGGTATGGATGGACTCCTCTTATGTATGCTGCTAGTGTTTCCAATGTAGAGCTGGTTCGGGTCCTTTTGGACAGAGGTGCTAATGCAAGCTTTGATAAAGGTAAGGTATTTTAAACATTTAAAATATGTGAGTATTTACTTTATAGGTATCTCTATTTAGAAGCCTAATTATAATCTGTTTGGGGGTTTATATGTTCCCTTTAAAATAAATCTTTGTCCTTAAAAAAAAAAAAAAAAGGTAAGATGTTGAGGTAGCCCAGCTGATTACGTTTACTGTGATTTCCTTGATTCCCAAGCAGCTATTGTGCAAAATGAAAAAAATTAAAGCCATTTAAAAAACAAATCTTCCTATTAGTTATATTATGTAATTAAGATACAAAATCAAATTAAAAACCATAGTCTATCTTTTGGAAAAATTCTCTTTCCAAGAAGGTAGATTCCATTTATATTATCTTAATAACTGCTTATGTTTTTATATACCTTTAATTTCTATGCTAGAGGGTTTGGGTTTTTTTTAAGATTTTATTTATTTATTAGACAGAGATCACAAGTAGGCAGAGAGACAAGCAGAGAGAGAGAGGGGGAAGCAGGCTCCCCGCCGAGTGGAGAGACCGATGTGGGGTTCGATCCCAGGACCCCGGGATCACGACCCGAGCCGAAGGCAGAGGCTTTAACCCGCTGAGCCACCCAGGCGCCCTGGGTTTGGTTATTTTTTAAAGGAAAAATGCATTGAAGGAAAACAAAAAGCTAATAATTTTGTCAAAAATTACTTGAAAATCAGTCTTTAGAATTTAAAACTCAACTCTGAATTATATCACTTAAGGTTGTTTCAAAGATAGCTTATTAAATCCATATGTTTCTTTGTTATTAGATAATTTCTACTCCATACTGTTTTGGATGCTTTCAAAAAAATAAGAATATATGTACAAATCCCATTTAATTATTATATTGAATTATTGCTTATTTTTAATGTGTTTCCAATAGGCAGTTAAATTCATTTCATAATTCAGATACTGATTTCACTTTAGAATTAATTTTTACATTTATTTTGTACCTACATTAGATGTTTGTAAAAATATTTCTAGTCTGTTTTTTCATCTATGTATATTGTATAACTTCCCATCTTACCAATAGTTTTATGTTTAATCTGCTTCTGTGATAGGTTTTTCTTATTATTATGTCATTTTAAAATATTACCCAATGAAAACTGGACTTAGGAATGAGATTTCTGAAAGTATATAATATTCTCCAAAAAATTAATAGTTTTCTTAACTATAGAGAACAAATTGATGGTTACCAGAGGAGAGATGGATATGGGGATGGGTGAAATAGGGTAAGGGGATTAAGGAGTGCACTTGTGATGAGCACTGAGTATTGTATGGAAGTGTTAAGTCACTATATTGTACACCTGAAACTAATATAGCACTGTATGTTAACCAGCTGGAATTTAAGTAAAAACTTTAAAAAAATGAAGTTTTCTTTCTCTGATTTTTGTAATCAGAGGAATACTTATTATTATAAAACAGTTTATATTGTTCTCAGCATGTTGACATAAATTCTTTTATGTATTCAACATTAGCCTCATCAGGTAAAGAGGGCAGCTTCCAATCTATAAACTAGATCTACTGAGATATTAAGGTATCACTGGAGTCAGTTTATCAGTAGCAGAACTGAGATTAGAATCTTTATACTTGATTAGTATTAAATCACTGATGTAAACCATAGCTGCCATGACCTACTTTGAATTCCCCAATTATTATCTGAAAAGTGTTTTTATTTTTTTTTAATCTGTGATTTCTTCTGGTGCCATAGGGACCAAGGGGAGAAGTTTTTAGGAAACAGGGTGAGCTCAGAGAGACCCAGTAGAAAAGGACCAAAAAGAAACCAGTGGATATGGCAGTTAGGTCATTTTCAGTAGGATGGTTTGGATAAAAACCAAAATTTCACTGAGATGTAAAATGAATGAGAAATAAAGAAGTGAAATCAGAGAATATCAATTATTGTTTTTCTTTTTTTAAACATTCCTTTTTTTTTAATTTCCTTTTTTTTTTTTTCCAAGATTTTATTTATGTATCTTAGAGAGAGAGCACAAGCAGGGGAGCAGGAGAGGGAGAAGCAAGCTCCCCACTGAGCAGGGAGTCCAATGAAGGGCTCTATCCCAGGGCCCTGGGATCATGACCTGAGCCTAAGGCAGATGCTTAACTGACTGAGCCACCCAGACACTCATCAGTTATTGTTTTTCAACCACTAGTTCAGCAAAGCGAATTTTAATCAACCAAAGGCTACTCAACTCCAGGCAGTATCTCTACACAGCATTCATGTTCTTACCACTTTCCTATTTTCTTAAAGGAGAGGGAGGGGTGCCTGAGTGGCTCAGTCGCTAAGTGTCTACCTTGGTCTCAGGTCATGATCCCAGGGTCCTGGGATCGAGCCCCACATCAGGCTCCCTGCTCAGCGGGGAGCCTGCTTCTCCCTCTCCCACTCACCCTGCTTGTGTTCCTGCTCTCTCTCTCTCTCTCTCTGTCAAATAAATAAATAAAATCTTAAAAACAAATAAGGAAGGGGAACAAAGAAGGAAAATTAAGAAATGAATTATAGATATATAACCATATTTTGGATATATAGATACATTTTGGAGATTCAGCTGGTTCATCCCTAATCTCATTTTTTGGTGAAGGAAGACAAATGTATCTACCAAGAGTAAGAGATTTAGGAATAGGATATAAAATTTTGAGAGTACAGTAAATATTTAGAATCTTTTGAATGAAAAAAGAAGTCAGCTTCACTTCTTAATGTGTGTGGGTGGTTTCCTCACTTTTCACTACAGATAAGCAGACTATTTTGATAACTGCATGTTGTGCACGTGGCTCAGAGGAACAGATCTTAAAGTGTGTAGAGCTACTGCTTTCAAGAAATGCTGATCCAAATGTTGCTTGTAGGTAAGAAAGTTATTATCTATGAAAAACGATGGATATTTTTCTTTGATTATCAGCCCATTAAACATTTGATACCATGATTTTTTAAAAAATCATAAACATTGTGTTTACTTGGCCATATAGTTGAGGAATGAAAATAGGTCATAAGGTTATGGTTCAAACTTTTATAAGAGTATCAGAGGAAGGGCATATCACAAAAGTAGTCTCTCAACTTTTAATTTTTAGAGGAATGTTCTAATTTGAAATGAGAGGGAAAGGAAGACAAACTATCATTTCTTAAGAATCATACACTCAAAAGAATGATTAAGGTATAATAGTAAAACCTCTTAGTGTTCTCTTTGTATAACACTTATCTGCTAAACAATTCTACACAAATACTAAGAATTCCAAAATAATATATTGAAAGGTTTTCATTTTCCTAAGACTTTTCCAATTATGTTATATCATATAGGTAATAGTGTCTAGATGCATAGAAAATGTTGGATCTGTTGAAATGTCAGTAATTTAAAAATGAATCAGCTTAAAATTTCTGTTACTGATTTCTTAATCTGGCTCTGTCTTCTGTTTTATTTAATCTCTTTCTATTTTATTTAATCTTCAAAACTAATAGAGTAGGAAATAGGCTATCCAACTGAAAATGTCTAGTGTGAATAGAGTTATTATTCATAATTCATTAAAATAATAATGCTCTAATGCCTGATATATAGAAATAACTATAATTTAGAAGGTTTTTTCCTCCTAATTTAGTTTAATTTCTATGACAACTAGCTAGACAGCAGGTGTCTGTTTTGTCTCCCAAATTCCAGGTAATACCTGGAAACATTTTTGATTGCCACACCTGGGAGATTCTGCTGGCTTAGAGTACACTACTGGCTTAATGGGTGGAGGCCAGCGATGTTGCTAAACATCCACAGTCCATAGCACAGCCTCACAAAACAAAGTACCCATCCCAAATATCATAGTGCCCGGGTTGAGAAACTAGTGTGAGAAAAGTAAAGACTTACAGAGTGGATAATCAGTATTTAACAAATAGATTTTTTAAAGATTTGGAAAGACTACCTGCAGATTTTTAGCAAATCAATTCACAGGAACTTTTATTCTATCACATATGGTATAATCCATAGTTAGGTATCTAACTTTCAGATTTGGCTGTACTTGGAATTGGGAACTCCAAGACATCTAGCTGAAGTAAGCCTCGATGGGTACTATAATTTTAATTTTTACCTTCAGAAGTGGCTTATGATAAGATTTGCCATTCTGGGTTCAATGGGAAATTGCTTTTTGCTGGTGCTCTTTTTTTTTTTTTTTTAATTGCTTCTGTACTGTATTACAGAAAGCAAAATCTTTACCCTTCCAATTACTTATGTTATAAGCACACTGAAAAAAAAAAGTCAAGCAAGCCACTGTCATAGGTTCTAGACTATTCTGCTTCCATAAGAACTAGAAGATATTTTCTAGATATACAGGGTATATTTAGGAAAAAAAAACTTAATCCATCTGAATTAAAATAATATAAGGTTAGCATCTCAAGCTAAAGCTATAAGGCAGCCATATAATTTCAAAACTGAAAACCCTAGAAAAGCTGATGAATCTGAAAGAACATAAAATTTGAAATGATACGTGCTCAACTAAAATAAGGAGAACTTTACAGCAATCTGTATCTAAATAACAAATGTGAGAAATATCTGAAAAACTATTCAGCTGTTTTTAAGCTCAAAGCATAAAGTGTAATAATTGAACTGTGTTTTCTTGTAGAAAATGAACATCTTGATAGAGCTGAAAAGAATAACTCATGGGAAATAGTGCTTTTAGGCTGCAAATTTTATAAGAAGGATAGCATTACTGGACAGATGAGGATAGCCTGGTGTCAGTGTAAAAAGGAAAAAAATTTCAGGACCTAGGGAGTATGCAATAAGACTTGGTGGGAATTTCATAGATAATTCATTAGCAACAACAAAAATAAAAACCTGTTAGAAGACTGGGAATTTTAGTTTGAATCCTTTTTCTCTCCCCTCTTTTCTTTAAAAAAAAAAATTTTATGGGAAAGTATATGTAACATAAAACTTGACATTTTAACCATTTTCAGTGTATAATTTAGAGTATTTTTCTACTGTAAACTTGTGCCAGGCACCTGAAGTTTGCGGTCTTTTTGAGCGTTGCTCACTTTTCTGGCCTGAGATCTGAGTTAAGCTAAATAGAGACCAGCAGCTTTTATCTGTTCTTCAGACACCTGTGACTATCTGCTTCTTTGTTTTACCTACTGAGTTTTTTGGGAAATCATGTTTGATGTTTGTTGCTGTTTGTTTTGCTTAAACAGCAAACATGTTTGCATAAGTTTCCTGAAGGTTGCTATCACTACATGCTTTTATTCTACTTTTCTTCTACCACTCTAGCCATTCTGGTTCATTATTATGGTGAACATATAATAATATTGAAACGTATTAAAGATTATTTGAGAAAGCAACTCTCAGATGCTTTAAAATTTTATGTTGCTTTCTAATATTGTATATAAGTAGACTTTAGAATCTACTAATACGGGGGTACCTGGGTGGCTCAGTTGATAAAGCATCTGCCTTCAACTCAGGTTATGATTCTGGGGTCCTGGGATCAAGCCCCAAGTTGGGCTCCTTGCTCAATGGGGAGCCTGCTTCTATCTCTCCCTCTGCTGCTCCTTCTGCTTATGTTCTCTTGCTGTGTGTCTCTCTCTCAAATAAATAAATAAAATATTTAAAAAAATATATCTACCATTTGATTCCTAGGTGTCAGTGTTTTTTGACAAATTTTCTTAGTTTCTTCCAGCATCTCTGACATTTCTTCTGTTTCATCTTGAAAATGGCCAGTGGAAAAAAAAATCCATCTCTTTAAGGTGGTATCTTTAAGGTGTCTTTATCACCTACATCAAGCATCATTATGACAAACATTTTCTAAATTTTGGATTAATGCCTCAGTTCTAAAAATGTCTCATTCATTATCTCTTCAAATATTACCTCTGCTGTGTTCTTTCCTCTTTCTGAGTCTCTGATTGTATCTGTTAGACCTCATCTCTCTCTTTTTTTCCCCATCTCTTTGTTTCACTATGTCACATTCTGGATAATAGTTTCAGTCTGCCTTCTCAGTCACTGAATCTCACTTCTAATTTATTGCTTTTAATTTATTGCTAAACTCATCAGTTGAGTTCATAATTTCAGTTTGATTCTTTTTAAAACCAGCAGTGTCACATTTTTAAAGACTTATTTGAGAGAGCAAGCCTGTGCGTGCATGTGTGAGTGCACAGAGAGAACGGGAGAAGGGAGGGAGAATCCTAAGTGGACTCCAAGCTGGGTGTGGTGCTGGTCACAGGTCTTGATCCCAGGACTCTGAGACTCAACCTAAGCTGAAACTAAGAGTAGGACACTCAGCTGACTATGCCACCTAGGTCTCCCAGCAATGTCACTTTTTATAGCTCTTTGTTCCCTGAAAACATTTTCAAGCTCTAAATTAGAACTTCTTTAATATGGCAAACATGCAGTTGACCCTTGAACAATGCAAGGGTTAGGAGCACCCCCCCCCGAAGGTGAAAATCTGCATATAACTTTTGATTTCCCTAAAACTTAACGACTTCTATTGAGCAGAAACCGTACCAATAGCATAAATAGTCAATTAACACATATTTTGTACGTTATATGTATTATATACTGTATTCTTACAGTGAAGTAAGCTAGAAAAAAGAAAATGTTAAGAAAATCAGGAGAAACTATAGTACTAGACTATATATTTTTTAAAAGATTTTATTTATTTATTGAGAGAGAGAAAAAGAGAATATGTATGGGGGAGGGATACAGAGAGAGGGAGGGAAAGACTCTCCAGCAGACACCGTGCTGAGTATGGAACCCAATTCGAAGCTGGGTCCCACAATCCTGAAATCGTGACCTAAGCTGAAATCAAGAGTTGGACGCTTAACCAACTGAGCCACCCAGGTGCCCCTGTACTATACTGTATTTATTGAAAAAAATCTGTGTATAAATGGACCTATGCAGTTCAAACCCATGTTGTTCAAGGGTCAACTGTAGTCTAGAAATAACAGTAGTAATACCTGAAATCTTGGTGGGTTTGTTTCTGTTAGCAGTAGTTTCTCTCACTCATGACTGGGTGCTAATCATTAAGAGTTTAAAACTTGTCAGAATAACATGATGCCATCAGGTAGGAATTTATGTGTTTCTCAAAGGTACCTTGAGCACCATCAGTCCAGCAATCATGTAACCTAAGTTCAGAGGTTGAAGTTCCCTGGATTATTTGGTGATGTATACCAAGAAAGCTAGTTTCTTTCTGGTGTAGTTTTTTCTTTTTTTTTTTTTTTTTTTAAGATTTTATTTATTTATTCGACAGTCAGAGATCACAAGTGGGCAGAGAGGCAGGCAGAGAGAGAGGGGGAAGCAGGCTCCCTGCTGAGTAGAGAGCCCGATGTGGGACTCGATCCTAGGACCTTAAGATCATGACCTGAGCCAAAGGCAGAGGCTTTAACCCACTGAGCCACCCAGGCACCCCTATTTCTGGTGTAGTCTTACCCTGAAGGTGTAACCCTTAGAGTTCCAGCTTAATGTATATTGAGTATGGTTTAGTAAACTTTCTACTTTGTATAGGCCCAGAACTTTGAATTTTGTTCCTCTTTGTGTTAACTGCCTCCAAAGCCACAGCTCCTTTTTCCATTGGGTTCTTCTGGACTGGCCAATGCCCTAAAGGCAAAAGCAACCAGAAATGCTATGTTTATTTACCTCTTTGGAGTTTTGCCACCTAGATTTTGGTTTAGTGGTTCTTCAATATTTTATTAGTCCTTCAGTTTTTAAGAAATAAAAATAAAATTTCATTTAGCTGTTTTAGATGCCTTCACAATTTTGATACAAATTAGCTTGCCATTAATAGAAGTAGAAGCTGCATCTTCTAAATGTTTTCGTTTTACTTATAGATCTTTTGTTAGCTCTTTAATTCCTTGCATTCCATGCAGATTTTTATCTTGTTGAAAATAGCACTAATTTAATATTTAATGATGAACTTTCTGTATTACCACTTATAGACATACCTTGTTTATTATTTTCTCTTAATTTTTACAATTATTTTTATTTTTCTTCCTTTGGGACACATGGTAAAAAAAAAAAAAACAACAAAACTGACAACTTGAAAGCTGTTTTTAAGTTAATACAAATCACATGTTATATTTCTCTTGGACCTTGCTACTGACGATTCTTAGCACGGTGTACTGTGTCTAGCAAATACGGAAATTTAATTCTGGTTTAAGTTTTGTCATTTTTTTGTTTTTTGTTTTGTTTTGCTTTAGAATTTGTTTCTGGGGTTAGTTTTTTAGCTTGTTTTTAAATGAAACTGTGTACCAGGCAGTGTGTTGATTGCTCTTGAATAAATTCTCTAATATCATCCTTACACCTGCATGGTAGATAATATGTTTTTTACAGAACAGAAAAGTGGCTCTCAAATATTTAAAACTTTGAATGTAGCACAGCTTTCATAAAGGAATTTACAACTGTTTAATCCAAACAGGATCTACCATTGGAATGTAGATATGTTTCCCATCTTGTCTATGTTCAGGATTTTTCAACACAACCAGTTTAAACAACATGGTCTTTTCTAATTGTTGTAAACACATGTTTGTGTTACTTGCCTTGTATCTTGGGATTTTTTTTTCTTCTTTTTCCCAAATTATTGTAAATAGTTGAATGTTTTCTATTTAAAATTGCACAGATGTCAAAAGCAAGTATGTGAACACAAAAATATTATCACTTAATGTAGCTTAGTCATATTTAACCCTGAAAACAAGATGGCCTATAATCAAATTACTCCCAACTTGGCAGTTGTGCTATAATATGGACTTACCAACCATTGTTTTTCTTTTCATATGGATAATGTGGTAACCAGTGACATTATAAATTATTAAGGTCTAAAAGGTATGTATTAGATGATTGGATATATGATAAAATTTGAAAACTTCTTGGGGCACCTGGGTTGCTCAGTCAGTCAGGTGTCTGCCTTTGGCTCAGGTCAGGATCCCGAGGTCCTGGGATCGCGTCTTACATCGGGTTCCCTGCTTAGTGGGGAGCCTACTTCTCCTTCTCCCTCTGCTTCCTGCTCCCCCTACTTGTGCGTGCTCTATCTCTGTCAAATAAATAAATAAGTAAATTCTTTAAAAAATTTTTTGAAAACTTCTTCAGTCTAGCCTTAAGTTTGGAGTTGAAATTTTTATTGTTAGAGTAATAGTAAGCTTTCAGAAAGTATATATACTTATAATTTCTGGAGGTTTTTTTTTTGTTTGTTTTTGTTTTAAGATTTTATTTATTTATTTCACAGACAGAGATCACAAGTAGGCAGAGAGGCAGGCAGAGAGAGAGGAGGAAGCAGGCTCCCTGCCGAGCAGAGAGCCCGATGCGGGGCTCGATCCCAGGACCCTGGGATCATGACCCGAGCAGAAGGCAGAGGCTTTAACCCACTGAGCCACCCAGGCGCCCCTCTGGAGTTTTTAAAAAGGATTTTATTTATTGGAGAGAGAAAGCCAGAGACAGAGCATGAGCAGAAGGGGAGGGGCAGGGGGAGAGGGAGAAGTAGACCGCTGCTGAGCAGAGAGTCTGGCATGGGGCTCCATTCCAATTCTAGGACCCTGAGATCATGACTTGAGCCCAAGGCAGACACTTAACTGACTGAGCCACCGAGCACCCCTATAATTTCTGTGTGTGTGTGTGTGTTTTAAGGTTTTACTTATTTATTTGACAGAGATCACAAGTAGGCAGAGAGGCAGGCAGAGAGAGAGGGGGAAGCAGGCTCCCTGCTGATCAGAGAGCCTGATGTGGGGCTCAATCCCAGGAGCCTGAGATCATGACCTGAGGCCCCAACCCACTGAGCCACCCAGGCACCCCTATAATTTCTGTTTTTAGGAATTGTGTGGATTCTTTTCTCCAGGTTTTCTGAAACATTTTTTTCTGAAACATTTTCTTGCATTAAAAAATGATGCATATATTTTTATGTTTAGAAGGCTGTTTTCCTGGCAGAGAAGTTTATTATATTCAGATTGCTCAGACATGAGATAAAGGTTTTGTAGAATGATGTGGCATTTTAATTTCAATAGATGTTTTTATTACCATTGATAAGACCGCACACATTAACTGATATCCAAGGTTTTGACGTAATCATTGTGTGATTGTTAACTTGTTGAATGTTATTACCTCTTCTAATAGACAGAAAATACTCTGGGAAAAATGTTACTTTCTCAGAATATAAATTTAGTTGTAAATGTCACTGGAGCATTTAGTAGATTGAGGTATAATTTTGGGTTACAAGATTAAACTTGTTTTCTAGTCTTAAGTAAATATGTAGCCTATCTTTGCTCTGAAAACATTGGCTGAAGTCACAGTAATATTTTCAGAAAGAATTTTAAAATAGCTTATTTAGAAAACAGTACTAGAAATTGTTATGTTGCAGGGTTTTTCTTCCAATATATCTTTGTAAATTGCCTATCCAGATCCTTTGCTCATCTTTTTATTTACCTGTGTTTTCTTTATCTGCACATAGGAACTGATTTTATCTTTGTTAGCAGGTTTACCATGTATGCAAACAGTGACAAATACCTTTGTGTGCTATTCGTAAACCTGGAAATCTACTTGGTCCTTTTGAAAGCACAGAATGGAGAGGATAGAGCTAAGAAAAGCTAGTTGATGAAAACCCTTGACTAATCTCTGAAAACACAGAAACCAGGACTTTAAAACAAATTTAAAAAAAAAATAGCTTCCAAATTCTAAGTTGACTGTTTTATTGGTGTCTAGCACCAGTGGTTAAGTTGTGTGTTGGCTACTAAACCTTCCCACTTGGAAAAGATAGATACCATTTCTTTTATTTAATTGTGGTCATATCTAGCTTTAAAGGAGTGAGGAAGTATAATCTTACTGTGTCACCGGAGAATCAGCAATATTGGGTGGACAGTCCTGATGATTTACCATGTCACTTTAAATGTTGGGGCACCTGGGTGGCTCAGTGGGTTGGGCTTCTGCCTTCAGCTCAGGTCATGATCTCAGGGTTCTGGGATTGAGTCCCCCATGGGGCTCTCTGCTCAGCGGGGAGCCTGCTTCCCCCTCTTTCTCTGCCTGCCTCTCTGCCTACTTGTGATCTCTGTTTCTCTGTGTCAAATAAATAAAATCTTTTTTAAAAACGTTTTTTCTTCAGGGCCACAATAGTTGTATTTTCTTTTAACTGTATGCTTCAAGCAATAATTAACTTTGAGTTTTGAACATAAATTTGTAACAAGAAAAATTGGTATTTATCTCAGACTTTTCATTCACTTTTATATATAATTTGTCCCGTGGTGCCTGGGTGGCTCAGTCAGTTAAGCGTCTGCCTTTGGCTCAGGTCATGATCTCAAGGTCCTGGAATTGGAATGGAGCCCCACGCCAGGCTCTCTGCTCAGCAGGAGTCTGCTTCTCCCTCTCCCTATGTACTCACTCTTTCTCTCTCTCAAATAAATAAATAAAATCTTTTTAAAAAATGTTGTCCCTAATTTGTTCTTTATATTATCTCTTAAATTCATTGCAGCTTTGATATTTATAATCCTATCTTAAGGGCTACCCTAATTGCCTCCTAATTGATATTTTTGACTGCACTATGTCTGTAATTTAGTCAGTCTTATGTGCTGTTACCTGTAGAACACACTTCCTTTTGTCTTCTAGATGAAAGCCAAACCTCTCTGTAATTTGATCCCACCTTAATGACTTCTCACTACTCCCTAAAGCCTAACTCCATTTCATTTCAACATTATTCCTCAGATACATAGTCATTCCTGCCTCTGTGTTTTTGCTTTTGTTATTCTTCAGTTTGGAATATCTTCTTCTTCCTTTACTGTGCTTTCAAATTGTGTCTTCATGTGTCAGGTTAATAGTCTACGATGCTTTCCTTTGTTTTTAAGTCCACAAGCTATGATTTTGGGTGTGTGAAATCTTGTTCAGCATATTTTTATACATCTCATATGTTGTCCTTTCATTGTTTCCTGTATGAAAGTCTTGATTTCCCTGTGAGCCACTTGACTATCCTGGCACTATATATTTTGCGATTCCTTCACAGTTCTTTCATTTGATATTTATCAAGTTTTTATTGACTTTAATAGATTTGACATAGAATGATCATTTGTCTGTTTTCTTTACAAAACCTAAACATTATTTGTGAAGTAATTAATATGTTAATCCATGTATATCACAGAAAACATGAAACATGACTTAGAAGCTGAAGATCTGGGTCCAAATACTATCTCACCTATTTGCCCAAGCTGATGTAGCCATTAAGTCTTTTTGGAGTATTTAAGGCTCATTTTCTTCAGTGATTGATGGTTGTGATACCTAACTAGCTAGTGGGTTAGCTGTGAGAGCATAATTCATAATTCTTACTGATTGATAAAACTAAATTGCTAAGGGGCGCCTGGGTGGCTCAGTGGGTTAGGGCCTCTGCCTTCGGCTCAGGTCATGGTCTCGGGGTCCTGGGATCAAGCCCCGAGTCGGGCTCTCTCCTTGGCGGGAAGCCTGCTTCCCTTCCTCTCTCTCTGCCTGTCTCTCTGCCTATTTGTGCTCTCTGTCAAATAAATAAATAAATAAACAAACAAACTAAATTGATAGTATACTATTTTTCTTTACACATTTTTATCATGTTAATAAAATTTACATAAATGTGTAAGTATATCTTTGAACTTAAAAAATTGTTAAATATTTCAATATGACAAATATCTGGATTATTATTGTTGTGGTTGAGGAGCAAAAGAGAGTTGGGGATGTGGAAAGAATGGATATGACCTATCTTTTCTAGTAACTTAACAAGAAAGAAAAGATATAGGATGCTAGCTAAATAGGAAAGTTAGATACACTGTGACTTCAGCAGTTAGTCTTTAAACTCTGTTCTAACTGCTGAAAGAATGATTTTTTTTAAGTGAAGCTGTAGTTTGTCTAACACTAAGACTACCCAATTAGTGAATATAATTGTTTCAGATGCTTTGTAATTAGAAACTATAATCCATCCTCTTCTGAAGTCTCTCTTTGAACTTTGGTATTGATTAGCCTTAGGTCACCATACACATTTTCACACAAAAGATTAATTTGAAATAAAAACCAATCATATTTCATGTATTCTGACACATGTTTTCACATAGTTGCATCTCTGAAATTGGTGTGCCTCCTAAAACTGATGGTGTCATAGATCAAATGAAATACAGATTTGTTACTATTTTAATTGCTTTGCCTTGGTTTATATTTTTTGTATTCAGTTGTTCAGTGATACTAGAAGTCCTAGAAGAAGTGAACAGTATAAAAATAACATTTTAAGCTTTCTCATGATTTCATAGCTTTCAGAAGTAAAAGGGTTTTTTTCTTACTTGAATATACCTTGTTTCAGTGGTTCCCACCAAAATAGATTACTTTCTACATATTAATGGTCTGTGCTAAAGAAGGATGGATTGCTGATATAATGAAGCATAAGATTAAAATAATTTATTTCTCCATTATGCTTCTCTTGTATACATATAGATGGTATTTTAGCAGTAAGAAACATACTGCTACAGTTATATTTCCTTTTGAAAATTTTTCCTGCATTCCAGTGTTAGGGCAACAACTTCATGAATGAGAACAGAAGTGAATCCATTTTTGTTAGGAAAGTTTAATATCTCCTGTTAATATGCCTTTGTAGAACTGTCCACTAATTTGGGCTTTTACTTAGTCAAGATTTATTGGATCTTGTCAAGATACTAATTTTTAATATCCATTGGCCTTTACTAAGGCCAATAAGACTTATTAAAAATCAAGAAAAAAATAAAACTTTGCATATTAAAGTTATAACTCTCATAGTCTTTGAAAAGCCATGTACTGATTCTTATTTTGCTTTAAATATGTTTAAAATAATATGTTACTATTAAAGGCTGCTGTGCATCCTCCCCAGTCATACTCACTTCACTTCTTTCTTCCCCACAGTTAACAAGTAATTTGTATTGTATTTTGTATGTAATTTGTCTTGTAATTTGTATTTTTCCTGCCCAAGTTGGATTGATTATCATCCACATGTACTTAGATACAGTAATCCATTCATATATCTATAAAGATAATCTCATTTGGTACATTTTTTATTTCATTTTTTCACTGAGATCTGATGTACAAAGTGAAATGTACAGATCTTAAAGTGTATAGTTTGGAATATGACAAATACACCCATGTAGCTTGTATCCCTTTCAATACAGAATATTTTCCCGTTATCCTAGGAAGTTCTCTGAGGTCTCTTCCAAAACAATCATCTGAACCCTAGAGGCAACCATTATTATTTTTTTCCTACCCTGATTAGTGTTTTCTTTAGTGCATCATACATTATATATTCTTAGTATCTGAATTCTTCACTCAGCATAATATTTTTGAGATATATCCATGTTTTATGTATCAGTAGCTTGTTTCTTTTGATTGCTGATAAATAGTCTGGTGTTTGAATATATCACATTTTTTTTAATCTCTTAGTTTTCTTTTTGTTCTTGATTTCTGTCTTAATTCCACTGTGGTCAGAGAACATCATTCTACATGATTTCAGATCTTTACAGTTTGTTGAGATTTTCTTTATGGCCCAGAATGTGGTCAGTTTTTGCAGATGTTCCATGTTCACTTCCACAAATAATTTGACCGTATTTGGGTATAATAGTCCATGTATATTAATTAGGGCACATTTATTTGTCCTGTTAGTCAAACCTTCTTAATGAGTACTGATTTTTTTTGCTTGTTCTGTCATTTACTGTGATTTCTATTTTGATCAATTTTTGCTTATGTTTTAAGACCACCATATTCCTGATGCATTAACCCTTTATGAAGTATGTTTCTCTGCATGTTTAGTAATGCTTCTTTATTATAATATACTTTAATATTAGTATGACTGCGTCATCTTTCTTTTGGTATCTTTTTCCATCCTTTTGCTTTCAGCCTTTCTGTGTGCTTTTATTTAAAGTAAACAATAGATCTTTTTTTTTTTAACTCAGATTAATAATAATTTCCTTTTAATTGGAATATTTAGTGCACTGGCATTTAGGATACATGCTGATGTATCTGTTTCATTTAGTTAGTGCTCTTTTTCCCCAAGATCACTTTTGGATTAATCTTTTTCTTATCCAGTTTCCTGTCTTGCTGGCTGTTCATTCTTCTGTTATTCTTTGAGTGGCTACTCTGGAGGTTGTAGCATGTACTTTTTACTTACATAAGGGTCCATATTATACTAATACTTTTACCAATTCCTGGACAATGTTAAGAATCATAGAATATTTGAACTCCATTTGCTCATCCCACTCCTTTGTGGTGGTGGTGTCATACATTTTAAATCTCTATGTGTTTTAAACATCATAGCACATAATTACCGTCATTTTATTATTGTTATCAAGTATGTTGTTATTATAAACTCTTATTTAGATTTAATCATATATTCATTCTCTCTGGTATTCTTAATTCCATCCTATATTTTCATGTTTTAATCAGGGATCATTTGTCTTCTTTTTTTTTTTTTCTTTTTTTCATTTGTCTTCTTAAAACCTTTCTTTAGTATATTTGCTGGTGACAGAGTCTGTTTTTGTTTGAAAACACTTTTTTTTCTTTTAGCTTTTTAAAATTAAAAAAAATTTAATATTTTTTAAATTTTTAAATTAACATATAATGTATTATTAGCCCCAGGGATACAGGTCTGTGAATCACCAGGTTTTCACACTTCACAGCACTCACCATAGCACATACCCTCCCCAATGTCCATAACCCCACCACCCTCTTCCTACTTCCCTCCCCCCGGCAACCCTCAGTTTTGTTTTTCAACAAAAACCCTGTTTTGTGAGATTAAGAGTATCTTATGGTTTGTCTCCCTCCTGATCCTATCTTCTTTCATTTATTCTTTTCCTACCCTCCAAACCCTCCACGTTGCCTCTCAACTTACTCATATCAGGGAGATCATAAGACAATTGTCTTTCTCTGATTGACTTATTTCACTAAGCCTAATGCCCTCTAGTTCCATCCACGTCATCGCAAATGGCAAGATTTCATTTCTTTTGATGGCTGCATAGTATTCCATTGTACATATACACCACATCTTCTTTATCCATTCATCTGTTGATGGACATCTAGGTTCCTTCCATAGTTTGGCTATTGTGGACATTGCTGCTATAAACATTCGGGTGCACGTGCCCCTTCGGATCACTACATTTGTATCTTTAGGGTAAATACCCAGTAGTGCGATTACTGGGTTGTAGGGTAGCTCTATTTTCAGCTCTTTGAGGAACCTCCGTGCTGTTTTCCAGAGTGGCTGCACCAGCTTGCATTCCCACCAACAGTGTAGGAGGGTTCCCCTTTCTCCACATCCTCTCCAGCATCTGTCATTTCCTGACTTGTTATTTTTAGCCATTCTGACTGGTGTGAGGTGGTATCTCACCTCACCTGTGGTTTTGATTTGTATTTCCCTGATGCCGAGTAATGTGGAGCACTTTTTCATGTGTCTGTTGGCCATCTGGATGTCTTCTTTGCAGAAATGTCCGTTCATGTCCTCTGCCCATTTCTTGATTGGATTATTTGTTCTTTGGGTGTTGAATTTGAAAAGTTCTTTAGAGATTTTGGATACTAGCCCTTTATCTGATATGTCGTTTGCAAATATCTTCTCCCATTCTGTCCGTTGTCTTTTGGTTTTGTTAACTGTTTCCTTCGCTGTGCAAAAGCTTTTGATCTTGATGAAGTCCCAATAGTTCATTTTTGCCCTTGCTTCCCTTGCCTTTGGCAATGTTTCTAGGAGTAAGTTGCTGCGGCTGAAGTCGAAGAGGTTGCTGCCTGTGTTCTCCTCAAGGATTTTGTTGGATTCCTTTCTCACATTGAGGTCCTTCATCCATTTTGAATCTATTTTTGTGTGTGACGTAAGGAAATGGTCCAGTTTCATTTTTCTGCATGTGGCTGTCCAATTTTCCCAACAACATTTGTTGAAAAGACTCTCTTTTTTCCATTGGACATTCTTTCCTGCTTTGTCGAAGATTAGTTGACCATAGAGTTGAGGGTCTATTTTTGGGCTCTCTATTCTGTTCCATTAATCTATGTATCTGTTTTTGTGCCAGTACCATACTGTCTTGATGGTGACAGCTTTATAATAGAGTTTGAAGTCTGGAATTGTGATGCCACCAACTTTGGCTTTCTTTTTCAATATTCCTCTGGCTATTCGAGGTCTTTTCTGGTTCCGTATAAATTTTAGGATTATTTATTCCATTTCTTTGAAAAAAATGGATGGGATTTGTTTGAAAACATTTTTATTAAAACTTTAATTTTGAAAGTCATTTTAATTGAGCATAGACTATAGGTTAGATGTTATTTCCATTTGGTATTTTCAAGCTTTCCTTTTGTTGTCTCCTGGCTTCCTTTGTTTCTATTGAAAACCTAACTGTTGATTTATTGTTGAAGGTATTGTGTTTTATCCTCTGGTGGTTTTATGATTTTGTTTGTTTCTTGTTTTGAGTCAACTTTGCTATAATACTTGTAGGTATATCTTTGAATTTGTTCAGTTTGGGATTTATAGAACTTTTTAAATCTGTTTAAAACTTTTTAAAATTTATTGTGAGTCAAAAGTTTTTCAGCCAATATGTCTTCAAATACTGCTTTTACTTCATTCTTTCTCCAACTAAGATTTAGACCATTACACCCATATCACATATGTCTCTTAACAATTTTTCTTTATTTTTTGTCATTTTTCCTCTCCATACTTCACCTTGGGTATTTTCTCCTGGCGTCCTCCTAACCTCCAGGTTACTGATCTGCTGCTGCAGTTAATCTGCCATTAAACTCATCTATTAATGTCTTAATTTCAGCAACCCTGTTTTTCAGTTCTAGAATTTCTGCTTACCTCTCCCCCCCCGCCACTAAAGTTCAGGTCTCTAAATTTATTCTTTGTCTTCTGTTTTTTGGAGCATATGAATCACACTTATTTTAAAGTATATTTCTAGTAACATCTATAGGTCTTTTTTAATTGTCTCTTTTTCTCTTGGTCACTTGTTTTGTCTCCTAGAATGCCTAGTAATTTTTGACTGAATGCTAGATATTATATATAAACATCTGTGCAGGTCTCTTTGCTTCCAGAAAATATTTTCTACTGACTGGGAGTTAGAACCTTGATCTAATCACTGATTATGATGGCTCAGGTTGGGTTTCAGGATTAATCTCTTTCCCTTATAGCCCTTCAGTGATCGCAACTCAAACGTGGTATTTTACCTGAGCCATTTACCCTTTAATGATCATGAATGATAATTTTGTCTCCTCAGTTTTATGGGAATTCTAAAAGCTCTTCTTACCTGTTCAGCCTCTTGGCATCTGTTTCATGGTCTTCCTCTCTCCTCTCCACATATATTTTGTGTATCTTAGGAATCTGCATATGCCTTGAAGATAAAAGCACAGGAGAAGATCATTTTTCTACAGGGCCCCTTTTATTTTTTGCTATTCTCTTTTTTTCCTTAATACTTGAAATTCTTGGTTGGTAGCCTTGAACTTCAATTTTTGTGTCTTTATCCACATAAGAAGGCCTAGAGGTACTACTTTCTGCTTATGCTGCCCGGGAATTGGTGACTGTCTCAAGAGAGAAAGTGACAGAGATTTTGGTACTCAGTTCAACAAATGCCTCTTTTTCCCCAAAATACTGGCTTCTTGTATTCTGGCTGCCTTGATTTCCTAGTAGGACTTCAAACATATTTAGTATTTTGTCATCTTTTACAGCCTTTGTTAGTAGGAGGGTTAATAAAATAAAACTACTCTGATAGCTGGAAATGGATGTCCCAGTTCATAGCATTTTATTGTTGTCTGAGTCTCCTTTTTCATAGTTGTTTCATTAATACCCCAGCTAAAGGTTGATTGCTTAAAGCAGAGTATAAAAACAGTAGATAAAACTGAACTATATGGTAAAATTGTAACACGCAGACAAATCAACCATTTTGCCCTCGGTACAGAGAAGTTATAAATATATCATTATGATGGTACATTTTTTTCCTGTTAGGCTAAGTTTTGTTTCTACTTTTCCTTGTATGCCCTCTAGTGGAAGTTTTATTGAAATGAAATAGTTAGAGATAAACATGGCTCTGTATCATCCAGAAAAAAATTTTAATTATGGTAATAATAATATGTGTACATTTAATTTTTTTAGCCAACTCTTGACCATTAACAATTTTGAGGAACTATAGTAGAGAAGGAAAAAACAGTATTGCTAGTATATTCAGCTAGGTTTAATTGAACAATATGTGCTAAGCACTAGGAGATACAAGGTAAAAGATTCGTTTCCTGCCTAAAGAATTTGACAATATAGTAGAAGAGATTACAAAACTATAGACTTTTACAGTATAGTAAGATTAGAGGTAATAGAGGGTTTCTCTATGAATAGAAATTAGGAAAGAATTTAAGAGAGATGAAGATGTCAAGTGAAAAATTCCTATAGTATCAGCTTTAGAATTGAGACTTGAGGAATGAATACCAGTCAAGTGATGGTAGAAAAGAATATTCAGTGTAGAGGGAGGTGCCTCTTCAGGCGGAGAAGGATAAGTGTGCACATTTTATTCAGGCAATTGTAATTTATATAACCAGATCATATGGTATTAGAGTAGAAAATGAGTCAGAATTTAGCAGTGGCTAAATAATAATCTGTGTAATCCATGCTAGAAAATATGAATTTCATCCTGAAAGCTATTGAACAATTTTAAGGAAAAGGAGTGTATTAGTATTTTATAAAGTTTATTCTGATAGTAGGTTGAGGATCAGTTGGAGCCAAGAGGTCCAGTTAAAAGGCTGTTGCTCTTGCCAGAGCCATGGACTATGTATTCAGAATTTTTGCTTGAATTTGAAGAATGTTAGTTCCATTGTACGTCAAGATAGTTATGAAATGTATTTTTACTTAAAATTCTAATTACAAAATGTTCCTGTTAAAATTTGTTTAAAAATATGTAATTTAGAAAGTAAAAAGCCTTTTTTTCCTACTCTGTAATAGGCTGTTATATATTCCTACAGAATTTCTTCCGTGTGTTAGCATTTTTCTTTTGTTTTCCTTTGTTTTTAAATGGAATTATATGCTACTTACTGTATTGCAACTGTTTTTTCACCTGATCTGTGTTTCGCAGACATTCTATTGCCAGCATGATAACTATAGTTCTCTCTTTATAATGGCTGCATAATATTCTACTGTATGGATGTGTTGTTATTATTGCTTAACCTGATATTTTACTGGAAAACGGTTGGATTGTTTTCCATTTTTTTAGTATTATAAAATATGCTACAGTTAACAACTTTGGAAATGTGGGTAGGTTTTCTATGGAACATATTCCTAAAGTAGAGTTTCTGACTCAAAGATGTTTATATTTAGAATTGTGATAGATGCTGTCAAATTGTCTTCTGAAAAATTTGGTTACTTTATGCTACATCCAACAGTATTTGAGAGCACATACACCATGATATCACTGGATATTTTTGATGTTCTAAATTGTCCAGTCCAAACAATGATTTTTCATTTTAGTTTGCATACTTTTCAATAATACCTAATTGATTAGTCTTTCACGTTTTTGTGACTTGTTTATATTTCTTTGTCTCTTAGTTGTCTGTGATGTTTGCCATTGTTTCTGTTTGGTGGTCTACATGCTTCTTACTGATTTATAAGATCTTTTTGTATATTGGTTCTCTTAGCTTTGTTATATGTGTTGAAGATGGTATTTCTAGTTTGTTTTCATTTGTGCTGGTTTTTTTTGTTGTTGTTTTTTATTTTATGTTGTGATTTCTATCTTTTGAGGAAAAATGGTCAGAAAGCTAACTTCCAAAAAAAAAGTGCTATGCTCAGAGAGTTGAACAAGCTACTACTTTTAAATTTCTAAGGAACATATTACACTTATACAATTTAAATAGTTCCAGAGTATAAAAACAGAGAGAGAAGACTGTCAGTTCTTTTTTATAAAGCAAACATAACTGATTCTGAAATCCAGATTAAAAAATTATCTACTCCAACAAATTTTATAAATTGATCTCAGTTACAAATATAAATACAAAAATCACAGATCTTTCATGAAGTATGAGGAAAATGAATGTTATCAGCAAATTAAAAAAGTAACATGCAGTAGTGATCATATGGGACTCATGTCAACTACAAAAAAATGATTCAATATTAGGGAAATATATTTTTAAATAGATCAAGGAATTTTTTAAAGGGAGGTTACCATCATAATAGATGGCCAGAGTGGTGTTTTTACAAAAGTTCAAATCACATTCCAATTTTCATAACCTTAGTCCAGTTTGATTAGATGAATAGTTTCTTAATGTCATCAACATATAACTGAAACCAAAACAAGTCATATGCCTAACAGAGAAACACTAGACGCATTTGCATTGATTCCAAGAAGATGACAAGGATGCTTAACATTAGCTCTCTTTTTGTCTTAACATTGTTTTAGGAATTATAGGGCAATTCAGTTACATTCAAAAGAAGAAAACAAGATACAAATAACAAAAATAGCTAATAATGACAGATAATTTATTTAATCTTAGTATCTGTTCTGATTATTGAACATTATTATGTCATTACCACAGGTATGATAATATCACAAATAGGTGCCACAAACGTAGAAGCAATTATTATGTCCCTATAAAGTTAGAGAAACTGAGGCAGTAAGAATGTAAGAAACTTTGCAAGGTTACACAGACAATAAATGCTGAACACTACTTCTGAACTTCGGTAGAATGACTATACTTATATTTACAAGTATACAACTTCTGCTTTAAACCAAGAGTTTGCAAACCTTTAAAGTTCTACTGGAGCAGGGCCATGCTTATTCATTTATGTATTGTCTGTGGCTATTTTCATGCTACAGCTGTGGATTTGAGTGGCTGTGACACAGCCTTGTATACCCTATAATCCTAAAATATTTACTCTCTTGCCCGTTACAGAAAAATTTTGCCAAATCTTGTTTTAAACCGCTGAACTATGTTACCGTTGATCAAACTATTAGGGCTTTTTTATTAGGAAGGAGGGGATAAAATTCTAATAATTTATATTATATGCCTATATGCTTGGTAAACCCCAAGATAACCCAGAAATTGTTAGAAGTAGTAATCATAAAATGATGTAGTTTCTTTTTTAATACTAATGGGCAAAATAAAGCTGGTTTTCAACTTACAAATAATAACCCGCTTGGGAATACAATGAGATTATAGATCCCAGCGTCAAGAGCTAAAAGTGTAAATATTTAAAAGTGAGTGTACACGAAATGTGAAAGAACCAAATGAAGAAAAGTTTAAAACTACAATGAGTGAAACAAAAGATTAAATTAAAGAGCTATGTCATGTTCTTGGCTGGGATGACTCAGCATTAAAAAAGGACATTCGTTTTTTATCTAAATTCGTCTGTAAAATTAAACATCTCGTTCAGAGTGCCAAGGGAATTGTTTTAACTTGATGAAATGATTTTACAAATTCTGAGAGAAAAACACAACCAAAGAAAAGACCAAGAATTTTCTAAAAAATAGGTTTATGACTTTGAGATGTTAAAGTGAACAATTGCTTAAGTGTTGCCCCTCCACAACAAATTTTAGATATCCATTAAGTTTCTTTTTAAAGATTTATTTATTTATTTGACAGAGATCACAAGTAGGCAGAGAGGCAGGAAGAAAGAGAGGGGGAAGCAGGCTCCCTGCCTAGCACAACACCCGATGTGGGGCTCAATCCCAGCACCCTGAGATCATGGCCTGAGCCGAATGCAGAGGCTTACCCCACTGAGCCACCCAGGCGCCCCGATATCCATAAAGTTTTAGTAAGGTTCTTTTTGAAACAGGAAAGGGAATAATGTCTGGAATGGATAAGGAGTAACTTCCTAAAGAAAGAAACAGATAGGGTGCCTGGGTGGCTCAGTGGGTTAAGCCACTGCCTTCGGCTCAGGTCATGATCTCAGGGTCCTGGGATCGAGTCCCACATCGGGCTTTCTGCTCAGCAGGGAGCCTGCTTCCTCCTCTCTCTCTGCCTGCCTGTCTGCCTACTTGTGATCTCTCTGTCAAATAAATAAATAAAATCTTAAAAAAAAAAAAGAAAGAAAGAAAGAAACAGATAGGAATCCTCTCTGGCAATCCCTAAGAACCACAGTGCTGATAGGCGAGGCCAGGGTTGCTGTCTTGAACCTTCCATACCTGAGAGGCCTTTTTTAGGCCAGAAGACAGTACACAATGAAAAATCATCAAAATCTGAAGAATATAAATATCATAAAACAGGGACAACAAATTCAACAAGAGTCATTTTGGTAGACTAAAATGCTTCTACATATAGAAAAGTGTTCCTGGCCAAGAACCACTGTTCTTCTGACTGATGAAAATAACATCTAAAAAGATAGCTGCAAAAAGAAAAATAAAGTGAGAAGAAATAATGGGATGCAAGAAATAATGTTGGACA
This sequence comes from Lontra canadensis, assembly GCF_010015895.1. NCBI lineage: Eukaryota > Metazoa > Chordata > Mammalia > Carnivora > Mustelidae > Lontra > Lontra canadensis. The sequence continues at coordinate 25,292,872 of NW_022630996.1, forward strand.
AAGAAATTAGTAAACATTGGTAAATCTAAATAACTATTAGATGTTTAAAAGAAAAGATCATTTCGACGTGGATGGAACTAGAGGGTGTTATGCTTAGCGAAATAAGTCAATCGGAGAAAGACAACTATCATATGATCTCCCTGATATGAGGAAGTGGAGAAGCAACATGGGGGGTTTGGGGAGTAGGAAAAGAATAAATGAAACAAGATGGGATAGGGAGGGAGACAAACCATAACACAAAACAACTGAGGGTTGCTGGGGGTAGGGGGGTAGGGAAAGGGTGGTTGGGTTGTGGACATTGGGGAGGGTATATGCTATGGTGAGTGCTGTGAAGTGTGTAAACCTGGCGATTCACAGACCTGTACCCCTAGGTCTAATAATACATTATATGTTAATTAAAAAATTTAAAAAAAAGAAAAGATCATTTATAATAAAATGAGAAATTACACTACATTTCGATGCCAACGGCTTTGGAATTTAAGAGGCTGAGGGGAGAATGAAGCAAAACAAAAGTGAACTTCTCTCTTCAGATGAGACCACAGTTATTGATTAACTTTAGTCTTTGTTAAACGGTAAGATTAAGAGTGTTGGGAAGAAGGTGAGAAGGAATTAAAAGTAAGTACTAAAATAAGGATATTACAAGCTTTCAGATTAAGGGGTTAAGGGTGGAGGTAAGAGGTGGATAGAACAAACAGAATTTGATCAGTCTAATAAGACTGAAAAGGAAACAAGGAAGCATGTATTTACCCTGGAAACATGGTGAATAAAAAGCTCAGTGCCAGAAGTAAGTCTAACCATATTAACAGGAAAGTAATATAATGGGTAAAACTCAGTGACTAAAATATAGGATGAACACATGTTGGACTGGCAAAGGCCCACAAACATGACACAAGGATATCGGGGAAATTGCCACCAAGACCTCATTCTATTCCTCTTTCAACTCTAAACTGTTTGCCTTTCTTTGATCCTCACTCAGACTGCTGAGACCTTAAGGCAGCTGGATGCTGATGATGTCTCAGGCTCTTGGTTCCTGTCCCTGCAAAATGGTGGGAAGTCATCAGGGGTACACCCAGATGGAGAGCACTTAATCCCATAAAAGCTTGACATTAGGAGATTTATGGATCTGGGGTGAAGCTGATCCTGCATGAATGTCTTAAGTTTCCAGATTCCTGAAGACTTGGAGCTAAACAAGTGAGCGGAGTTGGCTCTGTTGGTAAGGCTTGGAGATTTGGAGAAGATAAGAAAGCAGGGAGAAGGCTCCGGGTACTTCTGGAGGGAGTGAGTAGCCTGCTCCTAAACTACGGACCCACTGCACAGGAAATTTATTTGATTTTCAAAATCTGTAAGGATTTCTGCCATTAAGAATATGACCAATTGGTAAGGAAGAAATAAAATTCTCACTTTTTATAGATGGTATGATACTGTATACAGAAAACTCCAAAGACTGCACCAAAAAACTTAGAACTGATGAATGAATTTAGTAAAGTCACAAGGTAGAAAATCAATACAGAAATCTTTTGTATTTCTATACACTAATAAGCAGCAGAAAGTGAAATTAAGAAAACAGTCCCACTTACAGTTGCGCCAAAAGCAATAAAATATCCAGGAATAAACTTAACCAAAGAGGTGGCTCTAAAAAGTATAAAGCACTGATGAAAGAAATTCAAGACAACACGAATGTATGGGAAGACATTCCGTGCTCACGGATCAAATATTATTAAAATGTTTGTACTACCCAAAGTAATATACACATTTAATGCAATCCCTATCAAAATACCAACAGCATTTTTCACGTAACTAGAACAGACAATCCTAAAATTTGTATGGAACCGCAAAAGACCCTGAACAGCCAAAACAATCTTAAGAAAAACAAAACTGGAGGTATCACAATTCCAGACTTCAAGTTATATTACAAAGTAGTCATAATTAAAACAGCATAGAACTGACATAAAAATAAACACACAGATCAATGGAATAGAATAGAAAACTCAGAAATAAACCCCCAATTATATGGTCAATTAAACTTTAACAAAGGAGGACTGAATATCCAATGGGAAAAGGACAGTGTCTTCAACAGATGATGTTGGGAAAACTGGATAGCATGCAAAGGAATGAAACTGGACCACTTTCTCTCACCATACACAAAAGTAAACTTAAAATGGATTAAAGACCTAAATTTGAGGCCTGAAACCATAATAATTAGAAAAAACCCTAGGCAGTCATTTCTGTGACTTTGGCCATACCAACATTTTTCTAGATACGTCTCCTTTTTTTTCTAGTTAACATATAATATATTATTTGTTTCAGGGGTACATGTCTGTGATTGATCAGTCTTCCACAATTCACAAAGTTCACCATAGCACATACCCTCCCCAGTGCCCATCACCCAGTTACCCCATCCCCCACTCCACTCCAGCAACCCTGTTTCCCGAGATTTAGAGTCTCTTGTGGTTTATCTCCCTCTCCAGTTTTGTCTTATTTCATTTTTGCCTCCCCTCCCCTCTGATCCTCTGTTTTGTTTCTCAAATTCCTCATATCAGTGAGTTCATATGATAATTGTCTTTCTCTGATTGACTTATTTCACTTAGCATAATACCCTCTAGTTCCATCCATGTCATTACAAACGGCAACATTTCATATTTTGATGGCTGCATAATGTTCCATTGTGTATATATACGCCACATCTTCTTTTCATCTGTCGATGGACATCTAGGCTCTTTCCATAGTTTGGCTGTTGTGGACACTGCTGCTATAAACATTGGGGAATCCGTGCCCCTTCGGATCACTACATTTGTATCTTTGGATATATCTCCTGAGGCAAGGGAAATAATAACAAAAATAAGCTATTGGGACTACATCAAAATAAAAAGTTTCTGCACAGTGAAGGACATAATCAATGAAATTAAAAGATACTTCGTGAATAGGATGAGAAGTGTGCAAATGACACATCTGATAAAGGGTTAGTCTCCAGAATATATAAAGAACTTATATAACTCAACACCCCAAAATAAATAATCTGAAAAAAAAAATTGGCAGAAGATATGAACAGATATTTCTCCCAAGAAGACATCAAGATGGCCAGTAGACATGAAAAGATGCTCAACATTACTCATCATCAGGGAACTGCAAATCAAAACTAGAGTAACATATCACTTCACACCTGTCAGAATGGCTAAAATCAAAACCCAAGAAACAACAAATGTTGGCAAGGAAATGGAGAAAAAGGAACCTTCTTGCACTATTGGTGGGAATGCAAACTGGTACAACCACTGTGGAAGACAGTATGGAGATTCCTCAAAAAATTAAAAATAGAACTACCATATGATCCAGTAATTACACTACTGGGTATTTACACCTAAAGATACAAAAACACTAATTCAAAAGGATACATGCACCTCTATGTTTATTGAAGCATTACCCACAATAGTCCAACTATGGAAGCAGCCCAGGTGTCCATCTATCGATGAATGAATAAGGAAGAGGTTATGTGTGTGTGTGTGTGTGTGTGTGTATACACACATATACATACATATACATAATACACATTCACATACAGATACACACACAATGGTATATTATTCAGCCATAAAAAGGATGAAATCTTGCCATTTGTAACAACATGGATAGAGCTAGAGAGTATAATGCTAAGCAGAGTAAGTCAGAGAAAAATACCATATGATTTCACTCACATGGAATTTAGGAAACAAAACAAATGAGCAAAGGGAAAAAATGAAAAAGAGAGGAACCAAGAGACAGACTCTTAATTATAGAGAACAAACTGATGGTCACCAGAGGGAAGATGGGTGAAATAGGTTAAGTAGGTGATGGGGATTAAAGAATACACTTATAATGATGAAAAAATTAAATAAGAAGAATATTCCAACAATTAGATCTTGGTTTTGAAGAGGCAAGAGAAAAAACTTCCCAGCAGCTAGGAAAAGGATTGGTCATTAAAATATTTGCTTGCCTAGTACAATAAAGTTCCCGACAGAGAAGGGTGAATACCTAAATTAAAAATTAAGATCCCATAAGAACAAAATGCAGCATGAAAAAAGATCTCTTGAAACTTTAAAAAAAATGTGATATTTGAATTCAAAATTCAGGAAAGAAAAAGGAGCAAGTGCAAGACTGGTAATAAATACATTCTAGAAAAAAGAAATGGTTCCTCAGCTGAAAACTCTGAAGACTGCTTATTGAAAGAAAGACTGCATATTGGAAAAGTTCTTGAGTTTTAGTTTGGATTGATAAAAAAGAAAAGAGACACCTAGGCATATATTCTGGTTAAAATGTGTAAACTCCAAAAAAAAAAAAAAAAAAGGAAATTTTTACGAGCTTCTGGGCAGAAAGAGTTAAGTTTTTAACAAGAGGATGTAAAAAGTTCAGAGTAGCATGACTTCTCTTGTACACAACTGTAGGTAGAAAAGAATGAAAGTAGATATTAAGGCCTGTAGCCTGAAAATCTTATTCTTAGCCCCTGACAGAGTGAAAGAAAATGTTCAAGGATATGCAAGAACTCAAAGTACGTTACCCAAGTGCTTCACCTGAGGAGAATAATTGAGAAAAGACTAACCAAACAAAAAAAGAACCAGAACAGGTACCTCATGAAGACACAGGATGAAAACAAGAAGAAGCAGTGAAGAGAGATGAACTTTGATATACGTGTAGTTAATGGATAATATGAGACTGTCTGGGAATATGAAGTATGAGTGCTAAATAAAGAGTGGTGTCTGGAAACCAGACAAACTAAGTAAAACTCTAATAAATACTAAATTATGTCAATAAATCTAAGAATGATAGTTTACAAAGAGTTGGGAGCAACCTAAGAGGAACTTAAGAGTATTCAAAAGACCTTACCCTACTAGAGTAGAATCGTGGGAGAATTATGGCATGGTGGTGGAGGAAACCATAGTCTCATTAGGAGAAATAGGTCTTATCTAGCTTACATATTACAGGGTCATATGTTTTTTGCTAAGAGCAGAGAAAGATGATAATGGTTAATGACATTTAAAAAAAAAAAAAAGGAAAAGCAAGGATGCCTGGGAGGCTCAGTTAAGTGGCTGCATTCGGCTTGGGTAGGGTCCTGAGACCAAGCCCCATATCAGTGTCCCTGCTCTACCTCTGCTCCCACTTCCCCTGCTTATGCTCTCACTTGCTCACTCTCTTTCAAATAAATAAATAAAATCTTTTAAAAAAAGGAAAAGCAAAGTCATCAGATTTTCGAGGTGGAAAAATGTAGTGAATAGCAATTTATTGAACCAACAAAACAAATATTGTCAATGAAATTATCAGTCATTACACTAAATGAGAATGGACTGAATTTATCAACTTAGATGTTGGTTTAGAAAACAAAAGATGGCTAAACGCTACTTACAAAGAAAAAGTTGAAGAAAAAGAAATATGAAAAACCCTTTACAGGTGAAGGCAAACTCTTGGAAATCAAGATTGTCGACGTCAGATATTATTAATATTAAATACAGTAAATAGAATAAAGAACTCTGACAATAAAAGGCAAAATCAATGAAAATACAACAAGCATAAACCTGTACACACTAGACTACATGGCCCCTAAGTCCATAAATCAAAATCTATTAAATTCCAGGAGATATAGATCAAAATAAAATTATAGCAGGAAATTTCAACAGATTTCTCTCAGGCAAATCTAATATGTCTAAAATGAGTAAGGACATAGATTCATTAAAAAATACAATCAATAAACATGTAATGATGGACTATGTAAAGAAAACATCCTACCTGTATTAAATGTAAGCATGACACAAAACATAAAAACATGATTATCCTAGTTATTGTGTGGATTGGGGGTGGATGTAGAGATAGGTTAAGGTCATTATCCTCAAAGAACTTATAGTCTAGTTAAAAATAGATGCGATGAGCAAATTCATTTTGGCCTGATAGCTGAACTGATAAAACTAAGCACAAAATGCTAAGAAAACAGAGGAAAGAGGGATTGTTATCTAAGATGTGGTAGGGCTTCAAAAAACTGGGAAATGTTGGCTTTTAAGATGAAGCCTTAAAAGTATATTATGAGTAAGCCTCTTGATGAAAAAATGAAAAGACATTTCATCCAGAGTGCTATGAATATAGGACATCCAGAGGAAAGAGAAATTGGAATTCGTGCCTTGCAGATATGACCAAAGCCTGTTATTAGGATGGAGTAGGATTGCAGGTGCTAAAATGCCAGACAGAGCACTTAGCATGAAAGATGCACTTATCATATCATAGATGTAACCTTGAAATTTTTAAACAGTAAATTGACAAGATTCACAAATATGGAGGAAAAGACTAGAAACAAGGAGACAGTAATCCGTGTAAGAAATGACAAGGACCTAAACACAGAGAAAGAGAGAGAGAGAGCAAAGTAGACAGATACAAATGATGAGAAGGAGGTAAAATTCACAGGAATGCTGACTTAGATACAAAAGCACAATGAAGAGTCATGAATAAATTCCAGGTTTCTGGGTCGGGCAGTGCATGGATTGTGATGCTGTTCACAGAGGTAAGTAATAACAGAATTATGTGTGGGAGGTAAGATGGTGACTTCAGACTGGGATATGTATGTGTTGGATATGTGTTTGGTTAGGATAGCCATGTGGCAATGACAGATAAAATCTGGAGCTCAGGAGCAAAGCCTGGCCTAGAGATACAGATTCAGCAGCCATTAGTGTGCTGACAATAAAGTTAGGTGAGTAGGTGAGATCATTGAGGCCTGGTGTTTATATAGTGAAAAGGGAAAAGTGTTGAGGACAGAAGCCTTTGAAATACATACTTTTAAGTGCTAGAAAAATGTGTCCAAATAAATGTTGACCTTTGCCAAAGCAATTTTGTTAGAAGGAGCAGACAGAGCAAAATTGCAGTGATTTAAAGAGAGAATTCGAAGAGCTCTTTACAGTATATCATAGGAAATAGAAATTAATACTGAAATAAAGTTACCAGTAGCACAGATTGTTACTATGTCACTTGAGTAGACCAGTTATTATGAAGTTCTATAACTTCCCTGAAGAGTTCTTAAGATTGTTCATAAGAGTTTGTAAGATTGAATAATTCATTTAGATTTTGTTAATCAGTAACGGGCAGAAAACTACAGATGTTACAAATTTCTGTAGATATAAAACCAGTGGAAGAATTATTCTCTCCCCTCTCAGAATTGTCCATGCAACATTACTGATGTTATCAATAACTTTAATAACTCTTTAGAAGCTAAGTAATAAACCTTCTGGGTAATGTAGACACTATTACAAGAGTTCGCTGTTCCATTCAGTAAATTCAACTTTTCTTAGAAGAAACCAATGCAACATTTTTGTAACACATTTTTCAGTAGTAATCTAAAGCTTCTTAGTGAGCAAACTATGCTGGCCCAGTACTTTCCTTATCTAGGCGGAAGTAAGCATCTCTAAGAAACAATTTATGTCCATGTGATTTGAACAAAATTACCATCTCTGCTGATTTCCAAGATTCCAAGAGAAGTTGATATTTCAAACAACCTCAATTTTCTGTGAAATCTCAGAACAAATTTCAGTACAAAATCAGAAGTTTCACTTACAATTTTCAGTGATAAATTTCAAACAAATGGGACACTCACACTTTCATGTCACCTTCTCTGGATATTCCACCAGAGTGTCACTTCTTTCAGATTATGCTTTAGCCAACTTACTTTATTTAGGTTTCCAATTTTGCCATCTTGTGGAGTGAGTTTATGAAATGTATCCCATATTTCATAATCAAATACATAAAAGATTTAGAAAAAGAGAACTTGAGATTTTTGTATATCCGGATAGATTATAAAAAGTGATTTTCAGGAGATTGGGGGGGGGATAAACAATCTTATTTCAATAACACACCAACAGTGATCTTTCAACAAAAATTACTTATTTCCCAACCTGTTTTCTTATCTCTAAAGTGAGAATAAGTTCTATTTTATAAGGTGGTCTTGAGCAGTGAATGAGGTAACTGCCTAGGCCTGCATAATGATTTTGTTTCTCCAAATTAATAAGTCAATGCAGAGGTTACCAAATTTTGATGATTCTGTGTTCTAAATTGGTGTTTACATGTAAGTTGTTTTTTACATGGGTTGAACTATATGAACTAGACTTTTGTAAATTAGAAAGAAATGATATTGCCTTGTTGATTTTAATTCTATTCAGTGATGTCTTATCATGAGTTCAGCAAGGTGAAATAGTAATTGTAACTAATGTGTGTATTCCATGAGATCTTGTGTCCTGTAACCTTACTAATTCATTTATTAGTTCTAGTACTTTTTTTTGTAGATTTCATCAGATTTTCTACATAGACATACAGTGCTATCTGTGAATAAAGACAATTTTATTTATTTTTCTACCTAGGTGCCTGTTTTTTCTTGTTTTATTACACTGGCTAGATCTTGAAATACAATGTTGAATAGAAGCGATTAGAGCAGACATCTTTGTCTTGTTTCTCATCTTAGGAGGAAAGTATTCACTCTTTCACCATTAAGTATGTTAGCTATAAAGTTTTCCAGTTGAGGAAGTTCTCTTCTACTCTTACATCGCTAAGAATTTTATTAGATGTTGGATTTTGTAAAATGTTTGTTCTGCATTTATTGAGATAATCTTGTGGTTTTCTTTTTTTGGTCAAATGTCAAAACTAATCTTGCATTCTCAGGATAATTGTACTCAGTTATGATGTATTATTCTTTTTATGTATTTTTGGATTCTATTTGCCAAAATTTGTTGAGAATTTCTGCATCTGTGCTCAGTTAATATTATTGGTGTATAGTTTTCTTTCCTTGCAATGTCTTTCTCTAATTTTTGTTATTAGAGTAATTCTTGCTAATAGAATGAATTGGGAAGGATTCTGTTTCAGTTTACTCAAAGAGTTTGAGTAGAACTGGTATATTTTTTCCATTAACTGTTTGGTGGAATTCACCAGTGAAGCCATCTGGGCCTGCTGTTTTCTTCGTGGGAGGTTTTTATTTACTAATTTAAATTTTTTACAAATATAGGACTATTCAGGTTCATTATTTTTGAGTGTGCTTTGGTAGTTTGAATCTTTTGAGAAGCTTATCCATTTCATCTAAGTTTTCCAATTTATTGGCAGAAATTTGTTCATAATATTCCCTTATACTTTTAAACTATGGAGAATCTGTATTGATGTCACCTCTCTTATTCTTGATACTGTTAATTTGTGTCTTCTTTTTATCTTGATCAGTTTGGTTATATGTTTGTCAATTTTATTGATTTTCTCTTCTTACTGAGGATCTGAATAAGGTGAAGAAGTATGCAGTATGAAGGTCTAGGAAAAGGTGGAGAGAACAGCTCCTGAATAGTCCTTGGAAGGGGAAGAACTTGGCATTTTCAAAGAGAATAACCTCTGAGTGGTCAAGAGCAGAAGCATGGAGAGCAATTACAAGGCTATTGCAATAATATAGGACAGAGAAAGATGATGGTGTCTTACACTGCTTACAGTGACGAATAGAATGGTGCGAAGTGGTCAGATTCAGAACATATTATGAAGGTAGAGCCGGTAGGACCAGCTGATGACTTGTGTATGACTCCACATACAAGAGGCATAAATGGAGTCATGGAGAAGAGTCATAAATTATGCTTAGTCTTAGGCCGGAGTTATGTGGTTAATGGTAATTTTATGAAATAGGAAGATTGGAAGGAGATTTGGGCTATTACAGAGAAGGTGGGATGAAGAAAAGGCATCAAGAGGTTTAATTTAGACTTAGTGGAGAATTTGAATGTGTTGACCCATCATTTTATTCTATTGTATGTATTTCCCATGTTTTCTTAAGTTATCCAGGCAATTCACTCATTATAAAGATTTTCTGTCTAAAGCCACTATGTAGGAGATATTCAAGATAGAAGAGGCAATGCTTGACAGCTACCATAGCATATAATTTCCAATAAAACATTGAAATTTTAATAACATTATGAAATAGGAGAAAGAAGTGTGTGAATCTTTTTGTGCTAAATACATTAGTGTAAAATGATCAGATTCAGGATATACCTTATGTTAACAATCCTTATAGAGAAATTTACAGGTCATGTATGTAATGTGAGTTACCAAGATTAACTTCCTTAATGAGATTAAAACAGAATTCTGAAGTTATTTAATAATTTGTTATTCTTTTGTGAAGTGCTTTCCATATAAATCAGATATTTGAGGCAACTTAGGAAGATTGAGCCTAGAGTCCCAGACCTCCTTTAAAACAGACCAAGATACTAAGTTCAGCCCACATAGAACTAATAGAATCTTTCTAGTATCCTTTGTAATAGAAGCAGAAGCTGACTAACTTCCAGGAGGAGAGGGATTGAATCTCTATTTTGAGAAATGATACACTAGAGGGAAACCACTGTGTTCTCTCAGAAAAGTCTCAGAGAGTCTGGCTAAACTATTTAACTTCTTTCTTGATTAGACTAAAACTCTAAGACAGGGTAAAATTCTTTCAGGCTTAAACTAAAATAGAATCATAATGGACTACATCAAGAAATAAGAGAAAAATTTAAACTTTTATCTCTATTAAATGTAATAAATAAAAGCATTTAATAAGTATGAGCAGTACTGAGGGGACAGAGACCTTATTGTGTTGTTCATCACTATATTCCCAGGATGGGTACTCTGATAGTTTTCTATATTAATATGTACATTAATGAAACTTCATATTAGGAAGTATGGCTTGTTTAGTGATTTTTTAAACACATGTCTTCACTAGAGGGTGCTGTGTAAGCATTCAATACTTAAAAGTGTTTTTACATTTGCTGGGAGACTGGATTTTTAAATCATCTGATTTATTAAAAGCTTTCATTTCCTTTGCTTTCAAAACAATATTTTGGTATTGGATATGGTAAAATTCATGAAATTGAGTAGCTATTAATGGCAGCATTAACACAGATGTTTCTTTTCTTCCTCCTCTTCAGAAGACTTATGACGCCAATCATGTATGCTGCCCGAGATGGTCACCCTCAGGTTGTTGCTCTCCTTGTTGCTCATGGAGCAGAAGTTAATACCCAGGATGAGAATGGTTATACTGTGAGAACTGATTGCACAATGTTCCTTTTTATATCTTGTCATTATCAGTAGTCCACAAAAAAGTTTTTAGGAAGTAAAAATTACAGAGGGGCTGGGTTATAATTGCTGTTTGGTGCAGAAAACCGCTGAAATGAAAGAAAAAAAAAAAAAAAGAGGAATGATCTGTCTGTTTTTGTCCTCACCCTTGACAGAAGAAGCTGTAACACACAGCAAAGCCTAGGTTTGGGAGTATACATAGAATTCATTTTTTACAGAAAACAGTTCAGGGATTAGCAGATATATTATTTCATTCTCTAATACCACTTGACTACATTATTTGGTTTTATAAAATCAGTGAGCACTGGCAGTCTGCTTTGCAATTACAACTTTGGAAATATGTTTACATTATATTGTAAAATGAAGAGATTGAATCATTCTGTTAATTAACCATGTTCACTTTTTTATTGTGCCATAAATACTGTTGAAAAGTTTTCCTTTCTGTCTCATATATACTCCCTCTCTTTAAACATCTTCTTTTCCCTCACTTACAGGCTTTAACATGGGCAGCACGTCAGGGTCATAAAAATGTAGTCTTGAAGTTGCTTGAACTTGGAGCTAATAAAATGCTACAAACCAAAGATGGAAAGACACCAAGTGAGATTGCAAAAAGAAATAAACATCTAGAGGTATCCTATATATTAATTTTTCTCTGGCATGTTACATTATTATTTCAGAACTTTGTATTGTTTTGTTAGAACTTACAACTGTTCTAATGGTGTAGCTGGCTATTATTAAATGCTTAAATATGTAATCTTCCTTTGGCCAGTTAATGAAAACTTTATTTTACTAGAGTACTCACTTTTACTAAATAAGAGGCATTTATAATGTGGTAATTTAAAAGCTACATAAAGAAATAATAAAGTCTTATTCTGTCCCTAGAAATAAAATTGTAATAGACCATTTAACAATTCGAACTGGTCCAGACTTTTAAAAATTAACTAGTGTTTTGAGAAAGCTAGTAAAATGTCAAAATTTGAACATGTAATTAAAATGTTTTTTAATTTTAATTAATACATATTAAACATTTTTTAAAGATTTTATTTATTTATTTGACAGAGAGATCACAAGTAGACAGAGAGGCAGGCAGAGAGAGAGAGAGAGGGAAGCAGGCTCCCCGCTGAGCAGAGAGCCCAATGTGGGACTTGATCCCAGGACCCTGAGATCATGACCTGAGCCAAAGGCAGTGGCTTAACCCACTGAGCCACCCAAGTGTCCCCACATTAAACATTTTTAAAATTAAATCCTTTAAGCTACATTTACTCCTATACATGTGACAAGGTATATAATACAGTGATAACATATTTGGGTGGATGATCTACTGTCATTCACATATTAAAGTCAATAATAAATATTTGCCATACATTAAATCACTTTATTGATACAAACTTTTAGTCTGAATAGTAAAGCTTTTGGCCAAAGGCCTGTAATTTCTAAGCAAGGATATAATACAGTATAACTATGTAAAACTAAGATATAGTTCAAGAGCTTCTAAACCTGAGTTTCTGAATTTGAAAGCATGTAACATTCCATAAGTTCCATCACATAATCAGACCATGCCACTTTTACTGCATGGAAAATAACTTTCTCTATATTTTAAGCAATCTGATAAACATGCCTTTCATTTTCTAACTCAAATCTGCATTTCCAAAATTATTCTAGAGTAATTACTAATTACTGACATAATCACTAATTACTAATGTGAAACTTCAAAAAGAAATCTATTGTTTTTCTTCTAAGCTTTGAAAATTTGGAAAATTTAATTAGTTTACTGCATTATTAAATTTAGGGTAGATGACACTGAATTTGACATGTTAAATATATGAACATCAGAGATTATTTTGTGTTATAAATTGTTTTTTAAAGAGATCTGATTTTGTGTTCTGGCTGATTATGTGACACAACCCTGACTTATTAAAAAGCTAGATTCTAAGTGTAGGTGATGGTATATAATAATGTTAACTATATTTGAATGGCTTGTTAACTTTTTGCAGATCTTCAATTTTCTTTCTTTAACTTTAAATCCATTGGAGGGAAAGCTTCAACAGCTAACTAAAGAAGAGACTATCTGTAAACTATTGACAACAGATTCTGATAAAGAGAACGATCACTTATTTAGGTAAATAACATGTTTTCATCCAATAAAATATCTATAAATAAGTAAAAAGGATGCATGTCTCTAGCTTTAGTAAATACGATGACATTTAAAGTATATTTTACACTTTTGCAAGCATTTTTTCATATCACTGAGAAATGTCTGGATTTTAAAAATGCTTTTTTCTCCAGAATTTTAGAAAAATTTTATGTATGTGTACTAACAGTAATGAGAATAATTTCTGACTTTAAATAAAATAACAACAATGAAATTTATCTCTTTTTTTTTAAATTTTTTAAAAATTTTATTTATTTATTTGACAGTAGGCAGAGAGGCAGGCAGAGAGAGGGGAAAGCAGGCTCCCTGCTGAGCAGAGAGCCAGATGTGGGGCTCGATCCCAGGACCCTAAGATCATGACCTGAGCTGAAAGCAGAGGCTTAACACACTGAGCCACCAAGGCGCCCCTACAGTGAAATTTATTTCTAAAAAAAGTCTAAGATTACATTTTTTTTTAGTGTTCAAACTAGACTGCATCTTGCTTTCTAATTCTTTTTAGCAAATTTCTGACTTTATAAGCTAAAATTAAAAATACATTGTTTACTAAACACACTTCACTACATGGCCACAAAATTGTCTCTGCTTTCCCACATTTACAATTATTAAATCTTTACTTTCTACAATTAAAGAGATTTTCATGTATAGATACCTTGCAAGGAACATACATATAGGCAACTGTTTTACTGTCATCGTTTTCTCTGTTTACTTAGATCTTCACTCAAGAAACTTCCTAATTTCTTTGATATAACATAGGTCTAGTGTGTAAATTTGCAACTATGATTGTGCACTTACAGTCTATTCTGAAATTAACATTTCTATAAATATGTATAGTTCATATACAGCATTTGGAGATCTGGAAATATTTTTACATGGTCTTGGACTTGAACATATGACAGATTTATTAAAGGTAAGATCTTGTGTGAGATACGTTGATATGCTTATTTGTTAACTAAATATTAATTCATAAGCATGCTGATATCAAAGTGCCAAGTACACTTTTCTCCATAATTTATAATAGATCCCATTTTAAACTTACAAACATTTGAAAATGTATTATTCTAGAAATTTATATAAATTTGAATCTGGCTGGAATAAACAGCTTTTACTCACTGCCTGAAACCTTACAGAACTCCTCCTTATACTTTTTTTTTTTTTAAAGATTTTATTTATTTATTTGACAGAGATCACAAGTAGGCAGAGAGGCAGGCAGAGAGAGCAAGAGGAGGAAGCAGGCTCCCTGCTGCAGAGAGCCCGATGTGGGGCTCGATCCCAGGACCCTGGGATCATGACCTGAGCTGAAGGCAGAGGCTTTAACCCACTGAGCCACGCAGGCGCCCCTCCTCCTTATACTTTTAAGCCCTTAGTTTGTTTTTACAGTTTCTGATCTTCCCAAATAGAATATTAGAAGCATGATTTTCAGTCAAACAAATCTGGTATCAGATTCTTGCTGTAATGATTAACTGAAATATGTTACTTAAATCTCTTTTTTCATAAGGATGATAATACCTAGTTTAGGATTGTCATAGAGATTAAATTAGATCATATGCCTAGCATTGTTATAGATACTTTGGGTATGTATTATGGGGTTTGAATAGATGACAGTTATCAGCATTTAGCTGATATGAAGCAGTAAAGCACTATTTGAGATAAGCTCTCTTTAGGAATATACACACTCTTGTTTAGGTAGTTCAGAACTGGGCTTCATTTTATAATCTTGAAACTTGTTTTTTTTTTAAGATTTTATTTATTTATTTGACAGAGGGAGATCATAAGTAGGCAGAGAGACAGGCAGAGGTAGGGGGAAGCAGGCTCCCTCCTGAGCCCCAATGTGGGGCTCGATCCCAGGACCCTGAGATCATGACCTGAGCTGAAAGCAGAGGCTTAGCTTACTGAGCCACCGAGGTGCCCCTTGAAACTTCTTCCTATTTGAGAAATACTGAGTAAAACTAAATGTTATTGATTACTTAATATACAAGTAGAAATTTAAAAATATTCATAAAATATAATGTCAATCAAATTTTATAAAACTCTTTCTACTTATGTGAGGAGATATGTTATGATTTTCTTTGAATCTGGGAAACTGGCTATGTTTGTACTTTTTTAGGTAATTATATATATATATAATGAACTCTACTGTCTACCCAGTAGAATAGTTCTATACCTACATATCCTATTCCCTTTTAGAACTGAAAGTTATTTAGGAGGGTAGCATGTAACTGACTAATTTAGGACAGTTGCCTACTTCCCTTTCTAATGTATTTGTATCAAAATGTTGCATTTTTTCTATTCTACAGGAAAGAGATATAACCTTAAGACACCTTTTGACCATGAGGAAAGATGAATTTACAAAGGTTAGTGTCAGTTTCAAAAACTCCATTCGTTCATATTTTAAGAATTCTGGAGCTTTTATTTTCTATTTTAAAAATCCTAGAGGTACAGACTGTAAATTATCTTTTGATAGGTTTTTTATTAGATATGATTATGAATAACGTCTTTAAAATCTTCTGTTACAGTATGAATTTGCTTTTTTCTTCAGATTAATCATGGCATCTCAACTAAAACTGCTGCTTCATTTCTAAATCTGAAATAGTTTTATAAAACAATTTACTCAGAAATAAGAGGTGGCTTTTTTTGTACATAGGTATGCATATGTGTCCTCCAAATACTGCCTTTTGCTAGGTTCTCAAAAAGATCAAGACCTATTATTTTGCCATCTAGTATTATTAAGTAACAATTTGAAAATAAGCTTGGGAAATACTAGAGATACTTTAATAGAATACCTGAAAAGTAATCATCTTCCTCCATGAATACATTGGAAACTTGAAATCTTCAGTATTACAATAAGTCAAAATAAACATACTACTTAGCTTAATCCAGGAGAGAAAATTTAGTTAGTTAGCATTAAAAGTAAAGACAAAAGAAGACATAAGCCTTATTTAATCACGATAATATTTTGAATAATGCTTTGAAGGAAAAATTGTTTTACTGTGGTGGTTTTGGAAATTTTAATGTCTTGTAATTTGCTTTTAGAATCCAGTTTTGAAAAAAATTGGTTATAGTCACTAGATATCTTTTTAATGATGTAACCTTGTCAGTCACAAGTAAAAGTAAACTATTTTTCAGTGTGTTTCTTACTTGTTTCTTACTTGTTTTTTCAAGATGTGAATTAATCAAGTAGAAAACTTCTTTAGTAATATTGAATATTAAATTACTCAAGTATGACTATCCTGTTGCACCTTAAAATTATTTTTACTTAGAATGGAATTACCAGTAGAGATCAGCAAAAAATTCTGGCTGCTCTTAAAGAACTAGAGGTAGAAGAGATAAAATTTGGAGAATTACCTGAAGTGGCAAAGTTGGAAATCAGGTAAAATTAACACTAATATTGTTTAGAATCAGCTGTTCTTAAAAAAGAACTAAAATGTTTAATTTTCATAGTTTCTGAGTCCTTTTACTTGATAGTCATTTTCCCAATGAAACGGATAGTTCATTTTACAATATATTGTGTTCTGAAGTAGGAGGTACTTTATAACATCAATTTTTATAAAGTCATTTTACCAAAAAGCAAAACAGTGCATCTTCTTGTTAACTCAGTTAGAAACATTCTTTTATTTTTTCATTGCCTTTTGTTAAATGAACTATATGAGATATGAGATCCCATGCTTTTTATAGTAAAGCTCAAATTCTTTTTAAATCATTTCAGGTGTCAAGTTGAAAATTCAGAGTAGTAATTTTTTCACAGGGCAATAAGAAAGTATTTGCAGTGTAGTTCAGCTGTGTTTTCAGCCTTACTTTTTAAGGAATTATGTTGCCAATATATAAAGCTCAGTTTCAATATTATAAACATGTCAAGCACTGATTATTAGTAATATTAGTAATCTAAAACCATTTTAAAAATAATTATATTTTTTTTATTAATATTTTGTGGGGCAGTAAATTGCTTAACTTTTTAAGTGAAATAATTAAGAATTACAGGAAATTGCAAAGAGATGTTCAGGAAGATCCCATGCATTCTTTACTCAGTCTTGCCCAGTACTAATATCTTGTATAACTGTAGTACAATACTAAAACCAGAAAACTGACATATGTGATACAATCCACATAGCTTATTTGTAGTTCACCAGTTAAATATGTGTTCATTTGTATGTATATGTATAGCTTTATTTAGTCTTATCTCATGTGTATCTTCATGTAACTACTGCCACAATCAGTATACTTACTACCATAAATCTCCTTCACACTACTCCCTTATAGACAGACCATCCCCCCAATCCCTAACAACCAATAATTTGTTGTCCATCTTGATAATGATATTATTCGTGAATGTTACCTAAATGGAATCATACAGTATGCATCCTTTTTTGATTTGCTTTTTTCACTCATCTTAATTCCCATAAGTTTTATCTAAGTTCTATCTTATAAAATATACTTACAAATGCAGTACTATCAGCACTAATGTATCCTGTCTAAAAGTAACATTGCAACTATAATGAACATTGCAACTAAAATAAACATAAACATATATAAAAATAAATGATAGATGTCCACATTTTAGTATTTAGGGAAGTTTTCCATGGGATAGTTTAGATGATCCAGATTTCTATCAAAAGCTTCTTGCAAGATTGAATTATTTCTCTTAACTTTTTCCTTATAATAAGATGATCTTTATTCAAAATAATGCCTCAATATTCTTTCATAATAATATTATAACTCTTAAATATTTCAACATTTTTAAATATTTTAAAGGATTTCAGTTGTGAGAACTTAAAACTTCTTGAATCTCTGTTACTTTTCTTAATTTTTTTTAACTTATTGTCTCCGTGAAGGAATATTTTAGGTTCTATATGAACTAAATTGGAAATTAAAATTTTTAATGTAACTTATTTATATGATGACAGAGTTGACTGTATGAATTTACTTTGTGGAATTTAATAGACAAGAATGTGCAGAATCCTGAATGGTTCACTTATTAAAACTGCTGGATTTTTAAAAAATATAACTGGCAAACATATATTCCAGGAATTTGACCTTGTTATTAAATCACAGACTTGTTTACATGCTGTTATGAAAAAGGTTTTACTTCCCATTTGTTCAAAGTCATTCTTTAAAGAAGAAATTAGTCATTAAGTCATAAGAAAACTAACAGCAGGAAAAGTTGAACTGATTGATTATAATCTTCTGGTAATGTGACTTCAACAATCTAGCTACTGATTTATAATACTTCCATGTGTTAAATTTTCTAAAATAGTCTGTTACAAGAACACATGCATAGTACATTTACTTTTTTCTACACTTAGCATTACTATGTTTGCAGAATTAGAGAATGCAATTTAAAAATAATAACTATTCCGTTACTACCTTGACATATTTTGAACTGAAATAGTAAGCTTTCATCCATATCTTGACATTTTTTATGTCCAGACCTTTTCTCTGAGCCTACCTGACATTTACTCAAATATATCAAAAACATCTCATAACTCTGTCCATTAAGGAAACTATTTTTCCTTTAAAAAGAAGATATAGAATTTATGCAAAAATATATTGTTCCCATCTATTATTTATAAACATTCCAAAATTAGAAACTCTAAATATTTAACATCAGGGGAATGGTTGAATTACATTGCATTAATATATTCTATTCTGTCCTTCAAATTATTTTAAGACTTTAAAAAATACTCATAAGTATAAAAGGCAAAGATGAAGTGGAGTATGAGGTATGATACCAGTTGTATAAATGCATGTGAAAAATACTGGAAGAAAATGTGTGCTATAAGGAAATACTCTAGCAGAGTGCCCTCCTTAATACCCACCACCAGGCTTACCCAACCTCCCAGCTACCTCCCCTCCAAAACCCTCAGTTTGTTTCTCAGAGTCTACGTTCTCTCATAGCTTGTCTCCCCCTCCGATTTCCCCCAACTCACTTCTCTCTATCTCCCAGTGTCTTCTGTATTATTCCTTATGCTCCACAAGTAAGTGAAACCGTATGATAATTGACTCTTTGCTTGACTTATTTGACTCAGCATAATCTCCTCCAGTCCCATCCATGTTGATACAAAAGTTGGGTATTCATCCTTTCTGATGGAGGCATAATACTCCATTGTAGATAAGGACCATATCTTCTTTATCCATTCTTCTGTTGAAGGGCATCTTGGTTCTTTCCACAATTTGGCCACTGTGGCCATTGCTGCTGTGAACATTGGAGTGCAGATGGCCCTTCTTTTAACTACATCTGTATCTTTGAGGTAAATACTCAAAAGTGCAGTTGCAGGGTCATAAGGTAGCTCTATTTTTAATTTCTTAAGGAATCTCCACACTGTTTTCCAAAGTGGTTCCACCAACTTGCATTCCCCCAGCAGTGTAAAAGGGTTCCCCTTTCTCCATATCCTCTCCAATACTTGTTTTTTCCTGTCTTGTTGATTTTGGCCATTCTAACTGGATAAGGTGGTATCTCAGTGTTTTGATTTGAATCTCCGTGATGGCTAATGATGATGAACATTTTTTCATGTCTGTTAGCCATTTGTATGTCTTCTTTGGAGAAGTGTCTGTTCATGTCTTCTGCCCATTTTTTGATGTTATTATCTGTTTTGTTTGTGTTGAGTTTGAGGAATTCTTTATAGATCATTATAGATCAGCCCTTTGTCTGTACTGTCTTTTGTGAATATCTTCTCCCATTCCATGGTTTGCCTTTTGTTTTGTTGACTGTTTCCTTCGCTGTGCAGAAGCTTTTTATCTTGATGAAGTCCCAGAAGTTCATCTTTGCTTTTGTTTCCTTTGCCTTTGGAGACACATCTTGAAAGAAGTTGCTCTGGCCGATGTCAAAGAGGTTACTGCCTATGTTCTCCTCTAGGATTTTGATAGATTCCTGCCTTATGTTGAGGTCTTTTATCCATTCCGAGTTTATCTTTGTGTATGGTGTGAGAGAATGGTTGAGTTTCATTCTTCTACACATAGCTGTCCAATTTTCCCAGCACCATTTATTGAAGAGACTGTCTTTTTTCCACTGTATATTTTTTCCTGCTTTGTCGAAGATTAGTTGACCATAGAGTTGAGGGTCCATATCTGGGCTCTCTACTCTGTTCCACTGGTCTATATGTCTGTTTTTGTGCCACTACCATGCTGTCTTGGTGATCACAGCTTTGTAGTAAAGCTTGAAATCAGGCAACGTGATACCCCTGTTTTGTTTTTCTTTTTCAACATTTCCTTAGCGATTTGGGGTCTCTTCTGGTTCCATACAAATTTTAGGATTGTTTGTTCCAGCTCTTTGAAGAATGCCGGTATAGATTGTTCTGGGCAGTATAGACATGTTAACAATGTTTATTCTTCCGAACCATGAGCATGGAATGCTCGTCCATCTTTTTGTGTCTTCTTTAATTTCTTTCATAAGTGTTCTGTAGTTCCTCGAGTACAGATCCTTTACCTCTTTGGTTAGGTTTATTCCCAGATATCTTATGGTTCTTGGTGCTAAATTTTATCCCAATACTTAACTTCACACTTTTAAAACATGGCCTGTTGTTTTAATTTACACCGTGTCATACTGCAGTAAGAAATAACTTTTGTCATCCCAGAAAGTTGCTTTGTGCCTCTTTTTAATCCATCCCAATTAAAAATAAAATAAATAAAAATAAAAGCACTACACTTAAAAAAATAACTTCTAAATGATTTATAATAACAAAATTTATTTCTTGAGCACATGTGTCATGGCTGCGCCCGAAATGGATCTCCTTCTTATTATTATTCTGAGAATAGGCTGGAGAAACAGCCCCACCCAGGACATGTTGCTCTTATGGCACAGGGAAAAGAGAGATATATTCTAACAGGAGGTGTATTGTAGAGTTCTGTGGTGGGGAGGGGGCAGCCATTCACACAGTATATGATGAATGCATACTATAGGGTTGCGATTTTTACAACATGTTTGGCAATATTCAGTGGCCCTGAAAATCATGCATCACAAGAAGGCTATGTATTTTCCTTTATTCATTAAGACTGTATAAATTTATATTCAAGTACCATCTCTGTGAAGCATTACAAATTCTCTATTCCCATTATACTAAGTTCATTATCTCCAAGTTTTAGATGTCTCAACTATAAGCTAATGTTAACATCCGCCTTATAGGAGTTGTAGGGAGGAATTAAAGAATGGTAAATGTAAAATAACCAGTGCATGCCTTCATGTAATAGGTATCAATATTGATACTTTTATATTCCTTCTTTATATGTGCCTTTGAATAATGAGATTATAATTCTGTGTCTACCTCTCCTGCTGAAGCTCGAGATCCTCAAGATTGGAGACTTGTTTTCTTTGTATACCCAATGTCTAATTCATAGCTAATACATATTAGCTATTCTATAAATATTTTTAAAGAATATAGTAAATATTATGACTAGACATTGAGTAACTAACCCAGTAATATGAAGTAAATTGCTCATATTAGTGATTCCTACTTGTTTGTTTCCTCTCTTTAGTGGTGATGAGTTCCTCAACTTTCTTCTGAAATTAAACAAACAGTGTGGCCATTTAATAACAGCTGTACAGAATATCATAACTGAGTTGCCTGTAAATTCTCACAAGGTATTCTATAAAACTTGTTAAGAAAAGTATGAGTGCTGAAGAACATTCCAGATAAGTTAATGATAATTCTCTAAACAGTGGTCTGGTAAAATTGTAAGTCACAAAAAATGTAAATAAGTCAATATGTTTAATTATTACTCTTTATATACTAATTAATTGAAGAACTGTGTTCAAGTAAAGGAAAATGAGTTAGACCAAAAATTAAACTGATCTGTGTATTGAGCTTAACATTTCTTAAAGGGAATATAGTTGTTTAAAATATAAAGTGACAGGAGACCCAACTGAAAGTTGAAACAAAACAATGTGTTGAGTGTTATTAAAAACCATATCAATATAAGGTTTGTTAATGAAGGAAAAGTTAAATAGAGAAAGTGTAAGTGACCTGTAAAAGCAAACTTTTTTTGTAGAGTTTTTCATGTGATTTGGTTTTAACTATTTGTTTATAGTGAAAAATACTTAATGCACTTGTTTTCCTCTGATTTTTATGTAACTGTAATATAAGAGTCTTATCATTCTTAAAACCTTCATGAATTTATTTGTTCACCATAAATTCTATTATTACTAAATATTAGTCTCCATAAAGTCATATATACATATATTTTATAAATGTATTCAAGAAACTGATGTGACTATATAAAATCACTAACTTCTTTTTGGCATCAGAATTTATCCTGAACAAAAAATGCTTTTCAGTTTCATAATTTAATGGGTGAGAATACTGTGTAATTTTTGTAGATACAAAGTTATAAACCATCATTTCCCATTCTTTAAAATGTGACTTTTGAAAATATTCACAGATAGTACTAGAATGGGCTTCTCCCCGGAATTTTACTTCAGTTTGTGAAGAACTGGTTAGTAATGTTGAAGATTTGAGTGAAGAGGTCTGCAAACTAAAAGATTTAATTCAGAAGGTATGTATTTAATATTTTAAAAGGGGAAATGATATACAAATAATATGTCAGATGATGAAGCAGTTCTGACAAGAGCAACTTAAGCTCCCACTAGACAAGTGGAAAAAGGAAAGAAAGAATGAAGAAATATAAGAAACAAAGTTTGTGGGTTATTACAGGAATGCAGACTAAAAGAACAATATCTATGATTTTCATCTTTTAAATTAGCAAGGTAGAATGCATCACCATACCCATTACTGGGTATTCACCAAGTTGCTATTTTCATGTGAGACTGATGTCACAATGCCTTTCAGAAACAGTTTGGAAAGATGTGCCAAGGACCGTAAAAATATTTGTATCTATCAATAATTTAATGATTCCAAAATTGTATGTGCCATAATGTCCTATACCAGGAGAATGATTTAACCAATTATGGTACACCCATTTGTTATAATGATATGCAGCCAAAAAAATATAATGAAAATCAAGTATCACCATGTTAAAGATGTGAAATTATATTCTTTCTTACATATAAATACACAGATGAAAAATTATGAAAATGACATGTTTATCAGTTCTGTTGATGAGATAGATTTTTAGATGAAATATTCTATTTTCTAGACTTTCTTAAAGAGTATGGGCTTATTTTGGTGGTGTTTCTGTATTCATATAGAACCATATATCTGGATTTAAGGACAGATGATTTTCCCCTCTCTTAAGAAAATTGGCTATAACAAGATCTAAGTTGCTGAAATCGGGAACTCTGTTGAAGATATGTAATAAAGGAAAACATTTTCATTTGACTCAAGAACTCACTTCTGAATTCTCCTAGTCTATTTAATAAATATCTTTGGCATCTATAACTTTTTTATGAAATAGCTGAAGTGAATGTCAGATTATTCTTTAAATTTGTGTAGGTTCAACCCATAAGTCATTTGATATTTTCATCAATATTTTATCAAAAAAAGTTCTTCTCAAAATCAACTTTATACATGTTCCAGGTAATTTGTCATCCTAGCTATGACCATGTGTTCAATTAAAGGAGTCTTTTTTAAAAGTGAGTAGAAAATGGTGAAGCAAATTTTACAAAATAATAAGGGAATAAATAAATTTTAAATGGGCCAAATGAGCAGTATATCTCAGAATTCTTGTAGACAATACCTCCTTTCTAGAGAAAGAGGCATCTTACAAGTTGTATTATCTCTGACATTCATTCATTCACAATCATAAGAGTGTCTACTGTATGTCCGGCAACTGTGCTACCCATTAGTCTCCTAACTACACTCCTTCCACTTTTGTGTTCCTTTAATCCATACCACTCTTCAAACAAACTTTCTCATATAAAAATCTAATTTTCTACTTTCTGAACTTGTTGACAACCTGAGAATTATAGCACCAATCATCTTCACTACCTTCATCATCTTGAAGAAGTGAAGGAAAATCGTATTGATTTTATGTAGCATGGTATTTTTCATGAAGATCCAGGGGAAATTTGGATGGACTATGTAAAGATACTTCCTGCAAAGCATCATCCTTTAATGTTTAGTGTAGGAAATTCCCCCCAGACATCTTTCCTCAGGACTGGTAATTATTTGTTTTCTCCAAGATGAACTAAAAACATTTGGGGAGGAGGAAGAAGACTGAGATGAAATAAGAGAGAGGGGACAGGTTTTTCCTAAAGGAATAAAATTAAGAAGCACTGTTTTAGGGGTGACTTTGACTCTAAAACATAAATAATTCAATCAGGTACCATGATACTTATTTTAATAATGTGTACCTATAAGGAGAAATCTTAGCTTTCTTTAGCTAAACATAAAGTCTTTTTTCTATGGCCTTCTCTACCTTAAATTTATATATTTCTATATAAGAACCAGACTTGAAAATACATTTATTGGTTTATAATAATGGCAGATACAGTTCTTTGGTCAGGAAAGTCTTAATTTTTGAACAAGCTTTATATTGGTTTTTCTGGATTAGCCTAAAGTAGTAATCACCATGAGATTTGATTTAGGGAACTGTGAAGGCTTCCAGATTTGGGAATATGCTATTATGCCTGTTAAGCTTATGATACTTCAGTTTACCAATACTAACTGAAGCAAATTTTTTAAAAATATGAGTTACCATACTTAATTGTATGGAGATAACAAAGAGAGAGGGTAGGAGAGGTCAAGGCTAGACTTTAACACCACATCACTCTCTTTCAAAGCAACACACTGACAGGCTCCTGTCAGAAAGGGTCATTCTAAGTAATTGGTTAATAAAAGGAATGGCTGTCTCAGGATTCAGTAAATGGAGCATCAGTGTCAAAAAGGAATCTGTTACTGAATGAAGCCATTTGGAAGTCAGGCCAAGACTACAGTATTAAGGAGATTGGCATTGAAGTCTGTTTTCTGCTATAAATTTAAAATTAATTTTGCAAGCTTTTTAAATTAAATATTTACACTGTAGATTTTAGATGTAGTTATTCTTGCTAATGTTGAAAATATTTATGTCACCACTCTAGCCCAGTATGTTTCTAGTATATATCACTCTATAAATGTGCCTGATTCTTTTTATCTTTTGAAGATCTTTTGGCTTCTGCTCATTCTCCTTCTTCTGCTCCTCCCCCATCAACTATCTCTCTCTCTCCTTTCTCTCTCTCCTACACATACACACAACCCACACACATGGTTGGGGGGCCTTCTTTAGCAACAGACTTCTGTAGGAGTATTCAGAAACTGACTGAGTCATGTGCTTTCCTTGCTAAGAAGTCCTAAAGGAGCCACTTAACTTTTTGTTAGTATTTGTTCCTACAATTATATTTAAATAAAAGATTAAACTTCTAGCAATAGCATCAAATCCTCAAGTTTTTGATAAATTTCATGTATTGTAGGTAAACTATAAGAATGGTTTACTTTTTTGTTAAGAAATCATTTAATATTTAAATACAGAGGGAAAAATCACAATTGTCATTGCTTGTAGGTAAAAATACAAATATTCAAGGAACTTTATCTCTTGATAAAAAAATAAACCATGATTTTAAAATGTAATAATCTATCAAAGCGTTTATTCTTAATGTGAAAATAATTCACCATGATGGGATCCTCGGCAAAAAAGACGGTTTTTTAAGACGTATGTGTTCACTTTAAATCTTCCATGGAAATCTTGCATTGGCTGCCTCTACATCAACTGAATTAACATGGATATTTTATTTTTAAAAATCAAAGATATTTTCAGTGTACTGTACATTAACTCTTTTCATTTTCTTATACTACATATTAGTTGCAAAATGAGCGAGAAAATGATCCAACTCACATTCCATTAATGGAAAAAGTATCAACATGGAATAGCAAAATTTTGAAGAGGACGGCTATTGCAGTATGCGGATTTGGGTTTCTTCTTTTTGTTTGCAAGCTAACCTTCCAGAGAAAATAACCATAACATTTGTTTTGAATAATGTATGTATAATTCAAATTACCTACGAATGTTGCTTTTATCTATTTCTGGCACAGTATAACTACATTATTTGCTGATACTCCATAGGAGAAATTATGATTGCATAGAGCAAAAAGTTTCTTTAGAAGATGGTTTGTCAGAGGGCGCCTGGGTGGCTCAGTGGGTTAAGCCGCTGCCTTCGGCTCAGGTCATGATCTCAGGGTCCTGAGATCGAGTCCCACATCAGCAGGGAGCCTGCTTCCCTCTCTCTCTCTGCCTGCCTCTCTGTCTACTTGTAATCTCTCTCTGTCAAATAAATAAATAAAATCTTTAAAAAAAAATAAAAGAAGATGGTTTGTCAGTTTGAGTTAAAAACATCATTTGCTATACTGTTATGTTAATTTTGATCAAGTAGTAAATTACAAGTGATTCTCAAGTTTGATTCTATGATTCTAAATCACATTCAAAATAAAAGTTTTATCTAATATTCTTTGACATTTAAAAGCAGTGTGTTCCTGTTTTTTAACTGTAGAGAACAAACAGGTGGCTGCCAGAGATGGGTGGGAGATGGGGGAAATAGTTGATGGGGCCTAACCAAGGCACTTATGATGAAAAAAATAAAATAATTAAAAAAAAATGTTCCTTTGTCACAGTGAATCTTAACAGAATTTGTAAAATGTTCATAAGTTAGTACCCTTTTTTTAGTCCTTATTTTTCTCTTCCATTATTATAAGGAATTCATTTAAATTTTTTGGTTGTATAACATTAGGAAATTAATAATTTTGAAATTATTTCAGAGAATGCAAAGGATAAGAATAAAATGTAAAAATTTTGAATTATGGATTAAAAACTTAGGGAGAATATTTCAAATGTAAATTTAAAAAGAAAATTTAGAAAATAGTATAGAAAGCACAAAGTACCTTAAAATTTTTTATGCAATGTGTCGATAGGAACTATGATATGTACTATGTGTAACATTCTTCTTTTTTTTTTAAGATTTTATTTATTTATTTGACAGAGAGAGAGAGACAACACAAGCAGGGGGAGTGGGAGAGGGAGAAGCAGGTTTCCTGCCAAACAGGAAGCCCCATGCAGGGCTGGATCCCAGGACCCCGGGATCATGACCTGAGCTGAAGGCAGACACCCAACAACTGAGCCACCAGGCACCCCTATGTGTAACATTCTTAAAGATGTTTTGAAAGTGAGTAGCATGTGGCAAATAATTTCTCATATCAATCTAAAGAAGTGTAATACATGATTTTGGTTTTTCAAAATCAAGATGATGATACTCAGATTTTAAAAGTGAAGGTAAAAAAGGTCAGACCCAATTTCACAGGAATATAAGTTAAATCTGGCTTGACTTACTACCATACTTAGAACAGATACAGTTGATCTACAACTGCTGAAAGGTAAACCTCAAGCAAAAGGAAAAAATTGTAGAAAATAAGAGTAGCATAAGGAACAATAATTAGTGGTCATTTCTGCTCTTGTATGTATCAAAGCAGCAAGACTTGCATCGTTCCTTTTCTGAGACTATACTCCACCATATATCACTGGAAGAAACCGGTGTCTGACGTTTTATCCTAAGTGCCATAGCAAGACTTTTTTTTTTTCTGATATCCCTCAATTTAAATGGGCTCAAGACTTAGAACTAAACTAGACTAGGATAGAATAGGCTCTTCTTTCAACACAGATCGTGTTTCACTCCTAGCACACTTAGGCAAACAGAAGTTAGTTTCCTTAAAAACAAAACAAAACAGACATACTACCTGATTATTTAACAGTAGTCTTTCACCTCAGTTTATCTTAAAGATGATCTTGTCTATGGCTGAATAGGCCATGGTTTGTTTCCTCTAATCAAACCAAACTGTATGCATCTCTCAAATACTAGCATGAACTATGAAATGCAAACTGATAAAATACTTGCTTTCCAAAGAGATTACGGTAGTCCTTAAAATAGAGATCTGCCCCAATGTACTTCAACATAATTAGTTATTCAAGGGAAAGAAACACTGTAAAGTCCATTTTATCTGCATATTCTAAGTATGTTTTTACTTCCTTGACAAATATAATTTTCAGATTACAGACTGAAAATAAACAAGCCAGCATTTGTTGTGATTAAATTGTTTCTTCAGGGGTGCCTGGGTGGCTCTGTTGGTTAAGTGTCTGTCTTTGGCTCAGATCTTGATCCCAGGGTCCTGGGATTGAGTGAGTCCCACATCAGGCTACCTGCCCAGCAGTGAGTCCTTCTCCTTCTGCCCCTCCCCCTGCTTATGCTTTCTCTCTCTCAAATAAATCTTTTTAAAAAAATTCTTTCTTCATGCATAAAGTTTCAACAGAATAAATTAGATTTTCCTCATCACTTAAAAATTGCTAATTTTACCTAGAGTATAATAAGCCTCTTCCTACCCTGTTGACCTAATTATAGTGCTTTCCTGTAAGAGGGGTGTATCTTCTGGAATAGTCATTCTTACAGGACCGTACAAATCATTTTTCTTCTCTTCTTAAAACAATTCCTACAGTGACCCCTCTAAAACCACACAGATAGAAATGTAAATCAAGTGTTAATTCTATGCAGTTGAAAGTAGAAAAACTTTAGTATTTAATTTTTAATTAGTTGGGATCAAAAATGTTCCTATATCTTAGAATCGGCTTTGGAACCCAAATAATCCATTTAAAGCACCTCTTTCAAAGAAAGATAAGCATGCATATTGCCACTCTCCTTAAGTGGAGTGCTTAGTGCCACCCGGCAACTCTATTCGATTTCCTCAGTACATCTGCCAGCTTTTTCACCGGATAACTACTTTGTGATTCTCTGTCCTCAAAGTTCTAAGACCTCCTCCTCATCTCACTCTTAAATGATGGCCTTGCTTTTTACTGCCCTCGGGAATAGAATTAAAGAAGAACTTCCAAACTGGGTTTCCTTTAGTTAGTTTTCCTTTAGTTTAGTCAGCACTTTCTTGTAAAGGGCCAGATAGTCGATATGTTAGGCTTTACAGGCCATGCAGTCTGTGTCACAACTTAACAAAGCTATTGCAGTGCAGAAGCACCTGTAGGCAATACGTAAATGAATGGAAGTGAGTGTGGTATGAGAAAATTTTGCTTAGAAAAACAGGTGGTTGCCCAGATTTAGCGCCCCCAACCTGTAGTTACCAATCTAGTCAAAGGTCACAGAGTTACAACTAAGAGTTGTCTTAATTTATAGACAGCCTCTGCCTTTTGATTGTTTAATCCACCCACATTCCTGTTACTATTTGTGTATTATTGGTATACTGGACAGAAATGTCCATCATTTTATTCTTGTTTTCTATATGACTTACATAGAAAAACGTCTTTTAATGATTTTTTTCACCATATTTTTTAGTTATCTTCTTCATGGTTTCTCTAGGATTCACCACATGTACCTCTTAACATGTAGGATTCTCTTGAGACTTCTAAGTTCCTGGGCCCTTTTTTTTTTTTTTTAAGATTTTATTCATTTATTTGACAGACAGAGATCACAAGCAGGCAGAGAGGCAGGCAGAGAGAGAGGAGGAAGCAGGCTCCCTGCTGAGCAGAGAGCCCGATGCGGGGCTCGATCCCAGGACCCAGGCGCTCCTGGGCCTTTTTTAACTGTCTCCTTTTCTGATTATTCTGATAGGCTGTCTTCCACATTTGGTATTACACCCAACCCTCAGGTTCCACTAATTACTGGTTGATTGCTCACATGGCATGCCCTGGGGCGTGAAGTGCCCAGCAGTCTGATAGAAAGTCAGATTTTGAGGTTTACCCCAACCAGGGAGGGCCCTACTTAGCTGTCTCTTTCCCTGGTTCTCTCTGGCCTACGGTTTAGCTTGTTGCTCCTGATTAAGAATATGTATTGTATGGGGCACTGGGTGTTATACGCAAACAATGAATCATGGAATACTACATCAAAAACCAATGATGTACTGTATGGTAAATAACATAATAAAATTTTAAAAAATAAAAAGCTATTGTCTTTGGGGCACCTGGGTAGCTCAGTGGGTTAAGCCTCTGCCTTCGGCTGAGGTCATGATCCCGGGGTCCTGGGATTGAGCCCTACATCGGGCTCTCTGTTCAGTGGGGAGCCTGCTTCTTTCTCTCTCTCCCTGCCTCTCTGCCTACTTGTGATCTCTCTCTCTCTCTGTCAAATAAATAAATAAAATCTTTAAAAAAAAAAAATCTGTTGTCTTTGAGGATGACCTTACGCTTGATTTTCTCCACATTCTCTTTCAAATAAAGTCAGTTCCTTTGGGGAGAAGTTTCAAGCTCTCCTTACGGACAGATTCTACCCCTGGGCAACAACTCTGAGCCACTTTCTGAGTGCTGGGTAAGGTGGTAGCATCTGGTCTACTGGGTTGATTCTTACAACTCTGCTGTATAAGTGAGCTGGCCTGAGAGAGATCAGGCCCCAGTATTCTGGCCTGCAATTTCTGGGATCCACTCTATCCTGTGGGACTCAATGGAAGGATCAAGCCCTTAACTCAATCAGCTATGCACCAGAATTTAGCCACTTAGGCTCAAAGTTGGGGGAGCATAAGAAAGCTGGTGGCTTGTCCAGATGAGATATGGTAATCCTTATTTGGTAGCCTAAGGGAGAGGCAGCCCAGAGTGGAGCTCCTGCAAAGCTGAGCTGACTTGGGCTGCAAGGAACAGGTTGTAAGGGAGAGAATGGATCATGGTTTAATATTCTTCCCGAGTTTTAGTAAATTTCCTTGCATAAATGTTTTCCTCATTGGTTCTGAGTCCTTAGGACTCTTTCCAGAGACTTTAAATAAAGGTTGTATTTTTATAGCTTTCTCTAGCTTTTATTTGTTTCTCTGGGGAGTAATACCATGCTGCTCCTCACACTTCCATCCTGGCAGAGAAATTCCTTAACCGGTATTTCTAGGGTATCTGCTATGAGCTTAGTATAGTGCTTGGCCCAGAAGAGTGTACAAAATTTTTTTGAAGCCAGAAACATTAGCTAAATACTTCTCACGTAGGCTTTACCTAGTCCTAAGTTATTATCATACAATGCCAAAAATTCTCAGAGCACCTAAAGTCTATTGGAAACAGAAGGGAAAGACCCACCTAGGCTTGACTAGGATACATTAGGGCTAGATAAATGATGGGTAAAGCAAGACTACACTCTCAATTTTGAAAGCTTTCCTGTGGGAGGTATTTCAGCTAATACCTAACTTAAATTTACTGCATTTAGTAAATACAGAAAACAGGCTATTTAAAATTCTAAAAGGGTATCACTCAGAAATTAAGCCAGTTAAAATTTCAAGCACCAGAAGCAAAATCAAGTTTTGGTTTCTTTTACGGAATGATTTTAGAATGAAACATTTTTTTATCTTAACACTATGTGAAAGTTAATCTTTAAGAACACAGATAACCATGATGACTTCTGTTTGACTCCAAGTCACTCTGTCGCTGCTTAATAAATCATTTGTAGCTCTGTGGTGGTGGAAATAGGGTGGGGATTTTCTTTCTGGCACATCCACTAGTGAGTAATACATTTATTTCAAGTGCCAATAAAAATGTTATACTGGACTTATGTGACACATTTGTTAGTTATTAGAGAAACCAATTCTAAGCCATTTGAGTAATGTTCTATTATATTTTTGTACCTGTAAGTTAAGACTATCTTATCAATATTCTAAACAAAATGAACAAATTTTTAATGCTGCATTACAGTATTTTCTTTATCATTAAATAAGGACATTTTCTGGAGTGGTACCATCTCTGGACTTCTCTCAGTAAAATAATAATATCACCTTTTTCTTTCTGACTGATCTTTCATAATTGTTTCCATGAATTTTCTTCTTGGGAGTCTTTCAAACAATTTAATCTCTTTTACTTTTTTTCCTTTTGAAATCCATGTCACTGTTAACATGCTCCCTCTTCCTGCTCACCCCCTAACCTGTCCCTCACCTCTCCAGTGCACGTGAAATAGAAAGTAGCCTAGGTTCCAGTGCTGTTGTCATTAGTGTGTACATTCTTTGGGTCTTGATTTCCTCATCTGTAAAATAGATTATTTCTAAGACTGACTCAGAATAATGCCTTCTTCAGAAATATATTCAATTTGGAATTCTGAAAATAGAACAAAACCTTAGGGGCTTTACAAGAATCAGTGTTTACTAAGCAAATTGAACCCCTCATGAGTGGTTTTGCTTTTGGTCTCACATTCAGAGATCTAATGTATGAGAATTGATTTTAATTTTGGTTGCTGCCAATTTTATATTTTTGGCATAATTACTAGGAATGACATTTCAACTCATTAAATGATTACTGAGTGCTTAGTATGTATGTATGACATGTATGTATGTATAATGTAAGACATTATACCCATATATTATATATTTTATATGAGATCAGAAAACCTAAATACATTATTATTAAGAGAGACAATAGGATTACTGTTATTGCAAGGATGTAAGTGTTAAAACTGTGAGACTCTATCATAAGAACAGGTGTGGTTGAGTGGTTTATTTCTTTAATCAGATTTCCACACTTGAGAATATGGTGAAAGACTGACTTACCTTTCCTTGTGGGGTTAGGGCTCAGCCTCAACCATGCCCTCCTACAAAACACAGTCACAGAAGGAAAACTGGCATAATTCCCAATATGTGAAATCTTTTAGAAGACATTTAGACCGAATTTAAAGTAAATTTCTTCTCATCATGGATTCAGGCTCATTAACGTTAAACCAATTTGGGGAGTTGCAGATGTATAATTTTTCCTGCCCCTAGTGTAAGGAATTAAAATGAGACCCCTAGAATCTTCCATAGTAACCAGTCAGGGGTAATATTATAATTAATTTTCCTTAATATAATAGTGGCAGTATTATAATATTATTATAATATAGTCATGGTTAGCTGTAGCCAACCAAGACTGGACTTAAAATGGAGAAATGAAAAATTAAAGTTGTTACAAAAAGTCCCTAAATCAGCTTCTAGATAAAATAGGAATGGCCTTATAGCATGAAAGAAAAAAATGCAGATTTTTTTCTTAGTAAGGTTTTGGTTCCTTAAGTGGCTTCTGTGATGTGGCTCCTAGATCTCCCTTTAGCAGTAAAGGACTTACTGCCCCAGCTGCTGTGAGTGTAGGAAGCAGACAGGCCTCTTTGGGAGTTTTTTCCAGTAAAGCAAACTGCCTTCCCCAAAGCAACAGCTTCCCCGAAGCTAGTTCCAGGGATGGCTAATCAACCTAGGGGTTTAAAGGTCCCACCTACAGGGGACCTCATCCCAACTCAAGATAACCCTAAACGACCACCCTGCTGCAGAGCTCCTGGCGGACCTGGCTGAAGTCTTCAGTGAGGCTGTGATCTCTCTCCGATCTGTCCACTCCTGCCTCCTCCCTTCCCTTGCACAGGTGTTGCTCTCCAGAGCATTCCCAAAGAAATGTCCAGTATGCTAATCTTCACCTCAGTATCTGCTTCCTAAGGACCCCAGCTGTCACCATCAGTGCCTTGCATAAGTCATGAAATACATGATTATTATTAATAATTATTTTCTCTGAAACTTAGTTTCCTAATTTGAAAAATAAAGATTATCCTGAGCTAGGGTTGTTGTTAAGAATGTTCTATGTAGTGACATAGAAGGGGTTGTAGAGTTTTATAATTAGAAGATTTGTGGCCAGGCAGACTTGTTTTCCTGTTTCAGCTCTGCCTCTTACTAGCTGTGCAGGTTTTAGAAAGCTAACTGAGCCCTCCAAGTCTTTTCCTCTTCATCTATGACATGAACATATCAATAACAATCATACTGAAAAATTATCTTCAACTGGACATTTACTGTATGCCAGTCATTTAACCAATTTAATTTTCAATAAACCTATTGAATTAAACCTGTAAGTTTGTTACAAGGATTAGTGAACTAAGGCTTATAATTTTCTACAGTGTCTAGTATATGCCATACATTAAATAAATGGTAGCCTATAATTTGTTGTTACTCGTCTAAAGCATTTATTACAGTGCCTTACATACACAAAAATGATACTCTACATGAGGAAAAAAAGTCATATTTTTCTATTTGCCAGGACCATATTTTTGTTTGAGAGAAATATTTTCTTATCATGTAATGTTATGTTACTAAAAATACTTAAATTGTCTAAACTGACAGAGATGTATTCACAATCCACAAGATACAGTTAGTAGGTATTACAGATGATAAATTATCTGGTAAGAGTCCCTTTATTTTCCCCTTTCCCTTTTTATCAGGTTGTACCATACTCAAATACAGAGGGGTGCAAGCAGCCACAAATCAGAAGTAGAAACCATTTGTCTATAAAGCCAAGCTTATTAAACTCTCTTGTGATAGTGGAGAGACCTGGAGTTTGTATTCTTACTGTTCCATACAGATGAAGACTGGATGGTGTAAGGAGGTGTGTGACTCAGTTGTGGTCAGACTGTCAGGTTGATACTTACCCTAATACACTTTTACCTTCCCAAGTCACAGAGGACCTCATCTCCCTGAAACATTTTATACACCAAAGGAGGTGCCAGAGTTTATCCACCTGAACAGTACACATTTTCTCAGGTTTTTATTCATTAAATTCACCTGACTTGAAAAATATTTACTCATTTCATGTCTATTCAAAAACTAACACTAAAGATATGGGAAAATCCAAGTTAACTGAATTGGCAAATAATCTGAAGTGATAAAATTTTAAGCACAGATATGGGGCTGCTACCCAATACCTAGAAGCCATAAAAGGGAGCCATCCACTAAGAACAATGAAAGAACCCTCCTGGTACGTATCCTGCTCTAGCTGCATCCTCTCTGGATAGTCTGACTCTTCAATGTGAGAAAAATAATCTCTTCTTTGATTAAATCACTGTGGTTGGGTTTTCTGTTAATGGTGCCAAAACTATTCCCAACTAATACAGGGTTATACGTATGTTGTCTCATCCTACAATTTGCTTCTTCCCTCAACATTGTTTTCCAATGCATCCATGTTAAAAAAGCAAAGATGTAATTAATTCCTTTGAACGGTTGTATAATATTTCATCATATATCCCTCCCATATTTTACCAACCTGTCCCCTGACTGATACAGTTTTGAGTTATTTTGGATTTATCCTCAATGGTATTTCTGCACATGCTTGTATATGTGTCTTTATATATACATGACAAAGTTTCTTTAGCAATATTTCGCAGTGGAATAGCTAGTTATAGGGCACAGATATTTTCAATATCATTAACTATTGATGTTGCCAGGTGTTTCTGTTTGCCCCTCCAGATCTTCTCTCACCCTAGACCACCCTGGGAAGCTGAATCTATGAACCACATCAAAGGACCTTTAAACTCTTGGTTGGGTTTATCCAATGGAGAACCCCGGTGGAATATCTGAAGTAGAGCAAGGTTCATGTATTAATTCACCTGGCTCTCCTCCCTGCAACACTGCTGTCTGTGACCCTAACTGAAGGGGACTGCACCTCGACAAGATTCACTCCTTCTGGGTTCCAGGAACCTTCACTTCCTGTTCCTTCTTGTCTGAGGGTGGTAACAGCTCCTCTGCCTACACCTTCAAAAAATAGTATCTTTGTAATCAAACCTCCTTGTTTTCAGGTGAGAGCCTTACTACATCATTACTATACTACTCTTCAAGGAGCCTATATTAATTTACAGACCTATCAGCAGTCTATGAGTATCCATTACTTATCCCATAGCCATACCAACACTTAATATTAACTGACTTAAACTTCTTCCTATATGATGGCTTCAATAGAGTTGATTGTTTCTGTTTCATCTTGTACTTTTCTGATTACTAGTGATGGACAATACACATGGAGCATTCTCCAGGATAGATCATATATTAGTCCACAAAACAAGTCTTCATAAATTGAAGAAGACTGAAATCATATCAAGCATTTTTCCAACCATAAATGGTATGAAAGTAGAAATCAATTGCTTTAAGAAAACTGGAAAATCCACAAATACATGGCTATTAAACATCATCCTACTGAAAAAATGATAGGTCAAAGAAGAAATCAAAAGAGAAATCAGAAAATAGAAAATATCTCAGGACCGATAACAATGGAAATAGAACATACCAAAACTTATAGGATGCAGCCAAACAGCTGAAGAGAAGTTCATAGTGATTATGCCTACATTAAGAAACAAGAAATTTTATATCTCAAGGAACTAGAAAAAGAAGAACAAAGCCCAAAGTTACTGAAAGCAAGAAAGAAAAGAAAAAAAGAAATGAAATAGAAACTAAAAAGTAGAAAAGATTAATGAAACTAAGAGCTGGTTCTTTGAAAAGATAAACAAAATTAACCAAACTTTAGACTCACCAAGAAAAAAAAGAGAACTAAAAATTAGAAATGAAAGAGGAGATGTTATAACTGATACCACAGAGATAGAAAGAATCATGCAAGTCCCATGAATAATTATGCACCAACAAATTAGAAAACTTATAAGAAATAAATGAATTCCTAGAAACATAAAGCATACTAAGACTGAATCATGAAGAGAAAATCTGATCAGACCTACTACTGGGTAGGATATTGAATCAGTAGTCAA
Organism: Lontra canadensis; assembly: GCF_010015895.1. Taxonomy (NCBI): domain Eukaryota; kingdom Metazoa; phylum Chordata; class Mammalia; order Carnivora; family Mustelidae; genus Lontra; species Lontra canadensis. The sequence continues at coordinate 25,329,471 of NW_022630996.1, forward strand.
AAACTTCCCAACAAATGAAAGTCCAGATCATATCAATTTACCAGGGCATTCTAGCAAACATTTAAAGATTAATTACTATCAATCCAACTCAAATTCTTTAAAAAAAATAGAAAAGGAGGGAACGCTTCTAAACTTAGGAGGTCAGAATTACCCTGATACAAAAATTGGACAAGGTCATTACCAGAAAAGAAATTACAGGCCAATATCCCTGATGAACAAAGGTGTAAAAATTCTTAACGAGATATTAGCTAACTGAGTATAATACTACATTAAAAGGATCTCACACGGCGATCAATTTGGATTCATTCCAGGATGCAAGGATATTTCAACATGCACAAATGAAAATGATGCATCACATTAACAAAATGAAGAATTTAAAAAATCGTAATTATCTCAAGAGACAGAGAAAAAGCACTTGACAAAATTCAACATCCATTTCTGATTTAAAATTCTCAACAAAATGGGTAGAGAGGAAATGTACATATGTGACAAACCACAGTAGCTGTGTACTCAATAGTGAAAAAATGAAAGGGTTTCTTCTAAGACCAGGAATAAGACAAAGATGTCTACTCTTGCCTCTTTTATCCCACATAGTACTGGAAATCCTAGGTGGAGCATTAGGCAAGGGGGAAAAAGTCATCAAATCAGAAAGAAAGAAAGCACCTGACTTGATATTATACATAAAATACCCTACAGACTCCACCAAAAAAACTGTTAGAATAATTTTTTTTAAGATTTTTATTTATTTATTTGGCAGAGATACAGCGAGAGAGGGAACACAAGCAGGGGGAGAGGGAGAGGGAGAAGCAGACACCCTGCTGAGCTGGGTGCCCGATGAAGGGCTCGATCCCAGGACCCTGGGATCATGACCTGAGCTGAAGGCAGATGCTTAACGACTGAGCTACCCAGGTGCCCTTAGAATAAATTAATTCAGTAAAATGTCAGGTTATAAAATCAATATATAAAAGTCAGTAACATTCCTATACACTAGTAATGAACTACCAGGGAGAGGATTACAAAAACAATCATATTACAATTTCATTAAAAAGAATAAAATACCCAGGAATAAATTTAACCAAGGAAGTTAAAAACATGTATACTAAACACTAAAACAATGATGAAAGAAATTGAGGGCATAGTAAATAAAAAGCTATTTCATGTTCATGGATTAGAAGAATTAACATGTTGAAATGTCCGTGCAAACTAAAACAATCTATAGATTCAGTGCAATCCCTATCAAAATTCTAATGGCATTTTCACAAAAATAGAACAATCCTAAAATTTGTATGGAACCACAAAGACTGTAAGTAGCCAAAATAATCCTGAGAAAGAATAGAGCTAGAGGCAGCACACTTACTGATTTCAAACTGTATTACAAAGCTATAGTAACCAAAACAATGATTTTGGCGTAAAAAGCACATAGACCAATGGAACAAAATATAGGGCCCAGAAATAAACCTACACATATTTGGTCAATTAATTTACAACAAAGGAGACAGGGATATACAAAGGGGAAAGGATGGTCTCTTCAATCAGGGGTATTGGAAAAATGGGACAGCCACATACAAAAGAATGAAATTGAACTACTATCTTGCAGTTTTCACAAAAATCAACTCAAAATGGAATAAAAGCATGAGTGTAAAACATGAAACCTTAAAACTCCTAGAAGAAAACATAGGTGGCAAGCTCTTGATGATGATTTTCTGGATTTGACAACAAAAGCAAAGACAATAAAAGCAAAAATAAGTAAGTGAGACTGCATCAAACTAAAAAGGTTTGGGACAGCAAAGGAAACTGTCAACAAAGTGAAAAAACAACTTACAGAATGAGAGATGTGACTTATCTCATAAGGAATTAATACCCACAATACATGAAGAACTTCTGCAACTCAAAAGGAAAAAAATCCAATTAACAAATGAGAAAAGTATCCCTTAATGGATATTATTCCAAAGAAGACACACAGATGGCCAACAGGTACAGGAAATGTGCTCAACATCACTAATCAGGGAAATGCTAATCAAAACCACAGTGGGATATTACCTTACACTTATTGTAATGACTATTATCAAAAAAAGACAAGAAATAAGTGTTAACGAGGATGTGAAGAAAAAGGACCCCTGTACACTATTTGTGTGAATGTAAACTGGTACAGTCACTATGGTAAGCAGTATGGATGCCCCTCAAAAAATAAAATTGGAACTACCATATGATCCAGCAATTTCATTTCTTGGAATTTATCCAAAGGAAATTAAATCACTATCTCAAAAAGATATCTGCACTCCCATGTTCCTTGCAGCATTATTCACAATGCCCAAGACATGAAAACAACCTAAGTGTCCATTAAGAGATAAAGTGTGTGTGTGTGTGTGTGTGTGTGTGTGTGTGTGTGTGAGTGAGAGAGAGAGAGAGAGAGAGAGATGGAATATTATTCAGCCATTAAAAATAAGGAAATCTAGTCTTTAGCAACGACATGGATGGACCTTGAGATCGTTATGCTAGGTGAAATAAGTCAAAGAAAATACTGTATCATTATGTATATGTGGAATCTAAATATTTTTTTAAATGACTCAGAGATACAGCAAACAGACTGGTGGTTGCCAGTGATGGGTTGAGGAGCAGATAAAATGGGTAAAGGGGGTCAAAAGGTACAAACTTCTAGTTACAAGATAAATCAGTCCTAGGGATGTAGCATACAACATAGAGACTATAGTGAACTACATTGTATTGTATATTTGAAAGTTGTTATACAATAGAGCTTAAGTGCTCTCACCACAAGAAAAAAATAATTTTAACTACATGTGGTGATGGACCTTAACTAAATTTATTGTAATCATTTTGCAATATATACATATATCAAATCATTAAGTTGTACACTTAAAATTAGTTATATGTCAATTCTATTTCAATTTTTAAAAGCAGGGCGCCTGGATGGCTTAGTGGGTTAAGCCGCTGCCTTCGGCTCAGGTCATGATCTCAGGGTCCTGGGATCGGGTCCCGCATCGGGCTCTCTGCTCAGCAGGGAGCCTGCTTCCCTTCCTCTCTCTCTGCCTGCCTCTCTGCCTACTTGTGATCTCTCTCTGTCAAATAAATAAATAAAATCTTAAAAAAAAAAAAAAGCAGACATTTAGGTGGAATATTAGTCATAAAAAAGATGAAATCCTGCCATTTGAAACAACAAGAAAGAAGTCAGAGAAAGACAAATACCATATGATTTCCTCGTCCATGGAATTTAAGAAATAAAACAAAGAGAAAAAGACCAAAAAAAAAAAGAGAAAACAGACAAATATAGAGAACAAACTGGTGGTTGCCAGAAGGAAGGTAGACAAGGGATGGGTGAAATAGATGAAGGAAATTAAGAGCACACGTTGCGATGAGCCCTGAGTAACATGTAGAATTGTTAAATCATTATATTGAACATCTGGAATTAATAAAACACTGTATATTAAATATACTTGAATTTATTTAAAAAATAGATAACATTTTTTAAAAAGCAGTAATTTGGGGGGCAGGCAGTATGTTATGTAGCAATACACAAATGGAAAAGTTATACATTTTATTATTTCTTTATTAGTTAACCCAGAGATTACAATATTTATTCTTGACTTAGAATATGTATTCAACATGGTTTCATAATCATGCCTTTTTATTTAGTTCATGTATTTTCTAATATCTTTTGAGACTTCTTTGACCCATAGATTATTTAGATGCATGTTGCTTAATTTCCAAAAGTTCAGAGATTTCCTTGATTTCTTTCCCTCACTGATTTTCCATTTCATTCCATTTCAATCAGAGAACATATTTTATATAATTTCACTTCTTTTAATTTGCTAATGTTTATTACCCAGCAGATGATCTTCATGAATATCTCATGTTCACTTGAAAAGAATGTATATTCTGCTGTTGTGGAGTGACATTCTATAAATAACTAAATTCAATCTGTTGATGATATTTTTGAGTCCTTTATCTCGCTACTTTTCTGCATTAGCAAGAATTGTCTGCTCACTGCTATTTCTGCTCATTCTGCCAACTCCTGAGAGGAGAATGTTGATATCAAATATGATTGTTAATTTGTCTGCTTTTTCTTCAGTTTGGTCAATTTTTGCTTCATAAGTTTTGCAAGCCTGTTGTTTGGCGCATACACATTTAGTATTGTATTTCTTCTCGGTAAATTGACCCTTTTATAATTATGTCATGTCCCTCATTATCTCAGGTAAATGTTTTTGCTCAGATACCTACTTTGATATTGACATGGCTACTTCATCTTTTAGTGTTTACATGATGTATCTTCTAGCCTTCTCTTTTTTATCTACCTGTATTATTACATTTGAAATGAGTTTTTGAAATGAATTTCTTATAGACCCAGCATATAGTTTGGTTTTATGTTTTTATTTATTCAATCTTTATTTTTAAATTTTTATGTTGGGACCATATATATTTTATATAATTATTGGTATGTCTTGATTTGTAACTACCATTTAATTATTTGTCTCTTAGTTTTGTTTTTCATTGCTCTGGTCTGCTCTCTTACAATTATTTGAACATTTTAATTTTTTTTGTTCTTTGCTATATCTCTGTATAGTCATTGTTATTGGGATTATATTATATATGTGTAACTTTTTACAGTTGATTCTAAAATAAGCATTTTACAACTTCAGTTGGAATGTAGAAAGTTATCACCATATAAAGTACATTTACTCTCCTCACTTGATACTGTAGTTTCTTATGTATTATATCTACGCACAATGAAAACACTATTAGACTTTTCCCTTTTTTGCCTTCAATCATCAAACATGTTTTAAATACCTGGAGAGAAGTTTATAATATTTACCCAGCTATTTATCATTTCTCTTGCCTTTCCTTCATTCCAGGTTTTTCAAGTTTCCTTCTTATATCATTTCCCTTTTGTCTCAAGAAATTCTCTTAGCATTTATTTTAAACAGGTCTGCTGACAGTAAATTCTTCATCTTCATCTGAGAGTCTTTATTTCACTTTCATTAATGAAGGATATTTTCATTGTATATAGAATTCTGGCCTGAGGGCTCTTTTCCTTCAGAGCTTTAAAAAATACTGTTTAGAGCATCTTGGTGGCTTAGCCCATTAAGCGTCAGACTCTTGATTTCACCTCCGCTCATGATCTCAGAATCCTAAGATCCAGCCCTGAGGGGGTTCCCCACTCAGCTTGGGATTCTCTCTCTCCCTCTTCCCCCCACCCCGGCTTGTGCATGCAGGCTCGTGCTCTCACTCTCTCCTAAATAAATAAAATCTTGGGGCACCTGGGTGGCTCAGTCATTAGACATCTGCCTTCCGCTCAGGTCATGATCTCAGGTTCCTGGGATCGAGTCCCGAATTGGCCTCCCTGCTCAGCGGGAAGCCTGCTTCTCCCTCTCCTACTCCCCCTGGTTGTGTTCCCTCTCTCCTCTCATATCTCTCTTGGTCAAATAAATAAATAAATAAATCTTGAAAAGTAAATAAATAAATAATAAGTAAATAAATTCTTTAAAAAATAAATAAAAATAAAAACATTGTTTGATTTCCTTCTGTTTTCTAAGCTTATAAGATTTTATCTTTGCCCTTAGCTTTCAGCAGTTTTATTCTGATGTGTCTTGGCATGGATCTCTTTGAGTTTAGCCTGTTTGGGTTTTGCTGAGCTTTTAGAATCTCCAGATTTGACAAAATTTAGGAAGGTTTTAGCCATTATTTTTGCAAATATTTTTTGTTGCAATGGGGTATTTCTCATCTCCTTCTAGGATTCCATGACATATTATACCTTGTAGAATTGTTCCACAGATCCTGGAGGCTTTGTTCATTTTCCTTCAATCTTGTTTTTAGGGCTGGATAATTTCCACTGATCTGTCTTCACGTTCACTCACACTTTCATCTCCATTTTGCTCTTGGTCTTGGCTACTGAGATAAATACTTCAATATATCACTGTAAAATTGTGCACATTTTGGTTCTAAAACTTTTATGTTGTTACTCTTTCTGTTTTCTGTTTCTTTGCTGGTATTTTCTATTATCCATTTGTTTCAAAAGTATTCATCCTGGGGTGCCTGGGTGGCTAGTCAGTTAAGTGTCTGCCTTCAGCTCAGGTAATGATCTCAGGGTCCTGGGACTGAGCCCCATGTCCAGGCTCCCTGTTCAGTGGGGAGTCTGCCTATGCCCCTCCCTCTGCTCACACTCTCTCTCTCAAATAAATAAATAAAATTTTCTTTTAAAAAAAGTATTCATCCTTACTTCTCGACACATTTTCATAATTACTGCTTCAAAAGTCTTTGATCATTTCAACACCTGGGGCATTTAGGAATTCGTGTTAGTAGATTATCTTCTCCTATATGATTTGGATTTTTCTTGGTTCTTTGTATCCCAAGTAATTTTTATTGTATTCTGGACATTTTGAATAGATCGTTAGAAGATTCTGGGTCTAGATTAAGTCCTATGGAGGTTGCTGATAGTCTTGTTTTAGCATACAATCAACCCAATTGGGTTCAAGCTAAAAACTCTGACCAGCTTTCTGTAGCTTCATGTTCTGAAGTTATTTCAATTTTCAAAGCCTTTGCAATGATATTCATGCCTGTCTCACGCATATAAAACATAGTGGTATGTCTGGGGCCTAGGAGGTGGTCTGTCTCATAGTTCTGTTCTCAAAGTCTTTGGTATGATATTTAGAGCCGGATCCCATGTGTACAGCTTGGAAATAGGCACAAGAGTTCACATACAACATTAAGGGTCTCTTTTCCAATTCCTCATTCTCTCTGACTTCCCAGATATTTTCTGGTTCTCAAGGACTCCCCTTCTTGGTTCAATGGCCAGAAACTGTCTTTAGTTATCTCACTCTGCCATTTACTTTTGTGACTATCCCCATTTCTGGAGCCACACAACAGAAGAGAAAGTAAGAGAAGAAAAAATGGCAATGGAATTTTGTCCTGCTTTCTTGAGACCACAGAACCCCTTTTTGGAGAGGAATTTTCCCATCTGTCAGAGTTTTAGGCACATGTGGGCTCTCACTGTTGCTACTGTCACTACTGCCAACACCAAAATAGGACTTTTCAGGAGACCCAGATGTAAGAGATATAGGGTAGAGGAATAGCACTGAGGGGATTTCTCCCACTCTCTGGTATATTAGGAATCTCTTTTAGGATCCTTGAATCAAAACCAGGGCGCTTCTCTGGAGACTTCTCCCGTAGGTCCCTCTATTCATAGAAAGTACCCACTTAAAGGGTTTGACTACCTTGGATCCAGGCTTCAGGATACCAGAGGAAGTACAAAATAAGAAACTCATCATAGGGGCACCTGGGTGGCTCAGTGGGTTAAAGCCTCTGCCTTCGGCTCAGGTCATGATCTCAGGGTCCTGGGATCGAGCCCCGCATCGGGCTCTCTGCTCAGTGGAGAGCCTGCTTCCTCCTCTCTCTCTCTCTCTCTCTGCCTGCCTCTCTGCCTACATGTGATCTCTGTCTGTCAAATAAACAAATAAAATCTTAAAAAAAAACTCATCATAACTTATTAGTAATTAAAATTTCCATTTTCTTCAATCCACCTACTACCATTTCCTTTTCATAGTCTTCAAATAGTTTCTTTATGCATTCTTTCCAAGTTGTAGCTCTGTATTCAGTGGGAAAGACAAGGTATTACTCACTCTATCTAATCTGGAATCAGAGTAGCCTCCTGCTTTTTGTGCTAGTGATGTCATACATTTTCCTTCTATATGTTTTAAACCTCACAAGATATTATTATCACTTAATAACTGTCTTAACATTAATACCATTTTATCTCTTCCCACAATTTACCCTTCCCAGTGTTCATTCGTTCCTGCAATTCCATAGTACTATCTGGTATAATTTTCCTTCAGTCTAATGAACTATCTTAATGTTTATTTTCCTAGCTTTTGTTTGAAAGTGTCTTTGTTTTGTCTTCATTTTTGAAGGATCTTTACAATGATTACAGAATTCCTGCTTAGCAGTCTCACCCACCACCCCTCTTTTTGTTGTTGTTGTTGTTTTCTTAAAGATGTCATTCTACTGTCTTCTGATTTCAACAGTTTTCACTGAAAAGCCAGACTTTTGGGTTCTATCCCACAAAACTACTGTGCCTGTCTTTTCATGCAGCTTTAATATTTTCTCCATGTCTTTATCAGCAATTTAAGTGTGACATGCCTAAGAATGGTTTTCTCTGTATTTGTTCTGCTTCAAGTTTGTAGATTTCTTGAATATGTGGATTTCTATCTTTCATAATTTTGGAAAATTCTAAGAAATATTTCTTTAGCCCCATTCTCTCTCTCCAGACATTTTCACTTAATCTCTTATTTTCCTTTCTATATTTTATATCCTTTTAATTCTCTGTGTATTATGTGGGTACTTTTCATTAAACTCTCTTCTTGTTTATTAGTCTACTGTTCTGCTGATTCTAGATAGTTCCTCAAACCATCTATCTAGTTCTTAATTTCAGTCACTACTGTCCTTCTCCCTCCCTCAGTTCTAGGCTTCTTATTTAAGTCTTCTGTATGAGTTCCAGTTCTCTGTTAAAATTATCTGTTACTTTTTGAACTTTTAAAAGTTATTTTGGTAAATCAAAACTTTAAATTACTTCTGGCTCTCTTTTCTGTTGATTTGTTTGCTGGGTTTTGTTTTGTTTTACTTTTTAGATGCTGCATATAATGGATGAAAATTTATAGAGACCCTGAATGATATTATGCTCTTTTCAGGGAGAGCTGAGTTTTTTTATGGCTCACTTTGATCCTGTCAAGAGTTGGCTTTAGACTTTTTTGGGGTTGCTTTGTTTCCATTTTGCCTATACTCATGGAGTGTAGCCCTTATTCCCAAAGTAAGAGGAAAAAGAAGAAACAAAGAACAGCTCCTCTTTCAATTTTGAAGGATATTTTCACTTATTATAGAATTATGTGGGACCACTTTTTTCTTTAAGCATACTTTACTTTTTTTATTCTTTTTTTTAAAGGATTTCCTTTATTTATTTGACAGACAGAGATCACAAGTAGGCAGAGAGGAAGGCAGAGAGAGAGAGAGGAGGAAGCAGGCTCCCCGCTGAACAGAGAGCCTGATGTGGAGCTCAATCCCAAGACCCTGGGATCATGACCTGAGCCGAAGGCAGAGGCTTTAACCCACTGAGCCACCCAGGCACCCTTCTTTAAGCATATTTTAAAAGTTGCTTTATTGTCTCCTGACTTCCATTATTATTTTAAAATAATTTTTAAATTTTTTTTATAAACATATAATGTATTATTAGCCCCAGGGGTACAGGTCTGTGAATTGCCAGGTTTACACACTTCACAGCACATACCCTCCCCTATGTCCCCACTACCCTCTCCCTAGCCCCCTCTGCCCAGCAACCTTCAGTTTGTTTTGTGAGATTAAGAGTCTCTTATGCTTTGTCTCCCTCCCAATCCCATCTGGTTTCATTTATTCTTTTCCTACCCCAAAACCCCCCACATTTCTTCTCCACTTCCTCGTATCAGGGAGATCATATGATAGTTGTCTTTCTCTGATTGACTTATCTCGCTAAGCACAATACCCTCTAGTTCCATCCACATCGTTGCAAATGGCAAGATTTCATTTCTTTTGATGGCTGCATAGTATTCCATTGTATATATACACCACATCTTTTTTATCCATTCATCTGTTGATGGACATGTAGGTTCTTTCCACAGTTTGACTATTGTGGACATTGTTGCTATACTGACTTCCATTATTATTAATGAAACATTAGCTGTAATTCTTATTCTTCCTCATCTGTATTTATGTATCTCTTCCCTTTGGCTGCTTTAGAGATTTTTCTCATGTTTGATTTAAATACTTTGATTGTGATGTATGGAGGTGTGATGTGCTTTGTATTTATTCTGCTTGCAGGTTTCTGGCACTCTTGGGTCTATACATGAATGTGTTCTCTCATAGTGGACAAATATGGTGCAGTATTTTTTCATATACATCTATGTAATCTCACATTTTCTCTCTCCTTTCTTTTTGAATTCCACTTACACATATATTAGACTACTTTGCATTGTACCACAGATATCTGAGGTTACATTTCTTTAATTTTCAGTATCTATTCTCTCTGTTCTTCCGATTATATAAGTTCTATTTTTAAGTTTATCATCTTTTTCTCCTTCCAACCGCATTTCATTGTTACAAGGATTCAGTGAATTTTTCATTTCAGACATACTTTTTGGTCCTAGATTTTCATGTTTCTTATAGCTTTCATTATTTTTACTGAGATTCTCCATCTATTTGTTCATTGTGATATTTCCCTTAAACACTTGAACAAAATTATAATAAAATATTTATTATTTATAAATTATTTTATTAATAATTTATTATTAATAATTATTATTTATATTAAAAATAAATTAAAAATTTCCCACCAGTTCCTACATCTGGGCCATCTCAGAGTTAGCTTCTTTTGACTGCTTTTTCTTGATTCTGAGTCACTTTTTTTCGGGTTTTCACTTGCCTATTAATTTTTGTTATTGTATGTTCAACACTGTAAATTATACAATACGGTCTTCCTTAAATGGGTGTTGGATTATGATGCCTTTCTTTAGTGAGTGTTGGCTTTATTGTAAATTTCTCTTGGCCTGTTTGGTTTGTTTTTATTCTTTGGGTATGTGATATGGAGAGACAAAATTTTGAATTTTTGACCTAAAACATGCTTTTTACATTAAGGTATGCCCCTTACTTTAAAGGGATGGCCTTTCTAACATCTAAAGTGAATGCTTGAAGTGCTTCATGAGGTCTCTCTGCCCCCACTGAGATTGAATTCTGACTCTTAACACTGCATGATATGCAGCAGGCAATACCTACTAGGCCATGCAGAGTCTTATCATGTCCATATTCATCTCAGCTCTTGGCCAAGGAACCACGGTGAATCCCCATGTAGACTTTTAGGGCCCCCCTTTTCATAGCTACTTACTTTCAGATATGCTACCCTGACAATTTCAGCTGCTTCAATAGCCCAAGATCCTGAGTTCTCCATAAATGAGACTACTCCGTATGGATTTCACTTTCTTGCACCCTCGAGCAGGGGGCGAAGGGGGTTGGGAGGTGCATTTCAACAGAAAAACCAGGACCATTATGCGATAGTCATGGAGCATATCTCATGTATTTCCTTCTCTCAAAGATCATAGTTGTGTGCTACCTATCAGCCAATGCCTGAAAAGATTTGTCACATTAGAGGTTTTTTCCAGTAGAATAAGTCAGATACCTATTACTCTCTCATGGCTAGAAGCAAATCTGTGGTGTGCATTTAAATGCACACTGAGATTTAAGTCACTGATGCTTTTAACTATTTGTAAGAGGAATTTTTGATGACGAATAGGTAAGCGTACACTTAATAAAATTTTAGTAGTGACTAAAGAGGGAAAGGGGCAGTGTTTTTAAGGGCATTGAAAGCAAACTTAAAATTTCAAAATGAACCTATGTTATGTAAATGATACTCTTAGTTGGATAAACTTAGCAAGTAAAAAAAATGTAATGATATATATATTCTATGTTGTTATTTGATATATAACCTATATTGTAATATATATGATACTCACTGATTTAGAAAATAAAAGGACTTTTTTTTTCTTTCCTATTTTGACCCATCCTATTAATACAGAATGTTCTCACTTAAGGTCACTGAATCTAAGTTGGAGATACTAGACCTTTGAATCATTGGTTGGTGAGTAGCTAAATTAGGAGTCACTGCCTTAGGAAGAAGCCAGTTCAGACTGAAACACAAATGACTATTTGGTTGAAGAAGTAACTCCATTTTTAAAGGGTGGAGATGGTCTGGTAGTAAATTAGTTCTCTCTCTGCCCTGGGAGATTAGACAAACAATGGATCTAACTAAGAAAATAGACTGACTCATTTGGCTACGGTGCTATACAGAAGTTATAAGCAAACAAACATTAATCTCCAGAAAAAGAATAGGGTTCTGTATATTGTGAGTTTTACAGTCAATTTTGAGATTTTTCACTGAATAAAAAAATCAAACATCTATAGATCTAATGGCACTCTGAACCATGCCTTTCCTTACCTCATCATCTGCTATAGCATAGCTGAAGTCATATGTAATTTACTTCATTATTTATCAACTCTGCTTTACGGTGGTAGTTTTTATTGCAAGAGAAGTGAGGGTTGTAGTGACTTTCTTTCTCTGGATTTTCTTGAGCATTTCCCAACTCCTTCTAGTAGTGACCCCACTATCTTCAACTTGAAGGGTCCAACTGAAGAGCATGAAGAATGAAGTACAGATGAGAAGAGAGGAAAGTCAGACCTGTCAGCGGCAAGAGGAGTTACCGGGCTCATAAAGGGTCATAAGTGAATAGGGGTGGAGAATAAAGGGAAATGTAATCACAGATCTGGAAGAGACAAGTCATCTGGTCCAGACTGCCTCTAGACAAGGTCAGGAAGGGGTGTTTGGGCGGACCTATTTTCACATCTGGATTTAGCTTCTCTTGAACTTTTCAGCTTTTTGCCTTTTACCAAGGCTGATTTCTTCTCTGCAAGTCATGTGGTACTTCTGCCCCAGCATGAAGTCCTTTGGAGTGGAATTTAATTAGCTTTGGGGATGGCCTGTTCTTTTTCCAGAAGGTCTGTTTCAGGTTTAGGTCATTCCATTGGCCTCACCAACAACTGAAGGGCAGATGTCCTGGCCACTCAATAATTCCCTGGGCGGAGAGGAAGGGCCTCTAAGATGATGGTCACACTCATATGTCTAACTCCCCTTAGCTGTGAGGACAGGAGGTGTTGAGGTGGGTGGAACTTGGTGTTGGGGAGTGTTTTTTAGGTTGTTTCAGGTCTCACATTCCATAAGAGAAGCATACAGCTGCCTACCTTTCCCAACATACACATCCCTACATTATTTGCTGGTAGAAGTGAAATTTTGGCAACTTAGGGTTCCTCTGGGGTCACTCATTTCTTCCATATGTCCCAGTTGTCTGGATTTACTGCATGAAGTGGACAAAGTAGACTGGGAGTAAACTGTAACTTGTTCTTCCTATCTTTCATTCACGAAGGAGGTTTATGAGCAAAAGGAAAGAGGTAAATGAGATTTCTTCTTGCTATTCTGTGCCTATCACATCACTCACCGGGCCTCCCACGCCGCCACCAGCGTGTGCGCTCTGTGAGCAGAAACGCAACCCCCACCCACTCCTGCCCAGAGCCCTCCTCACCCCTCCCTCACGACCGGCACAGACCGACCAGAACTTCCCTTGGGTCACAGCCCAGCGATATGGAGCGGCCCTGGCGCAGAGCCCTGCTCTTCCCGAGTCGTGGGTGGCGCGGTGCTTGTTTCCCTCCCCTCCCTTTCCGGACCCAAACAGGGATGTATCTGGGTCAGCCTGGAAGGGGCTGGACCTGCCAGGGATCGGCGGGGGGGATGGGGGTGGCGATGACAGCATCTTTCAGGTTTTTGGCGTTTCTGAGCTTGGCCCCGTCCAGCGTCTCACCGAGCTCGCGCCCAGCAAGAGCTGATGCTCCGCTAGTCCGGGCCCTGGGAGTGGGTGGGGGAGAGCCTATCCTTTCTATCTGGACAGTCACCCCTCCTCACCCTGCGAACGATGCGGCGCCCACCCCCACCCTCAACGTGCAAACACATTCCCCATTCCCTAAGGCACGCTCCCCTGGCGGGCGGCGGGTCCCTCCACCCCAGGAAAAGAGCAATGGAACAGTTCACGGCCGCCACGAGTTCCTGGTCTTCCTTCCTTTCCGGTGATAAACGGCGGGGCTACAAGCCAGTTGCTGCTTAAGATGCTCCACCCGTGAGCCTGAGCCTCTCTTGGCTCTGTGCGGGGGCCCAGATCCAGGACCCTGGGTCCTTTTACCCCCGCAAGGCGCAAAGGCGTGACTCGTGTTGGAGCACAGACCCCCGGCAGCTCCCCACTGCCTCGGTTCCTCCCTATGTGATCTTTTGCGCTCCCCAGCGCCGGGGAGGAGCTGAGTGTGCGTAAAATCCGCTTCTTCCCCAGACACTTTAGCTGAGGGTGCCTGGGTGACGTCCGGAGGGTCATGGACTCCCGGCTCCCCACCCTGCGAGCTCTGTATATAAGCCCAGCTCCGAGGAATCAAGGCCACAGGTCTTCATTTCCCCGAGGCCTGGCCCCTCCCTCCCCAACCTTGCCCGGCTTCGACTCGGCAGCTCCAAATCTCCACTCGTTCTTCCTCTTGGCGTTGGGAGAGACGCGGAGCAATGAGTTGAAAGTCATCTCTGGATTCTTGCATGCTGTACACAGTAATCTCCTCATCCTGTCCTTCATTTTCCCACATTGTACCCTCGGAGACTTCTGTTTGCCGGAGGGTAGCCTCATCTTTCCGCCGCATGGGTCCTGTGGCAGGAGCCCCACTGATGCTCTCTGACCAGGACCTTCCCGAAAGGTGCCTGCCTCCGCGGGTGCTCGAGGCCACGCGGAGGTGTTCCTCTGTCCCCGCCTCACCTCATCTCCAGACATCTCTTGCCATCATTTCATCCACCCTTGTATAAAACCCGCGCCCCCCCGCCCCACCCGGCGCCGCACCCCCTCCCTCGGCTGCTCCCGGCAGGCGGGGAGCTGAACGGCCAGGGGCGCGCAGGAGGCGCGCAGAGCTCTCGGGCTGCCCTCGCTCGCCGCGCCTGGGGAATTGGGCTGTGGGCGAGGCGGCCAGGGCTGGCCTTTATCGCTCGCCCCGTTGGTGGTTTGAAACTTTATCAGCGAGTCTCGCCACTCGCCGCAGACGCGAGCGGGGGGCGGGGGCGCGGCGAGGCGCCGGCAGCCGTGACGAGGCGCTCCCGGCGCTGAGCGCTTCTGCTCGGGGCACGCATGGCGCCCGCACACGGAGTCTGACCTGATGCGGACGCAAGGGGGTTAATATGAACGCCCCTCTCGGTGGAATCTGGCTCTGGCTCCCTCTGCTCTTGACCTGGCTCACCCCTGAGGTCAGCTCTTCATGGTGGTAAGTCCACGCGCACGGGTGCAGGGGGATTTTGGAGATGGGAGTGGGGAACGCACTAGCCACATAGACCTTTCCCGGTGGCGCTTCTCCGCGGCCACGGCCATCGAAATTCCAGTCGGAACCCCCAGCTGCTGTTCTCTCGTACCGCCTCAGCCCCAGCCCCTTTGCTTTTCCATAGAAGACCATTCCAGCTTTGACAACTCCAAAAAAACCCCACAGCCTCCCTCAAACGAGAGCTCGGATGTTTGGTTGATTTGGATCCAGATGAGCGACAGCAATATCAGCCAATTTCTTATCCCGTTGAGAGACACGCTAGCCGGGTCTCCAGCTCTGTAGCACAGGCGTCTGTATGTGGTGTGTGCGCGCGCACGCGGGTGTGTGCGTGTGAAAATTCACCTTGAAAACTACAACAGTCTCCCCCCTCCAGCACCCCCCGTAAAACTGCCTCATGATAAACCGACGGGCCAGTTCTGGCAGCGGAGAGCTGCACAACGCAAAGCGTGTGATTTTGCATTATTTCTCGTCCTTCCACATTCCTAATGCTTCACCCCGTGGGGCGGAAGGACCTCTTGTTGCCTCCAGGTGGAGATTACCACCTTAACATGAAGATCCAGCCCCAGGGGGCTCTAAGATGCTACCCTGTTCAAAATCACAGTCACTCCAAAGAGTAACTTTGCTGCCCTTTTGTATGCTGGTCTGCGATTTATTTTGCATAGTAAAGGAATGGCAGAATGTTGAAATGTAACAGGTCTTAGCATAGCTAAAAGTTCCAAAGGCAGATTCTCTCCCCACTCCATCTCCCTTCCTTCTGATCTTGAAAAGAGGTGGAGATGTTAGCTCTGTAATGTCCTTGAACCTGCAAGTTTCAGAACAGATACTAAAATACTGATTCAGAAAGACCAGTTATCGTGGGCTGTTTTTTGTTTTGTTTATAAAAGAATCTGGCATAAGTAAGGAGTCTCAGCCAAATTAAAGACTAGAGCAAGGAGCTTTAGGAAGACCCTGGAGCTCTTCAAAGGAGCAAGCCAAAGCGTTGATGGGAAGAAGGGTTCAATTCCTTCCTAAGCCGCTTTGAACAGGAAGGCGTTTAGCCTTGACATTGCTGACACAGGATCAAAGATTGATTTATCAGAGTGACCATTTTTCAATAAAATGACTATTTCTGTTTCCATGGGTGTATAAACATTATTTATTGCCTAGGCTTTTGTCGCATTGTCTCTCAGCTGTCACTTAAATATATTTTTTGGAAGTCACAGCTGTAACGATTTTATGATCATATAAAATAATGAAAATACAAGAAAAAGACATTCTCCTTGTTTGATCGCTTCAAAAGACACCTATGGCAGCTTGGGTTATATAAAAGGTACCTTTCTAAACATTTCACAACTAATAGAGAACATCTGGGTAGAGATGATGATGTAATTTTTTGTTAAAGTTTCTTTTCAAAAGTACTTTATGGAGCTGTAATACTGTTTGATTCTTCCAAACATTTAGTGTCCTTAATAACAATAGAAAGAATTTTTTTTTTCCAAAGGTTCTCTATAAAAGCCAAAGAGAGCTGGAAAAATGGAAATATTTAAAGGATGCTTTGGTAAGGAAAGAAGGGCCTGTGAGGAGAGTGTAACATCAGATACCACGAGCAGGCGTTGATTAGACAGATACAGTTTCTAAAGACACGTCAACGTTAAGTCAAATAAATGGGAGCAAGCTGCTTCTAAAGGTTGACGTCCCCCAAAGCGAAGCCCAGACACAGTGTGTTGTGGAGATCAGAGCCTTCCCCGGCGATCTCTGGCGAAGTCTCTGAAGCCTTCTTCCCCAAACCCATTATTTGTCCCTCACCCTCACTCTTGACCTTGACTCTTCCACCACGAGCAGAGCATCATCAGGTGGCCCTGGTTTCCTGTCCAGAACACACAGCCACTGCTCCATTTTGGGGTGGCTTTACCAGATCATTCCCATGCCTGCTGTGCCGCTTCTTGCTTTCCAATGTCCTCCAGAGGATCAGGAATTCCTATATGAACCAAGCTCTTTCATTTCCTGGGCAACACGACACCAGCCCTGGCCCTTTGTGGTGTTTCACCTCTGTGTTGGTCCTTTGCAGGTACATGAGAGCTACAGGTGGCTCCTCCAGGGTAATGTGTGACAATGTGCCAGGCCTGGTGAGCCGCCAGCGACAGCTGTGCCACCGGCACCCGGACGTGATGCGGGCCATTGGCCTGGGAGTGGCCGAGTGGACGGCAGAGTGCCAGCACCAGTTCCGCCAGCACCGCTGGAACTGCAACACGCTGGACCGGGATCACAGCCTCTTTGGCAGGGTCCTGCTCCGAAGTAAGTCCCCTGCCTTCATGGAGTTCCATGGGGCTGTCCCCTGGCTGGGTCTTCAGAGACTCTGCTCATCTTGTCTTGCATTTTATTAGTCAGAAGCTGCTTCTTTTGGGTTGGCCCTCTCCCTGTTTTGCAGATGACGGCTAGAGAAACCAAGGAACTCGCCTCAACTTTTGAAGGAGGCCAGGCGTAGCTTAGGATGAACTGTCTCTTGGCTCTTTGCTCTGTCCGTCTATATCCTGTCACTACTTTGCCTGTTTCTCCAAGATCAGATTTTGTCTTCAGGAGAAAGGAGGAAGCGGTCACAGGGCTCTCTTGACTTGTTTATTCTTTCTGGGACTTGAAACTTCCAGAGGATTTGAGCAGATCAGGTTGGAATACTCAAATCGTTTACTGACTAAGAAGTATGTATTTCAAAAAAAAACAAAACAAAAACCCTGTGTGTATATTAAGAAGAAGAGACAAATCTCTGTCGCAAACCTTTTATCTCCCATTCAGCTACTCAGCTGCGGTCACTCTGTGTCTAAATTCAAAATTTTTTCCCTCCAGTAGATTATAAATTCTGCAAGGCAGGGACTAGCCTCTCTTTCCTGCACTCGCTTGGTACCATTCACTCATTGATGGGTTGAATGAATGGATGAACTCATAGTGAGCACCTGTTTTTTTGTTGTTGTTGTTTTCTTGTTTGTTTCTTTTTAAGGCACATTTTAGGAAGAATAATATTTATGGAGGATTTGGGTGAGAACCATGAATACATTGTTTTCAAACACATGCTTGTTTTGTTTCTGTTTTACTTAGAAGGAGCATTAAACACATCTAATTACATAATAAATTTCTTAAAATTCCTGAATATGGGAAGTAGCAAATTAACTGACAATCAGATTTCATTGTCAAAAATACCCATCCCTTAACCTGGCATTATGAGCATTCTTCAAGAAGTAGCATGGCCCATTTGCTATTGGGAAATCTGACTGAAAACACAACAGTTTATGTGTGAACCCCAGAAACAGGAAACTACACTTGGTTTTGCCCACCACCACCCCCCATTCCTCAGAAAGTTGTCCAGGCTGTACACTTGGTAATGCTTAACAGAGGGTGTTTCTATCATGTAATCATCACAGCCCTAGGGTTTTATGAGGCCAAATGCATAACTGAATGTCTCTAAAATCCCCCAAGGGTGTAGTACTCTCGCTCAGTGTATCCCTAAAGTTAATTTACTGAGATATTCTGCAATTTTATTCTCTAGTTTAAGAACTATATTCTTGTGCATTCCTTTTGGAGTTTCAATATGACATCGCAAATTTTTGAAAGGTTAATAGTAAATTTCAGCTACATGGAATTTTAAGACTTCACCTAGATTAGCTCACCAGTGAATCAATTAAAGTGCTGGACCTTGTCAGAGACAGTTTACAAATATCTAAAACAAGTGATCTTTGGGTATGTTGTGGACAGGCTCTCAGTGTTTAAGACTGTGTGAGGACTTTCTTTCCAAAGTACTCACAATCATTTTTCAGTCATTACAAATTAAATATCCTTCTCCTTCCCAAAATGTTCACCTCCAAATTCTGTATGCAAAAATCCATTCAGATGTCTCCATATTGAATAAAAACCTTTAGATCAGCAATCAAAGGAAGCAGTTTTGCCCATGGAAGGAACCTAAAGATAACATGTCTAGCAAAGCTGGGGATTCATTTGTAAAATCCTTTAATCTTGGCTATAGGGTTGCTGAGAGGGAAGAGGTTAGAACTAGGGGACATGGTGCTAGTTTGACTGTCAGGACTCAGGTAAAAAAGAGTCTAAGCTGTACTTCTTCAGAGTTCTTTCAGATGAAGCTGAATGTTTTGCCAAAGTACTCAAAACTTAAAACACTCATGCTACACAATTTCTTTCCATTCTTCACAGAAGGCCAGCTTTCTTCCTGGACATTTATATAAACTCCTGTGACTGTCGGTGATGATTTTGTGTTGGTTATGGGAGGGCTGAATTTGGCCTAAAGTAGTTTATCCTGGAAATAATCAAGAAATTCCAATGAAGCTATCCAAAGATTTTTACAATTAATTGTTTGGAGGGAAATTCACATCTTAAGTTGTGAAGAACTCTCTCTTTTGGAAACCTAAATGTCCTTATAGATGAATAGGAAAGGCAAAGGCCAACACCATTGATGCAGAGAACATAACAGTTACCAACATATCCCATGGTCCTAGAGAAAAGGAGAACATTTACTAGCCTCTTTTGCTTCAGAGAGCTAGAGGAAGACAGAACAATTTCTGGAAACATTTGCAATTCATTCATTCCACAGACTGTCGCCAACCATAGGCAGAGAAACTTAAAAGACCAAACTAGTAAACCCAGAAATATTCCTGCAAGAATACACCTCCAGAATTCTAAAATAAGCCTTAAAAAACAAAACAGTGAGCAGGTCTCATCCTTGTAATATATTAAAAGAAAAAGAAATGCAAGCATTTAAAGAGAGAGCTGAACCACCCATAACTTTCCAGAATGTGGAGCTTCTAGTGTTTTACCCTCCCAGTAACCAACCTCTGCCCCAGGAAAAAAAAAAAAAAAAGTGATGCCTATGCACTTAATAAACCTTTCTTGACTTATCTCAACCCCCAAATTATTTTTTTAAGATTTTATTTATTTGTCAGAGAGCCAGCAAGCAAGCACAAGTCTGGGGAGTGACAGGCAGAGGGAGAAGTAGGCTTCCCGCTGAGCAAGGAGCTGGATGTGGGGCTCCAGCCCAGGGTCCTGGGATCATGACCTGAGCCAAAAGCAGAGGCATAATGGACTGAGCCACCCAGGTATCCCTCTCAATTAGCGAAACTTCAACCACATCAGGAAGTACCTGATTTGAGATTTGGATTTTGTTTCATACTGTGATGGCTTTAAAGAGAATCAGTTTTTCTAAGAGGCCCCAGATCAAAATTTGTTCTGTTACAAAGCCAACTCTTGAAATGTGCTACCATTTCACACATAGCATTTTAGTGATTCATCTAAGACACTTAACTGAAAACATCTTAAGGCCATATCTACATGATACCAAAACATCTGGAGGTAAAAATGAAAAGTCAGTCAATGTGCTAACTTTTGTGTTAAATAGATAGACATCTAGTTCTTTAGTAATGTGTTTTAAAAATAAATAACAAATATTTACAAAGGTGATATTTTTGCTTTGGAAATTCCTTCAGAAACATAGCAGATTTTCAGTGATTTTTCTTCCTTCTTTCAGCCAACAAGTCAATATCATCGTTTGCAAGTTATGCCAGGATAAATTCTGCACCTAGGCCACTGATTCCTCTACGGCTTTCAAAATACTGTCTGGTCACTGACATCCTATGATCCACATCTCCCATACCTTTCCCCTAAAAGACCACCTCATAAAATTGTTCTTCTTTCTCCTTAAGGAATAAAACTAGAGCTAAATACATTAAGCATTTGGAATCTACCTCCTCTGTGCCATCTCTCCATGCTGGCACTATATGCCAAATACAAAACCGGGCCTTAGCAGATCAAGGGGTTAACTATGGACAAGCCATTTTCCTAAACTGGCTGTGATAAAATGGGTGTGATAAAAATCTTACTTATCAGAAAGCCACTACCTGAGATTAAGCCACATTAGTATCTATTAATCGCCTTCTTTTACAAAACATCTCAGTTCACTTAGAAAACCTGTGATCCTTGTAATAGAATCTAGAACTCTTTAAAATAGCTCTTTGACCATCCCATTTCTCCCTGGAGAGTGCTACCTGCTACCTATGGCAAATATTCATATAATTGATTTTACCTAAACACAGGGCATGATGGATTCCTTTTCTGATGGTTAGAGGTTTCAGGGGAGATATTTTTTGAAGGCTGAGGTAAGTGCCATGTAATATGGTGTAGATATGTTTTCCTGATTTTTAATAATGAGACTAGCAGAGCAAATATTACAAGGGACATATAATAAATTTTCACAGTGAATGACAAACGGAAACAAGCAGGGCTTCAAGGCGAGAAGGTGGTTTGTTCTTCCAGCTGCGCGGTTCAAAAAGTCACACTTGTCTTGACATACTGCATCGCTGAATGGCCCTCCACTTTCTGCCTTGCGTTGGCATTAGGTTGTTGAGCTTTTATTTTGATTGTTAATATATTTGCTGCAGCACCCATTAATAAAAAGGCATGCTAATAACAATGAAATACTGCTCCACTTGAAAAATGAGGTGTACACGGACCCCAAAGAGCCTTATATCTGTCACTGTACCACAACACCATGTTATGAGTTACTACAGATTATTAAAATAATTTAATGTAGTTATTGCACTGAAATATGTACCTTTCAGCCTGTAAGGGAAAGTAGCCTGTGCCCTAATAAAGAACAATTCTAAGAAAGCACCCCAAAGTGTTCTTGCCCAAGTCTAATTATAGGTGGTAAATTTGTTTCCTTCTAGAAAACGAAAGAAAAGCATTTCCCTGTCTTTTACCCAATACCAGTGATTAGTGCAGGTGTTCCAGAAGAAAGTAAATTCACCTTAATAGTCAGACGTAGTATGTAACTGAAGGATATTGCATATTGCCTTCAACCATCTCTGAATTACTCATATAAGTTGATGCCGAACCAGAACCCCCCTGCCCCCCAGGTCGGAACGCGCAAAGCTGGTCACTGCCTGAGTTCTCTTCCTGGCCTCAGCCCCTAGGTGTCTTTGAATTCAGTTTTCAGCCTCCACTGTTTATGTGACAGAAGTGTCCTCACTAAGGTCTGCAAGCTTGAAAGGATTTTTCAACAAGAGATGCCCATAGCATGAATACTAAACTATTTAGTGGAATGACAGAATCCTAGAACTCAGGCTCTGTTACAAATGGAAGGAAGGCTTCGGAGGCGGCATTCTTCTCCTCTAGGACAGGAGGCGAATGTAAAGCCAGGAGTGGGCAAGACAGGCTTTTGCTGCATTTTCTTTTATATGCTTAACTGACTTGAAGGATGGTTGTCACACAGATGCCTAATCTGACAAAAGCTTTTATGATACAGAAACAATTCCTATTAAAAAGTGAGCCCTGGCTCTAGAAGAGAATCCTTGAAGAACACCAGAACCTTCTTGCTCCATGGCGAAGGACGCCAGAGGCAGAGCAAGCGCTCAACAGCCCCAGTGTGAAAACTATTCCGAACTAGCAATTCCAGACCACATTTAAGATAAGCATTTCTGTTGCAGGTAGTCGGGAATCTGCCTTTGTTTACGCCGTCTCCTCAGCTGGAGTTGTGTTTGCCATCACCAGGGCCTGTAGCCAAGGAGAACTAAAATCCTGTTCCTGTGATCCAAAGAAGAAAGGAACCGCCAAGGACAGCAAGGGCAATTTCGACTGGGGTGGCTGCAGTGATAACATTGACTATGGGATCAAATTTGCCCGAGCCTTTGTGGACGCCAAGGAAAGGAAGGGAAAGGATGCCAGAGCCCTGATGAACCTTCACAACAACAGAGCTGGCAGGAAGGTATGGATGACTACGGTGCTCGTGATTTTCTAGACTGCATGGCTTTATAAATCACTTAAGCCAAATTTATCTTAAGCTTTCCTAGAGTTGACAAAATGCTATACAGTCCAACTTCCCACTGCCCTGCCCCCTGCCCCCTGCCATAGCTTCTAAAGAATATCATGGCCTAGATTGAAATGTCTCCACCGGCACTCCACCTTCCTTCCCACAGCAGAACAGGAGGCCACCCATTCCTTTTGGCATTGTGTAGAATCAAGTGTTTTTTTTCTTTTTCTTTTTTAATTTTTTTTTAAGATTTTATGTATTTATTTGACAGAGAAAGATCACAAGTAGGCAGAGAGGCAGGCAGAGAGAGGAGGAAGCAGGCTCCCCGCCGAGCAGAGAGCCCTATGCAGGGCTCAATCCCAGTAGTTAAGTAGTTTGAGCCGAAGGCAGTGGCTTAACACACTGAGCCACCCAGGTGCCCCTAAAATCAAGTGTTTTATGGTCCCTCTGGATACTGTATTATCTAGACAGGAGATAGAATCTGTGGGTGAGGATAGGGATTCACCCCACATACCAGTGGGACACTGATTGCTTGTATCTGAGGGGATCAAGACCCAGAGCATCTTCTCTCAAACTCTTCAGGAAAGCAACCCACCCGGCATGGCTTATTGACCTCTAGATTTAGAGATGCTTTTTTTAGAACCAGACCCAACTCTCACACATTAAAGCACCACCTTGTAGTTTCTGGGACTGGATGAGTAAGTAGACCAGGGAAAGACATGCCCCAAAGAGGTGCTCTGGCACCTTATCTACTAGTCCTGACTAACTTCCTGGGCTGTGGGTACCCTGTCATTATTTGCCTCCTTGCCCCCGTTTGTTGCATGAGGCAACAGGACCTAAGGTGCTCAAGGTCACAGGGAAAGTCAGTAGAAAAGTCAGTACTAGCATTCAGGTTCAACTCCTAGCCTAGGGGTGATTTGCCCAGGATTAAACCATTTCAGAGCTAGTATTCAGATCTGTTGATGTGCCATTTCTTTCCGCATGGTGACAGGACCAGAATAACTAGAGAGTCTGAATGCCACACTCTATCTATCTCTTTGTGGGAAAAAAAAACATAAACTAATGAAATATTTGGTCAGAACCATTCTAGAATAATCGAATTGCCAATGGGAAGAGATAATCGTAATTTGTCTTTTATCAACACAAAACAAAAATGTGCTTGACATTAATATGTAAAGAAAGATCAGCATAAAATTGAAAGGTCCCCAGGAGGGCTTTGATAGAAAAAAGAATCGAAAAGAATGCAGATCTGTTTGGATAAAAACCCTTTTACTAGGCTCATGGAAAGAACAAATCTCATTTAAAGGAAGTTGGAAGGAAAGTCTTGCTTAACACATGGAATAAAATGAGTGTGACCTGAGCTGTTTACAAATAGTACCTTTCTTGAACTTTAAAAATCAACATTCCTTATTTTCATGAATTTACGAACCTACAGTGACTACTGCCAAGAATATAGACTATGGTTGTGTAATCCTACAACTATTGGTAATTACTGTTTGTGCAATGGTTTAGATTTTTAAAAATTTACATTGACCTTTGTTTTGACATTGATACCACATGTATAAGTTATAAAGTGTGGTGTCTTTGATAGGAGCGTGCTGCTTAATTATTCAAGCAGGGTGTGTAGTTAGATCTAGAAGACTATTCCTAAAGGTAAAGGCATATGGTCCTATGCTGTAACTAAAAGAATGTCGATTTGTCAAAAGAAAAGTTAATTTTGCTTAATAGGCCGTTAGGTTTTGAATGTTTCACTTCTTCAAGACAACAGATCTTCGCTATTATATCGTAGGCCCTGATTTAATGTGACTTTTAATATAAATCACATGATTCTTCACTGTGTAGAGGTGAACAGCTGTCAGGCCTCAGATATTCTCCTGCCTAGTCTGCAAAACCTAGGAGGCTACTTTTGATTGGAATAAAAGTGCACACGCTGACTTTTTAAAATGTGGCTTTAATTAATGGTGGGTGGGCAGACTTTTTCAAGGAGATGCATGATGTCAGTGAATATGAACTTTAATGAGAGTGAATGTATTGAGATAAACATGCGTCTTTAATTCTCTTCTTGCGGTCATTAGACCCCCAGTCTCTGCTCCCCCTTCCTATGAGCAGAAGGTCTGTGGAATCAAAATGAGAACAGGCTGGGCTTGTGTTTGAAGGCAGGCCTCCTGAGCTAAGCCTCCAAGTGGCCTGGCTCTAGAAAGACCCAGTCTCCCCGAACGGAGAGCACTGTCCGTTCCTTCTTATTTTCTGCTTTGTGCTTTTCAGTGTTTCCCATATTGCCCAATATGATGAACATCTACTTTTTTAAAATGCGGGTCTGGGACCGATATGCTTTATTTAAAAGAGAAAACACCAATTCCAAGATTATACTTAGCCAATACTAGAAAGCGAATTCAACACTGCCATTCACAGTGGGCCTTAATTTTCCCCTAATATTTGAACAGTTTAATTCATTTATTACAGCAGCTGGTTAGAGCACCCTCATGTGTCTCTGTACTGTAATGTCATTTCAGATCCTCTGTGCTGTTATGTCTTTTTAATCACAGCCTCAGAATTTGTAGTAATGTTTTTTTCCCTTGATGTGTACTTAAAAATTCATCCTTGACTGAGTCCAATTTTCCACCTCTAAATCAGATTATTAAGTTCTAAAAAGGTAAATCTACCTTCTTCAAAACTAACAGTCTATCAAGAAGGAAATTCCAGTGTCTCTCAACAGTTCTTTTTAAATCCAAAGATGCCATGCCACAGAATCTTCTGAATTATATGTTAAAATATACAAATTACGAGACAAAGTTACGTGGTAGATAGCCACCATTTGTTCCCTCTCATAAGCTTGAAAATGGCTTTTACGTTAATCTACTCTTTAGAAATAGTCACAAGTAATCACAACTAGTTGAAGCAATCACAGCTTCTTTGACCTTTTCTAAGAGAATCAAAAGAATCTGTATCCAGTCAAGCAAGGTCCTAGGATCACTGGAAATGTGCATGATAAGAATTCCAGGAAAACTTTTCCCCCTGAAGTTCTCTTACTGTGAAAACACAGAGAAAATGGGATTTAAAATCCAATCTACCTTAGTTTTAATCTTGCAGTATCCATGGCGTTGCTCACTGAAATTCCGTTTTTCTCCTCTGTAAAAGGTATTCCGTGGTGCTGTGGGAAGACAAGAATTAGGTAGATAGCACAGAACCGGACAGGCAGCTGCACTCCATAGAAGTCCATTTCTTTCTCTTTAGTGAAGCGAAGGTCATCTGTGACTTCAGGAATAGCTAGACACAAACCCAGGAGGAACTATTACTGAGGACTCGGTCTGACGGCCCCAGGTAGCCGTAGAGCCATCTCTGGTACAGTTAAGCACACTAACATACAGGCATGCAGTATTCTCTAGTTTACAAAACACTATCCAAAATTTGTCATTTGATCTTCCAGGAAACCCTGTAGGATAAAAATCAGCACGAATGTTCCCACTTTTCAGACAGCAAGCTGCAGACGGGGGCTGGATGTGGTGACTAAGGAGTCAGATGGCCGAGGCGCGCTGGGCTTGGGGCTCAAACCCAATAGGGTTCGCCCTTCTGTCCTCATGGACCTTCCATGGGGGCTCTGCTGAGCAATTCTGAGAAAAACACAGAGTTTCAGTATTTTGAAAAGAGCAGCAGCTGCCCTTGAAAGGTAGTTTAATGATGATGTTTTGTGTAGGTCTTTCTCTCACAAGCACCCTATAGTGAATTTATATTCTTCTTTAACAACAGGGAGAATATTGTTTTAAATGCCAGAAACACGACTGCTGGTCCCTGGGAGTGTATTTGAAGTAATGGAGCCTTGCTGGGTGGCTTCAGAATGTTCCATCTAATGGCGCTGCACCGCTCTGAGAGGCCTGCGTGCTATGGGACTCAGTTTAGGTCGACAGATAATTAGTGCGTTGCTCTGGGGCACTAAGTCGTAGGTGGAAAAGCACAGGACAAAGAGCCTCCTGACCAGGAGGAACGACCGGTTCGTCAGGGGAGGAGGGAGACACAAGCGCCAGGCAAGCTCTAGGCTATGGGTATTAACAGAAAAATCAGCCACAGGGCCAGAGAGCTGAGGAGAGAAAGGTTGGGTCACAATAGAACTGGATATTGGAGCTGGAGATAAAGATTTCCCATGATTGAGATAGGAAAAATTCTTTCCAGGATGAAGAAACTGCAAGGCCAAAAAAGATACTGGAGCAGAAAGAACATCAAAGTTGAGGAATGACGAGGGCTCTAGGGTGGGGTTCCTGAGACTTAATAGAGGCTGAGGCCGCACACTGGCGTCTGCCAGATCTCAGCCTCGAATGCTGTGCGGAGAGATTTGGACGTCGCTGGGAAGCAACAGGAAGACACTGAACAGTGGAGACATTAAACATTTAAGTTCCACTCTTACGCATTCTTAACTCCTCTGGAGTCCCCTTTGAAAGGCTGATAGATTTCAAAGTTCAGATGTTCTTGATGTGTTTGAATTAGTGCCTTATTAAATAGAGTAGGAAAATTGTGAGAAATGGTTACCTCCCTGAATTTTATTTTCAGCCTTAAATATGCATATAAGGGCTGATGTAGATATTAGGCTTTCTGATGGATGCTAACAAAAAATTAGCATGTGGCAACTGTATTGAAATTTATATTTTTAACATAATGTTTAACATTGCTATTGGCTACTTTATTCATTAGTGGATCTTAGCTATTGACAGCATCTTCTGAGGCATATGGAAGCTGGGGTTCTAGAATCAGAACACTGGCTCTAATACTTGAGCATGACTTTAGACAGGTTACCTAAAGAGAATTTCCACATCAGCTAAAATGTATACACCAGGTTTTAAGCAGGCATAAAGGCAAGTAACATTACTATCCATATTTTGCATATGAAGAGACTAAGGTCTAATAGGAAGGCTAGAAATAGCAAACAAAATGAATTTACTGCTAGCTAAAATCATCTGAAATTCAGACTTAACTTGGCATTCTGTATTTTATATGGGAGAAATTTGGAGGGTCAAGGGATTCAGAGCTTCTAGTTCCATGCCCTGAGCAAACCAGGGCCACTCAAAGTCAAAGCAGTAGAGCACTGGGGCCTGTCCCTGAACTTGGCCTACTGGGAAACTGGGACAGAACAATTATTTCTGTCTATAGGAAATATGTCCAAAGTCCAACAGAAATGGATATTGTCCAAGACACAAGCATAGACTTACTACAGGCAAGTAATCTTGGACCTAATAAAAACTTCCAAGATATCACTCCCATGATGCCCCTTAAGATAAATAATTAATAATGGTTCTGAACCAAGAGAGCTAGGCATGAAAATCACATTCTCCAAAAGTAAGGACTATCAACAGAAAATGATAAAATCAAACTGAACTACAGAGCCAGATTTCTTTAACCTCCTATTCATATAAACCCTCCTTTAAATAATGTTGAGCATCCTTATGAGGCACAACTCTCACTTTGTGAGTATTTGTTTTCTAACTGGTCTCCTTAGTTCATAGAATTAAATACATTTTGAAAAGGTAGATCAGTTGTGCCAACCTCACCCCTGTCTTGTACCTGTACATAGTATGTGCTTCATACTATAAATCTTTATAGATCATAGGAATCAAAAACTAACCAGAATCAAAGTCCCAAAGCAAAGAATAACTTTTAACAAAATTGTTATGGTTCCATGTAAAGTTCTATTATTCATAGAAAATGTTTTTAGACTGGCTTCATTAGTCAATAAGAATTATTATAGGGGCACCTGGGTGGCTCAGTGGGTTAAAGCCTCTGCCTTCGGCTCAGGTCGTGGTCTCAGGGTCCTGGGATCGAGCCCCGCATCCGGCTCTCTGCTCAGTGGAGAGCCTGCTTCCTCCTCTCTCTCTCTCTCTCTCTCTGCCTGCCTCTCTGCCTACATGTGATCTCTGTCTGTCAAATAAATAAATAAAATCTTTAAAAAAAAAAAAAAAGAATTATTATATATATGGTTAGCTAATAGTAATGTTCCTGAATTCCACACCTTATATTTCCTAACAAAACCCACCTGAAGTCACTGTTTTTGAAGAATGACAGTGCTCAAGAAATCACAATGTCTCATTTAAGTTAATAAAGGATTGCATATGCAAATCAGCTGCACAGGTGGCTAATAAATGTCCCTTGTTTCCTAGTTCCAGAACTTGTATTTATAGAAGTTGGTCTGATTTTCAGTAACTCTTATCTTAGAGATATGAACCTGTCAAAAGGATCTGTTAATAAATGTACTTGGCTGTAAGCCAGCATCTGAAAATTAAATATGTTTTCCCTCAGAAAATTAAATATGTTTCCCTCAGGAAAACTGATAGAAGACCAGAAATATATGAGTGGCTTTGTTGCATACACTCAACTAAAAAAGTAAAGTACTAACACTTCTTTGAATGCCCATATTTAATTAAGTAATTTAGTTAAAACATAGCATAGAAGCACCTAAAGTAAATTCTAAACTGAATTTCTAAGGCAAGGTTAATAGTTAAGCTGGCATACATTTCACACAATATAAGGTCGATTGCCCTCATTCTGGTAGGAAGAGATGTCCTATAAAGAAATCTTACAAAGACACCCTGGGGTTGCTTGGGCTCCATTTTCAGCAAAGCTGACTTAAGAAACCAAAATTTCATTCTCTTTGGGAGAAGTCTTTCTAACTGGCAAATAATTCTTTGTAGACTGTAATTAGATATGCAAACACTATGTGTAAAAACTTTTCCTGGAGAGCCTGGGTGGCTCAGTCCTTAAACGTCTGCCTTCAACTCAGGTCATGATCCTGGGTTCCTGGGACTGAGCCCCTTATCAGACTCCCTGCTCAGTGGAAAGCCTGCTTCTCCTTCGGTCCCTCCCCCTGGCTTGTGCTCTCTCTTTCAAAATAAATAAATTCTTAAAAAACAAACAGGGTGCCTGAGTGGCTCAGTTGGTTGGGCAACTGTCCTCGGGTCAGGTCATGGTCCCAGAGTCCCAGGATCGAGTCCCGCATCAGGCTCCCAGCTCCACAGGGAGTCTACTTCTCCCTCTGACCTTCTCGCCTCTCATGCTCTCTCTCACTGTCTCTCTCTCAAATAAATAATAATAATAATAATAAAATAAAATAAAAAATCTTTAAAAACAAACAAAAAACCAAAAAACTTTCCTAAAGCTCACTGAACCCAGAGAACATGAACCCCTGGGAGTTGGGGGAGTGACAAACCCCAGGATGACAAATGCTGGTAGAGTGATTTGAGGTATGGACTTGCTGCCAGTCACATTTGGGTTACATCCTGCCTCAGCCACGCTGCCTGTGAGACCTAGGGCAAGATCTAGTATCTAATGTCCTGGTCCAGGAAATGGGGATAAAAATAGACATATTTTATATGTTTGTGTGGCTTCTATAAGACAGTGAATATGAAGTGTTTGGGTGGGTTAAGTAAGTACTGAGTATAAAGTGTTTAGTGTGGTTTGACATATGTGAGACCCTAATGAAAGTTAAGCTTCCTTATTATGTTCTGACAATAAGCTGGGCACATCAATATAAAATCAATAGAGTTGTTCTAGCCTGCTCAATGCATGTATTACCTTCTTCTATAGCTTTCATTTATTTATTTTAAACATTCAGACTTTTGTCTCTTTGGGATAGAATGCTAATATGTAGAACTTTCTTAAATCCTAAGTCTAGCAATTAGCCTCTGCAGACCAAAGGCTTAAAATGCTCAAAATTAGAGATTTAAGGGCCACATAAAGAATCTGCTAACTATGATTTTAGCACTGAAGCAATTATAAGCCTATCAAAGATTTTTTGAGACAAGTTATCTGGCCAGCTAAAAATGGTTTCCATGAGGCTGAATACCAAAAGAGTACTGGCTGTCCTTAGGAGCCATATTTATTTTTTTCTCACGTAGTCATGTCAAATGAGCAAGTATTTATTCACTGGATGCCCCAGAATAAAAACTTAAGTGAAGCATTGATGCTGACTGTGCTGGCCAGTTTGGTGATATGAAAAGCCATAGGGGCCAGGAGAATGTGAGAGAGGAGGTAGGGAAGACTGGGAATGGGATACTGATGGCAACCTTGAAGACACAGCCACTCAGAATCAAACAAGAAGCAGAAGAGATCTTTTAGGAAAGATCTGAGACAAAAGAGAAAACAGGACCTGTGTCATGGGCCTGTTTTTCAAAGAAGATTTTAGCCTCACACACTGAAGAGAGACAACAAGCCACTGCTATCAATTCTTTCTCGTGTCCTCTCTTCCTGCTGTAAGACAAGAATTGCCCAAACAAAAGTAAATTGTACGGTACAGAAGTGTCTATGGAAGATGGGGAAGTTACAGCCTACCTGCCCCAACCCCACCCCACGGTCCTTTTCCCCTTCCAGACATTTGAGTGCAACAGACTGTGGACAGGACGTAGGGTATTTCACATCTTCCTACCAAAACCTCACTAAATTATACCAATGGGATAAGAAATGGTTTAAATCAACCATGAGGAGAATGGTCAAAGAAATGAGAAAACTCAACAAATTTCTGGGAAGTGGGAAGTAAATGAAGAAATTGTTACTGATAAAGAAGGATGAAGAAGCCACAGTCTAGGGAATTAAAAGCAGATGGGGGAAAGGAAAAAGCAGATGGGACAATAGCTAAAGTGGGCACCATGATGCTCAGTTACTAATGAGCATAGGAGAGAAGCATAGGCCTGAAAACTGGGACTAACTGAAAAACCCACAGACAGAATAAGGAACTCCATCCACACCCTCTCCCCCCATGAGTGGAACTCCTAGAAGTCTGGTGTAGCCTCTCAGGCTTTCTGGAATTAGAGTCTCCAGCATAACAGCCAATGTCCTACCTACTCACCAGAAAACAAAACTCGCTGGCCCACAAGCCCCACCCACATAACCTGCATTCCTAAATACCTTTTGATAACTTTATTCTTAAATATGAAGAGACTGTCCAAAGATTACCATATATTTGATTAAATTCAGCAGCAAGAGAGAAAAAGACCAAGAATTGTAGGATAAATGACCTCGGGGGAGGGGGGAGGGGAAACCAGTAACTCCAGAATGAGAAGAAAATTTTTTTTAAAAGCCTAATTAGTCTCCTCACAGATATTTCAGAAGATGTTCACATCCATAAACTACAAGAATGGATGCTTTGAAAAAGTGACAGCTAGAGAGTAGGGAAGAACTTGAAGAGAAAGCCAAAGAAACCTCCCAGAAAGCTTAAAGAGAAGCCCAGGAAACAGTATGGAGATTCCTCAGGAAACTGAGAATAGATCTATCTACCATACGATCCAGCTATTTCATGTCTGAGTACTTCTCAGAAGAATACTAAAAGACTAATTTGGAAAGCTTCTGCACCCTAAATTCACTGTAGTGTTATTTAAAATAGCCAAGCTATAGAAGCAGCTGAAGCGACCATCAGTGGATGAATGGATAAATAGTATGTGGTAGATATACACGACGGACTACTACTCAGCCACGAAGAATGAAATCTTAACATTTGTGACAACACAGATCTTAGGAGTATTATGCAAAGTGAAATAAATCAGACTGAGAAAAGCAAATACCATATGATTTCATTCGTATGTGGCATCTAGGGAAACAAAATGAACAAGCAAAGCAATACAAAAACAAACTCATAGATAGAGAAGAGGTTGATGGTTCCCCGTGGGTGAAATGGATAAATGGGGTCATTTATAGAATGGATGGTAACTAGACTTTTGGTGATGATCACTTTGTAATGTATACAGATGTCAGATTATAATGTTGTAAATATGGAACTTGCATAATGTTATATATCAATTTTGCTTCAAAAAATGAAGAAAAGAAAAAAGAAAAAGGAAAAAGAAGGAGCCCAAAAGACAGGTGGAGTTTAAGGAGATCCATAAACAATACCCATCTTTCCCACTTGAATTTGAAACCAACTTAAAAGTGGATAAAGGAGCTGGATAAAGAATAAAAATGTCTTTTGCTCTACTGAAAAAAAGCTGCACTCGAGCAGGTAGCTTCAAAGCTTCGAAGCACTTCCTAGCACTCCACCTCCAAACTGAACAGCCTTACTCACCCTGTCACAGGCTGCACGTTGGAGCCCCTGCAAGGAGCCCCTTGCTGGAGGGAAGGAACTGATCATAACTCATCTTCTCCACAGGTTGGCAGATGCCCAACAAGAAGGAACCCAGGCACACAAGCCCTGTCCTTCCTCTAAGCTCACCAGTTGGACAAGTCACTTCTCCTCCCCTGGAGAGAAATGACTAAGGGAATGGTGAGAGCCAAGAGTGTTACTTTGATGGAACTTCTTCCTCAAGAAGCCAGAAAGAAAGTATTAAAAATATAAGAGAGAAAATACAAAAGACATAAAGGATCAATTGTGAAGGTTCAGCAACTGACTAATTAGAATGCCATAAAGAAACTAAAAAAATTGAGAGGAGAAAAATATTAAGAGAATATCTCTGTGCTGAAGGAGTTTCCAGATTGAAGGGACAGACTGAGAGCCGAGCAGGATTAGTTTTTTTCTTAAAATCCTAAATATCATGTTGATATTTCAGAATACCCAGGATAAAGGAAAGTTTCTGGAGACTTCCATGTAGAAAAAAATACAAAGTAAAATGAAAACCAAAGTCACTTGCCAAAGAATCAGCCAGACATCAGACTTCCCATCTATACCACTAGAAACCAAAGCCTGTGGAGTGACACCTTCACAGTTTTGAGGAAAAATTATTTTCAACCTAGAATTCTATACCCAGCCAAACTATTAGTCAAGGATGAAGGCTGAATAAAGACATTTTAGTTGCACAAGAATTCAGACAATGTATCCCCCATGCACCTTGAAGGAGTTAAGAAGTTGCTGCAAAGAGAAAGAATAAACCAAAAAAAAAAAAAAAAAAGCAAATGTGGTATATAGCAGAGTAGTTTGTCCAGACTGGGAGGGCAAGATGTTGGCTCTCAGCTGTGTAGCCAGTCCAGGCTGGAAGAAAGTGGAGGACTGTGGAGGCCCGAGAGATAGAGGGAAGGATGGTGAGGGTGCAAAACATCAGGTTCTAGTAAATGTAGTTGGTAGCAAGGAAAACCGCAAACTTCACTCCAATAACACTCTTCTTTGGCACAGAGGCTGTGATGCTGGATCAGAGATTATGACCTACAGTCCTGGCATGGTCCTTCTCGTGCAATTAGCACAACTACCTCTCTGTTGATTGTTTTCAATTTTTAGAGTCAACATCTAGACTCACTGTGGGAGACACCTATAGTCACAGAATAGGACTTGAATGCCCTCACCTTTGCCCCCTATAAAAGGACAGGTGACGCTGATGGAGACTGGGAAGCAGAAGGGGAGGAGGGAAGATGGACTGCACCTGGACTTTTGGAACAAGATTAGGTGGAACTGTTCCACTTTGGGCCTTGAAGTTGCCAGAATTGTTGAGAGGCCGGGTGAGGCAAATAAGGGCTGGGATAAATTCTCCACCGCTGTAAGAAGTCTCCTAGTAAATGCCCTCTGTAGATCAGTGGGTCAACAGTGACACACAGGGCTGCCACCTTCGGTTATGTCAACCTGGCACAGCACCCTCCAGAGGGCTCCACTCACCTTGTGGTCACTGCAGATTTGTGTAGTTATTATGGCAATTTTCTGGCAGAGGGGTCTTAGAATGGCTTTCCCTGTTCCTCCCAAAGTCAGGGATCCTCTAGAATAGAACTGTTCCTACGGGCATTTAGGTAACCACCAGGAAGGCTACAAGCAGAATTCATTTTGCGAGACTACCTCTGGGGTGTGCCGTGCCATGGGAAGAAGAGGGGAGAGAGGAGGAAGAGGGTACAATGGAAGGTTTCAGCTTTTCACCCGATCCTGCTGGGACTATCTGATATTTTTAAACCATGGGCACATATTTCTTTAGTTAAAAGCTCTGAAAGTGTGCATGAAAAGCCCAGACTGTGTGTCAGCCCCTGGGATGTCCCCAGGTCCTCGCCTTCCCTCACCCTTTCCTCTGCCCGCAGGGTGAGACTTCGGTGGCTCCCCTCCTGCTGCCGGCTCGGAAGACCAGCAGCCGCTTTATTCTCACCTCCTGGGACCCCCGGGGCGCATCTCCCTGGACAGGCCCCTCCACTGCAGCCGGGTCCTCTAAAAGCACTTGGCTTTTACTCCACCCCCCTCTCTGATTCCCTCCAGAACAGCAGGAACACGAACTGGAATATGTTTCAGAGACATGGGGTAGGACGCAAACTCCAGTCAACAATCAGCTATCCCCATTCCTAGAATTGGAATGCTGCTCCCTGCCCCGAGAGCATCTCACCGGCTGGGCCATAGGTGGGCTGGGACCCGGGGGTGCAGCCGCTTCTCTCTTCCTCCGGGGCATTCTGGCTGTGGCCGCTGTGCTGGACTTGGGATCCTCATCTCCCGCTGCCTGTTAGAGGCACCTGAGACCGGCAGGAGTCTCCAGGCCATCACCCCCCGCCCCCCGCCCCTGCCTAGGTTCTGATTTCCTCTGCCCAGGGAGAGGCCCCTCTAGGTGCTGGAAGCCTCCCCAGGTGATTTTAATGTGTAGCTCGAATGAGAATCACTGCTCTCCTCTCTCCAGATGCCAGGGAACAAACCCCGGATTCCTGTCGTTTTACTCGGTTCCACACAGAGCCTCACCCATTTTTTCCCCCCAGTGGAAGTGTAATTAACATGCAACGTTCTATTAGCTTCAGGTGTGTGACATATGGCGGCGACAATGGTATATATTACTCAGTGCTCACACAGGACGTGTAGTCTGCCTACAACTTTATTACGGGGCTACCGACTATATTCCCTACACCTGGCTTTTGTCTCCTACTTTTGACTTCTAACTGGAAGTGTGTTCCTCTTAATCCCCTTTACCTGTCAAAGGGTTTGACTCTTTTTTTCCCCTCACTTTCCAGACCATGCAACCCCTCAGACTGCAGCCAGATTGTAGAAGAGCATGTTTCCCCTTCTTTCTCTGTGTCTACACCCATACGCAGGCCTTTAAAAGGTGGACCATAACACATATATTGTTCTGCAATTCATTTCGTCTCTTGGCTTCCTTTCATTCTGTCCCCCTGATCTACCTCATTATTCAAAGCTCACATAATATTCCATTATTAAGCATATACCATAATTTGCTTAACCATTTTTCTGTTGATGTCATTTGGGCTTTTTTCCTAATATTTTGCTATTGCTGAGTATGCTGCAATGAACATCCCTGTGGGTGTGTATCCCTCAAAGCTTGTGCAAATATTTCCAGAGTGGAATAGGATAGAATAGAATAGAATGGAATAGAATAGGTCAAATGATACATATATTTAAAATTTTGACAGGTGTTGCAGAAATCCTCTCCATGTTTAAATGGTGTATCAATTTACTCTTCCACCAACAGTTTCTTAAAGAATTCCTTCCTCGATACTCTTACCAATACCAAATATTATCAGACTTTTTACTATTTGTTAATCTGCTAGTTACAAAAGACAAGTGTTGCATTCTTTTAGTTTGCATTTCCTGATACTAGTGAAGTTGAACATCTTTCTGTACTTTTGTTAGGACTTTATATTTTTTTCTGTAAATTGCCTGTTGAATAGATTTTTTGATGGCTATTGGTATGGAAGATGGAATATAGTACCCCCTGGTTAATCTCTCTGCCTCTTTTTTCTCCATGATGCAGGCAATCTTATTTAGTTATTTTTGACTCATTCAAAAGTTATTTTTGACTCATTCAAAAGAATGCATTATTCAAAATTTCTGTAATTTATATAGGATTTTAAATATTTTTAGAAAGAGCACAGATCTGGGAGTGAGAGGTGGATTCACACCCTAGTTCAGCCCCAGTCTATCTGGGTAACTCTGGGGATTTTACTTTCCTCACTGAGCCCTGGTTTTCTTAATTACAGAATAAGAATAATAATCTATTTTGCCTAATTGTAGTAATTAGACAAGAGAATGTGTGTAAACCACCTGTCATGCAGCCTGTCAGGCAGCAGGGTACTGGATAAGTGGTTGTTATTGTTACATTGTTATTATAACATTTGATCATGGGAATTCTTCTCAACTAGGAAGTTCCTAAACTCACCGGGAGTTTCTCTCTTCCTTATTGTTACGTTAACATTAGCTACTCTCCCAATCACACCACTGCCGGCTTAGGAAGCCTTCCCTCTACCTCTCTGATTGAGCAGGGTGTTGTCCCATTCAAGGTTAAGAGTTTGAATTCCAAGTCTGCAAACCCAGAGGCAGAGGAGGCCCCAAGCTGTGATGGAACCCTGAACAGGCTGTGTGTTAGGAGCGGGGCCTGGAGCTGTGAGCAAACCCAGCATCAGACAAGGTCTCCCTTTGCCCCAAGGTTAACTGTCAGATGGAGCCTGTGATTAATCCACAATCAAGAATGGACCATGATTCCAGTTGAAATAGTTGCAGTTATAAGTAATAGACCCTGGGGGCGCAAACTTAATATCTTGGATCACAAGAAGTACAGAGGCAGGGCCAGGCCAAGGTGGATTCCTTCTAGCAGTTCAGCAACATCCTCCAGAACCCAGTCCTTCCCATCTCTCCATCCCGCCATCAGCAGCTTGTTGCTGGTCTTGAGTTGGCTGCCTCGTATCCCAGGGAGCTGCTGCAGAAACCCGCATCCAGAGACAGAGAAAAGAAGCTGTCTTCGTGTCTCTTTTAAAGCGTGAAGAAATCTTTCTCACAAGTCCCCCTGCAGATTGCTCCTAACATCGTATTGGCCTCAGCTGAATCAGGAGCAGGACAGTGAAATTACTGTTACTGATTTGGGCTGCTCTGGGTCAGAGAGAGGCCAGGCCAGTTCTGAAGTACGTGGCTGCCCAGCACTGGGACAGAACTTAGGAAGGGAGAGGAGAATGGCTGTTGGCAGTGATGGTGATGGTCAGCAGTGTGGACCACTGCCACGTGTATTTATAAGGATTCATAAGATATATGTTCAAGATCCAATTTTAATATGCAAATGCTTCAGTTAGTCATCTTAAATATTGATCCATTTGAAGTTTGCAACCTGGAAACTTAGCCTTACAAAGGGAAAGCAGTAATCTTTCCTGTCATTTGTAAAGCTGAGAGTGTTGTTTATGAGTAAATAACCCAGCTTTAAAAGGAATAAGCCTTGAAGAATGAGCATTAACTTCCCAAGCACTTGGCATGGAATGAGTTCTATGTAGCTCTACTGAGATCTTAGGATAGAAAACTCCTGGACAGGTGGGACTCAAATGGGGCAGTCAGAGGGCCAAGGTGGCCCTTCTAGGACTGTGTCTGTGGTGGAGGCCTGCTGTAAAGGTCACCCAGGGACCTCATCCCAAACACCTGAAATATAAAGGTGGGGGAGTGTATTTTCAAAAAATTTTATTCTAATATAGCCCTTAAATATCCCCAGATCCCTTTGACCTGGAGGAGCAAATTCATGACATTCTCCTGCTCAGCATGTCTCTGTCCCTGCCCTTCAAGGCTGGCTTATGCTAAAGAGGACAGATTTCACATGCTAACAGGGCATAATACACCATGGGGGGCAAAATGGGAAACAGGGTGCCGAGGTCCAGACTGGGAAGGCTGTGAGTGAATTCATAACTGGAGAACCACCACGATGTCTTGGATCCTTCGGCTCTAGAATACTTGTTTGGGACTAACTTTCTGAAATGAAGAACCTTTCTGCACACTTGGTTAGAAAAGAAACAATCAGGGCACCTGGGTATCTCATTCTGTTGGGTGTCTGCTTTCAGCTCAGGCCCTCGTCGGACTCCCTGTTTGATGGGGAGCCTGCTTCTCCCTCTGCCTGCTGCTGCCCCTGCTTGTGTACTCTCTCTCTTTTCTTTGTCAAGTGGATAGATAGAATTGAAGGAAGGAAGGAAGGAAGGAGAAAGAGAGAGAGAAAGAAAGAGAGAGAGAGAGGGAGGGGAGGGGAGGGAGGAAGGAAGGGGGACACCTGGATGGCTCAGTCAGTTAAGCCGCTGCCTTCGGCTCAGGTCATGATCCCAGAGTCCTGGGATCGAGTCCTGCATTGGGCTCCTTGCTTGGCGGGGAGCCTGCTTCTCTCTCTGCCTGTGCCTGCTACTCTACCTGTTTGTGCTTTCTCTCTCTCTCTCTCTCTCTCTGACAAATAAATAAAATCTTAAAAAAAAAAAAAAAGAAAGAAAGTGAAAGAGAAGAAATAATCTGTAGAAGAGGCAAAACCAGGTTTGGGCAAAGTTACCTTGGTGAGACCCTGGCGAGGTGGCCTGGAAGACTGGTATCTGCGTGCATGCATGTTTGGGGGTGCATGGAGGAGGGTAAGCAAGTGTACGGCAGGGAGCTCCTCCTGGGATGCATCCTGGAGCCACCCACCCACCTCCCCCAACTAGACCAATTCTACCAGAATCTCAGGAAGTGGGAAGTGCAGGGTTGAATCCACCATCTAAGTTCTTAGAAAGAGTTCTCTCCATGTGTTACCCTAGGAATTTTGTTCACAGTCCCACCTTGGATAATGTCATCAAGGAGGTTCATTGTCCCCTCTGTCTATGCCTTCCGCCCCAGGCAGGTGCTGTCTTGGGGATACAAGCCGTGAGGGTGGGAGCCCTCAGCAGGCAGGTTTCTCCTCTTCTGCTCCACGACTGAGCCAAAGTTGCAAAGACATGGTTTTGGTGAGACCTCCAAGGCTGGTCAGCCCCACAGTCCTTCTGTGTGTCACTTTGGGTGTCACAAATGGAGGAAACCCCTAATCATCAGTCAGGATCTCCCATGAGCAACAAAAAAGTTCTTTCAATATTATAATAATTTGGAAAACTGATTGATTAAACAAGACATTAGTTCTAACTGTTGGGGGTGGAGAATGACAATTGTGAAAGTAGTAAATCACATAAGAAAGGGAGCCCAGGAAGGTCTGTAATCAGAAAATATGCTCTTAGAAAATATTTTGAGGAAATCCATTTATGTGTCTGTCCTATGAGTTGGAAAGAGTCTAGAGTCTGGGTTTGCATCTGCCATTCCACATCCTGGCCTAAGAGTTCAGTTCCCTGATCCCTAGGTCCCTCACTCGTATAACGGGAAGAACAGTAGCCCAGTAGCGTAACACTCAGAAAATTGTGTTGGGGCTGGCACGGGTGTTCTGGCTAATCCCAAGACCAAAGCAGTTCCAGTTCCAGGGCCCACCTGAGTCCTTCCTAGTCCCCAGCCTCACAGCCTACGGCAAAGGGAGTGCTAGTGCAGGGAGCCAGCTGAGATGGGCTGGTCCCATGTGCCTTGGTTTTCCCTCTGCAAAAAGAGCAAGCTCAGCCCTGTCATCCAAGCTGAATAATTTGGCCAGAGTAGAGTGATAATCTCTCAAATCGAATGGTATCCTCAGGGTCATCAACTGATTTCCAGTGTACCCTGGCTCTGTCCTATACCAGCCATGTCCCTCAAGGCAAGTACTTTAATCTCCCTCAGACTGGCTCCCTCATCATTTGCAAAATAAATATGGTAGCACAGGACTGTTGTAAAGATTAAGGTCTTTGTGATAGAGCATAGGAAACATGAGCACAATGCCTAGAACAAGAAAATAGTCACAGTCACTACGATTGGCTTATCAAAAGAAGCAGGCTTAGGAATTCCCGAGTAGTGCTGTACAGTTTTAAGATAATAAGGCCACATTTATTTAGGAAAAGACCTCTAATTCATTCTCTCACTCTTCCAACCAGCCCTGTGCCCTGTTCCATTCAAATTAGTGAGTTTTTGTTGCTCCAATAGCCAAGTAGTGTCCATGGCCAGGCCCCGCCCCCACACTGATTCTCCTGGGGACCCCACCTACAGTGGTCAGTGTGGCATGGCAGAAGTGACCTCCAACATCTCCCAGTCCTAAGTCCCGGGATTCTTTGTCATCAGACTCACTTGTCGCTCGCTCACTGGGAAGGGTAGTTGTAGCGCTTGTCGGGTCTTGCGTCCGTCTGCCCTGACCTTGCCCATCTCTCCCGGCAGGCGGTAAAGCGGTTCTTGAAGCAGGAATGCAAGTGTCACGGCGTGAGTGGCTCGTGTACTCTGCGGACATGCTGGCTGGCCATGGCCGACTTCAGAAGGACGGGCGATTACCTCTGGAGGAAGTACAATGGGGCCATTCAGGTCGTCATGAACCAGGATGGCACTGGTTTCACTGTGGCTAACAAGAGGTTTAAGAAGCCAACAAAAAATGACCTCGTGTACTTTGAGAATTCTCCAGACTATTGTATCAGGGACCGAGATGCAGGTAAGTTCAAAACCCTTTACTCACAGTACCTCATTCACCGATCGGTCCTCCCCAGTCTCAGTCTGGTCCTGTTTTCAGCCTGATAATTCTGTAAGTGCAGCCAGCTGCCTTCAGGTTCAATGTTCATGGTCTTATAATTCATATTT
Organism: Lontra canadensis; assembly: GCF_010015895.1. Lineage (NCBI taxonomy): Eukaryota > Metazoa > Chordata > Mammalia > Carnivora > Mustelidae > Lontra > Lontra canadensis. The sequence goes on from NW_022630996.1 coordinate 25,370,519, forward strand.
CAAGTGTGAAATATGAATTCATATTTATAATTCATATTTCAGAGAGCTTTCCTAGGCAACTGGAGAAATGGGTTGAGAATGTGCAGGTTCTAGAGAAAGGTGACCCCAAGAAGGTACATGGCAGAGTCACAATATGCAGATTAACCAAATTCTTAAGCCGGGACGAAACTCTGGTGAACTCATGTACACTCTGTACAACAACCTGGCATCTTCCCTGTGATCCTGAAGCCAAGAGGAGTAGAGAGAGCTATGCAATGAACCTTCTCTGTTACAAATCCATCTATGTGACTATGAAGAGGGACCCAGGCCTTTAAAGTTAGCCGGTTTTGAGATCCGCCATGCTTCTCAGTCCCTCGTTCTTTCCAATATGCTGAGAAGTTGTCAAATACTAGAGGGCAAAAATGCATCCCCACTGGCGTGGCCATTGGTGGGCAGTGGATGAGAGCTGTGTAAGGGGCATTTTGTTTATTAGAGCCACACCACTGCCTTTCAGACAGTGCTTTGTCTGTCTTGGACTCACTCGAAGGGCAGCTCCATCAGCCTCAACATAGCTGTTTCCACCAGCGTGATTTTAGGCACCTGCTCTTCACCTCTCACCCCTCCCAGGCAGCCCTGAGCTCCAGGCATAGCACAGTCTTTGCAAAGACTCATACAAAATAAGTCTCAGTGGATAGGAGGAGATGGAGAGCCCATAGCCAACTCTGGCTCGAGCCAACTTCCCAGACTTAGTAGAAAGCAGGGGAATTTGTTATCAGGAAAAATGTCCTTGAATTTAAATCTAAAATTTAAATCTAAATTTAAATCTAAAATTGTTTTTGGTTCTAAAGTAATTGTAAAGAAACCAGTAGAACAGCCAGCTCCTAACACTAGATTAACCATGAGGGATAATTACCAGGGAATGTCACAAGAAGTCCAGAGCCTCTCCTTTGTCCCTGAGCGGTTGAATTTCCCTCCTGGTTTGAGGAGCACGTTCCTTACAGCACCTGGTTTGAGGAGCACGTTCCTTACAGCACCGGACGGGTCTATACCTGCAGCCTACGGATTAGCTAGGACCGAGCACAGGGACCAGAATGCTGTTGCATTCCTGACATGCTTTGGGACCTCTAACAAGTCATCCTACCTGTCAGCCCACAGTTTCAGCTAGATCACCATGAAACCTATACTTTGATACAAGATTGTCCCAGCGGTCTGGCTCCCCTCTGCCATTAACTAGCCATCTAACCTCAGGCTCCTCAGCCAGGACATGGGGATGATGATATGATGATCACTTTAGGAATTACAATGGATTGATTCCTGTGTGTCAGGTACTGGGCTCAGATCACTGCACACATGGTTTTATTTAATCCTTAGAACCACCCAATGACATCAGCGCAATGGAACCAGTTCCTGGGCGGGGCGGGGTGGGGGGAAGGGTGGGAGAGGGTGGCTCCTTGTTGATCAACACCAATGTGAACCAAATTCCCATCTTAGCTGTTGAGATCAGATAAACAGCCCTGGATAACATCATCCCAACTGCCTGGATAAGAAAAGTGAATGACTAGCTCAAGATCTCCCTGGTCTTGGAGGGGATGTGTGTCTGGCTATCAGACCGCGTGGCCCGCACACCTGACCCTGACACCGCAACTTGTCACAAGCTAGCTCTGAAAAGGCGTGGCGAAGCCAACCCCTCATTCCAAATGTAAGAGGGCCTGCTTCCCCAGGACATCTGTCCTGGGCTTTCAGATTAAAGCAGTTTGCACAGTGAAAAAAACAGGTATGATGCTCGATGGCCACTGAGCTACCTCATGGGCATCCGATGAAATAAAACCCTGACTTTGTGTTCTCCAAAGAGGAGATTCTGAATCTACCCCCTGAAGCCTCTTCAGGATACTAAGTTATCCTTCCACACTTTGCTTTGGCTCCTCCCTGTATTAGATCACGATTCTGTTTCCCGATCCTAAAATAGCAAACACGTCTGCAGTACCTGCCATTTGTTAGCACTTGGTCTGCATTCTGCCAATGACTCGCACAAAGAATATAAATGGGTATGTTATTATCCATTTTATGGGAGGGAAAAATGAGGCTCTGACAAATAGGGTATGGAATTTGCTAAAAAACCTCCCAGTTGGTTAAGAGGCAGAGCAGGGACTCGAACCATCCATTGTTTTAAGCATTCTACTCTTGTCTCCAGACACGCCAGCTACAAGGCACCCTGTGGCAGAGGCTGACGTTCTGAGGGAAGTTTTATAATTTCTTCACTCTCCATTTATTTCTGTTCTATTTTAGGTTCATTTTAACTTATCTCATGTTTAGCTTAAAAAAGATGTGAACTTAGTTCTTTTGCTGTTGATTAACCAGGAGCTACCCTGTTATTCCTTTTTTTTTTTTTAAGCAGCTAGTTCCAAAGTATTAGATCAGATTTCCATTAATATTCCTAGATTATTCATACCTTGTTTGAGCTAGCCTTCATGTCCTTTTATAGCTGAGCCTGAGGAAATACCAAAATCATCCATACAAACTTTTCTTTTTAATTCTGTTGACTATCGGGTGACTATTTTAGTGAAAATATGATTCAGGGTGTTTGCTATCATGTAGGCAAAAGTTCCCATTACTGAAAGAGGAGAGTTTTTATTGTTCGTACTTGAAATCACATATACCTAACCACATGTATGAGATGCAGACTTTCTCTGAGAAAGCCTGCTTCAACTCATACAGCAACCGAGAGCCTTGTGCCTGCCTGTGTAACCTATGGCCTTCTAAAGTTGAAGGTTTATCCTGACCATTTTCTACTAGAAACTCCTGTAGTGTGCGCTCTAGAAAGTTGGTCAAAATAGTTGTAGAAGTGGGTGCGTCTGAATCCTTCTGGAGGTGCCTCTAACCTCTGTTTGCAGAGGCAGAGAGAGGTGACAGAATCTGAGACGATTGACAAGGGGGACACTCCTGCCTGTAATTCACAGTGGCGTTCCTCCTCTGGGCTCTGCCCCCTTGTCCTGGAAGGAAGGTGCTGGATGTTGTAGGGCTAGCATCCTGTCGTCTGTACTAAAGCAGCCCCCCACATGTGCGCATCACTGAGAAAGCACGTCACAAGGGTATGCTCTTCCCTTCACGAGCATCGTGTCGAACCTTAGGAAGGGCCTATTTTCTGCTAAATGGAACTCCCACATGTTTGACATGGGTTACCTTCAAAAGTATCTGGGCTCTAAAACAGGTCCAAAGGTGGCAGTAAATTTTAAAGCAAATAATGTGTCTTTCCTTTTCTCTATTAAGTTTGGCACCATTCCCTAGATGACAACTCATGCCACCCCGTCTACTCTATGGTGGCCATATCGTTCTATTTCTCTTTTTTAAAATTTCATACCATTTCCTATTGAACTGATTGGGAACCTTCTGCTTGTGCAACACTGGAAAAGCAATGGTGGTGAGCAGATTGAATCTTGCCAAGTAATAGGCTCCTGTAGCAGACTGACTTCAGTCTTGCTGGCCGGTGCCTGCTCCCTGCTCCGATTAACTCATCATGTGACTGAAGCGAGCCTGTGCATTTTGTCAGTCTGGTGTGTGGGACGGATGAAGGCTTTGGGTCTAGTCTGCTCTTTCCCAAAGCAAGGGCCTCTTGGGGAAACTGTTAGATCACAATCTCAGGGGATTGTTGCTGGGATTCCATCTGCATTTCAAACTTGCATTAAAGTGGAAAATCAATGTTTTAGGCAATCCCCGGCCTACAACGTTGCTTTTCCTAAGTATTTTTTCATAAGTATCGAGTAAGAAGAAATCCTGAAGATTTCTTTGGAATACCTGATCTCTTATGAAGGAAAAAAAAATATCTTTATTTAAGGAGTTCTAGACAAATGGCACCCAAAAATATTCCCCACCCTGGCTTGCCCAGTACAAGAGGGATGTTCTTCCACGTGGAAGCCCTGCACTTTCAGGAACCTTCTTGCACTGTGAGTGCATTAAAGTGATCTCAGCCATCCAAGCATTCACATCCAAGCTTGACAGAGATGACCGAGCCAGCCCTTTAGTGAAGTCCTGAGAGAATGACAGAAAGCATTAGCAAGCAAATTTCGATGAGAAAGGCAGAAGGCTGAGTCAAGACCCTGGGCTGCTCATGGGTGAGGACAGACCCAGATCCCAGGGACAGAAGGAGGGTGGGAACATGGGGTGAGTTCCTCTGAGAGTCTGGCCCTACTACACACATTCTGGACATACTCTCTGAATCTGCACATCAGTCACCTCCATTTATAGAGAAGGGAATGGAGGCTCAGAAAAGCTTCTTAACTTGCCTGAGACTGTGTGGCCCATAAGTGGTAAATGAAACAAAACAAACACAAGTCAAATCAAAAGTCCCTACTTTCCTCGCTATATAACTTCCAGCAATCCGGGGAAGGGAGACCTGTGTCCTAAAGAGGCAGCGTGAGGACACGGGAGCAGAGCAGGCGGAGGGGCCTGCAGAGTGGGGAGGTGGAAAGTGGGCAGACTCCAGCTTCCCTCCTGTTTGGCTCCGGCCACCTCGAAGCCCCTCCAACGACAAGCCCTTCAAGTCTGCAAGAGTGTTCATGTCCTTCACAGTTCCTAAAAAATATCACAAGCTCAAAAACGATTAAAGAAGATAATCTTACGGCAACAACCACAAGAGACTTTCTCCGCCAGCCTTCAGCTGAGCAAAGTGAGCGCTCTGATGTTCAATGATACAGACTCCCCTCAGATCTCAGATGTCCGCACTGCGGTGTTACCCCGCGCGTGTGACATGAAGCAGGCCACACTGGAGGCTCCATCTGGGCAGCCGGGCTTTCTGAGACGCATACTCTAGTGGCGGTGAGGTTATCTACTCTGGTTATTGCCCCAGGCGTCTGTAAATCAAAGAAGCCCTTAAGTTAGAGATAGTCCATCTCTGAGGAATGCTGCTGTCCTGTCCAGAGACGCGGATGCACCTCGTCACAGGCCACTTTCCCCTGTTATGAGGTAAAACCCTGACGTGGGCCGGGGGTCACCCTGAGGTCTCCTCTCCAACTGTAGGAAACAGGCGACCCTCCACCTCCTCTCTAGTCAAGTTCAAAAAAGAGAGTTCTGCAATTGTTTAACCTGTTGTTGGCTGACGGCTGCAGGCTGTGAGTGGGGGAAGTGCTAAGGCCTCTTTTCTCTACACAAATTACACTTGGCAAACAGCTTGGAAACCCTGGGAACACAATTCCAACCACTGTTTACAGCGATTGACCAATCTAGACATGCCCTCGGCGTGGCTGGGTCTGCGGCAGCTCTGTGATTGTGACCTGATTGAAAGCAAGGGAACAGCCAATAGGAATGGAATAGACGGACCTTATTTTGATATTAAATGCACAATTCCCACAATATCCCAAGGTCCCTCATGGCTTCGTGGGTGAAATATTTTTTTGAGCCCCTTCTCTATGTCAGACTGTTTGATAAGCCTCTGGAATGCAAAGATGTGGAAGCTAGACTCGGTCCTTGCCCTCAGCCTTCACCAGGCCGCCGGTCTCTGTAGATGAGCTGGGTGGCAGGCAGGCAAAGGCATGCAGGCCAGGTGCTCCGGTCCTCAGGCCTGGACAGGAAGGGGGCGCTTTCTGGGTTTTTGTCCTCACTCTGTCGCTCTATTCCAGGGTCTCACTGCACGTGTGTCATTTGAAAAACTAAAGACTAGGCTACTCATCCCTTTCTATGTTGAAATTTATTTTAGAAATTCATGAATTGATATCTGAGAAGTGCCCAGACAGCTAGACCAGGAGAGAATGAAATGAAAAATGTATTGGTGTATCCTGTAAGTCACCATTTTCACAGGCAATTGTTGAATATGTTGTATAATTAACATAAATTACTATCCAGAGGACCCTCTTTTCAAACTGTTAGAGGCAGGTAATACAATTAATTAGCCTGTTCCTCCTTCCTGCAACATAGTCTTCTGATTTTCCTCCTGCCCTGCTAGCTGGTCTTCCCCAGTTCCAGTTGCTAGTTTCTCCTTGTCCATCTTAAAGATGTACACCCCTTCTGCTTCTGCACCTTCTCCCTGGGTGGCCTCCTCTTTCTCGATGGCTAACTGCTTCTGGGGTCTCTTCTGGGTCCTACCCACGCTTAACGGCTCCTCTTGGTTGCTCACATCATGCTCAGTCTGATCCTGTTAAAACTGAACTCTTGATTCGTCCCACTCCCAAAACCTGCTTTCCCCAAGCGTCCTCTTCACAGAAAACAGCGAAGCCATCCGCCCCATGGGGCACATAAACCTGCAGGTCCTTTGCTACACTCTTTCTTACATCTTGGCCCATCACCAGGTCCTCCTAAAATTCATCAGGGATCTAGTTCAGAAAGCCTTCCTTGTTCCTTGACTCACAGCATATACCATGAGCTTTAGTAAGTTGATTTATGTATTTGTTCGGTCTCTGTCTGTCCCACTGGATTCTGATTCCATGATGGCGTGGTATGTCTGATCACCACGGGGTCACCAGCACCTAGCATGTAGACTGCTGAACTGAGTGCAATGGCAAGTTATAAAGGACATAAAATATGCTCATCGTAGGAGCTGAATTCTTAGTTATGTTGGTGCAGGGTCATAACTTAAAGATAACTTGGTTTCTTTGACAGGTGATTATTAAGCATGTCTTCACTCATCACTGATGATAATACACGGCCTGTGAAAATTCCCATTTAAACTGAAACGTTAAAGGGAATTTTCCCTCATGTTCAAGTGCATTAGTGGACCATGTAAAGAGCTGAAGCTGTTGGTGGCTGCCCATTTCCCTGGAAGAGATAAAACTCTCATAGGCAACAGTAGACTATATTGATGCCTTTTAGTTTCCACCAAATACTCAGTTCTTTTACTCTGTGTGGGACTACTTCTTAGTTCATCCGATTTTGTTGTTAATGCAAGCAAAATACTTCTAATACTACTTTATGTTATGGACGTGATCTGTAAGTCTGCCTTTCCTTTCAGAATGTAGGTGTACTAAATTTATTAAACTTTTAGGATACACTGAAAAGGGCTCTAATTTGAACTGACAGTGGCAATCAGATTGAATTGTGAAAACTGAAAAAAAAAAGAAAAAAAGAAAATTTCAGAAAAAAGGAAACAAAATTCTCATTTTCCTATTTTTGAAGTCTTTGACATAATTGGCACCAACAGAAATTTACCAAATTGAGGTCTTTCTTTTTTGTAACAGAAAAAAACTAATATGTTATAAACAAAAGAATGAACTTAACATATTTTAAAACAATGTATTTGCTTACTTCATGTGAGCTTTCCCCATGGAACCTATTTTGTGTTGGTGTGGTTGATCTCTTCTTTAAATCTATGCAAATCCTGTATTCCTAACCATTCCTGGCATTATGGCTCAGTAGACTTTGGTGCGACCCATCACTACCTATTACTGCTTTTAGTGATTACTGATTGGGTAGCCGTGGACAACTTAACTTCTCTGGGTCTCTTCACGTATGTGTTTTATTCAGAAATTCCCGTAAATGAATGAGTGAATTGTGAATAAATTTCACTCTAAGTTTGCCATCACAGAACCCGAACTTGATGTCACAGACTCCCTTAGGTTGCTATTTTCAATTTCTATCTTTTAAAAATGTGCTGCATTTCTTTGCATGTGTTCTCTGTATATCCAGTGAGATCATCTGAGTAGAAACCAGGCTGTTAGCTAGCTTACTCTGACCTTAGTGCCTAAGGACTCAGTGGCCGCTCCCTGGGGAAGCATGCCCTCCTTTGTCAAGGAAAAGCTGATCTTCATTTTTAAGAAATTGTTTTTAATTTAATATTTAATGAATTGGGACTTTATATGTTGACAGCTGAGCACTATGCAGTGTATAGAAGAAATATAAGATCCAACCTCTGTCCTTGGGGAGACAAGATGCATGAGAAATCATCAAACATTTTGTAACAGTATATGAACTCTATTGCATGACACACATTATAGGACTTGGGAGGGGGGTCAGGTGGGCAAGGAGCAGAAACAGGGATTTCTCTATGGAAGGTGCTCAAATAGGCCCGAATCTAGAAGAATGCGAAGACTTCTGATCCAGTGAAGGGAGGAAAGCCCAGGACAGCAGATGAGAGTAGCTCCCATGAGGAAACAGCCTACATAACTAGTCAAGTGAATGGGACAGTGAGGATTTGGCCTGATCCTAAAAGGTATAGGTGGGGGAGCAATGGGAAATAAACTTGGGTAGACTAGGTGTGCCAGACATGGAAAGCCTTGAAGAGTCTGAACTTAACTCTAATTCCATGATAGGATTTGTAAATTTAATGGGACATGCTTTCTTGTGCCAGTCAAGCTTTTCCTGGTTATTAGAAAAATGTTGAATAAAATCCTCTGAGAGAAGGGGAGATACTGTCTTTCCTAGTTTTAGGTTTACAATTCTTACTACGCGAGGGGGAAGCTGTGTGCGTAGATGAATGTGCGGTCTCTAACATTTGCTCTAACATTCTTTTCTTCCCTCGATAAATCTGTGTCGTTAATGACAACATGTAAGTCAACCAGAGGAGAAACAGCCGATTGGATGACGGGCTTAAGTGAATCTTGCTTTATGTCCTAATGGTCAACATATGGGCTTCTGTCAGCCTGGAGTGGCAGGAATTTCCAAAGACACAGGCCCATCCACAGAGAAAGACCATTTGAGAGAGCGCCCTTCCTCCAAGGTCCCAGAGGTGTGGGTCTGGGAACTATTAGCAAAAGCTCTCCGTCCTCCTCTGCTGTCAGGAAGATGCATGTCGGTGGAGACAGAAATGTTTTTGCACTGGGAACCCTGACTCCATTATTAATTTTATAGCTCTAGGGAAGGGATGCTTGATTCTGTAAAGTTCCCGCGGCACTGCCCCACCAAAAGTGAGTCCGATGGTCCCAGCTTGCGGGGTTTAGAAACTCCGGTTCTTCACCCTCCTTTTTCCCCCGTGCACATGGGAACTCTGTGAAGGGTGAGGACCACACTTGTGGGGAGGAGAAAGGAAGATCTGGCTAGAACTCACACCTTCCCATGGCATAGACATTCCTGACTGCCTGGATCTTATGGACACTGCGTCTGGGCAGATCATCTCCTAGCAGTGTGGTGTGAAGGCGACAGAGGAAGGCTGGGTTCTCTGAGGCCGCGTCTGCCACATTCCATCTGGAAACTGGGATCTGAACCCAGGCAGGCCACACATCAGGTCACATTTCACAAACCTAAACCTAAGGGAAGTCAGGGAAAAGAGCTCGGACTGGCAACTTATCTTAGGTAAACTAAGTAAATCAATGTGCAGTAGGAGATAACATTATAAATCACTATGAATGATTTTTAAAGAAATGTGAGGCATCTCATATATGTTTATCTTCTTACCATATACCACTTTGGGAAACTAATGATAGGGGCATTACTCAAAATATTTTTAAAACTTCCGTTGAAGTATTTGTAAAGCCCATCACACGAGCTTTTGCGGATGCTGTAAGATGCAGATATGTGACCTATAAAGGTCCATTTGGGTTTAGGATATGTCTCAGCAAATCTTAAAGTCAAGTCCAGGGGAGAGTTAGGTGAGGGAACAGGCTAAGACATGCTATTTTGGGTGAGAGGCAAATTGGTGCTCTTGGCTTTTCTGAATCAGAAAGTTGTGCTTAGCGAGAGTTCTTCCCAATGTTTTCAACCATGGCCCCATCAGTGACGGAAGTTAAAACCACCTTGAGGTTTTGGGAGGTGTGCGTGTTGGTATAACAAAGAAAATGGTCTTGTCCCTCAAAAAGGTGACAGGAGTTCAGCAGGGCTCTTAGTCCAGGGACAATGCATGGAGGCCACTAACTGCATGCTAACTAGCCTTTCTCATTCTCATGTAATGGTAGGCGTCTTCACTGTCTGTGGCATGGCATATGCTCGCGAAAAAGTCCCTTCCAAAAAGATTACGCATCAGGACCTTTGCAAGTTCTTCATTTGCTAAAAGGATGAAGGGAGAGAGCAGGAAGGGTTTTAAAGTTCATCCTCCTGGGATCTGGCAGGGCTGTGGGCTGGCGCTCTCTGCCAGATGCTGCCACGGTCAAGAACTTGAGCTCTGGACTCACACAGCCTGGCTTCCCCTCCTGACCTGCCTGCTGCCAGCTGTGTGATCAAGTTCCTCCCCCTTCTCCACTCCCCCATTTCCAAACTGGTAATCACAGACCCTACTTTCTAAGCTTACAGGAATTAAATTAGATAATACAGGCAAAATGCTTCTCACAGGCCCTAGCCCGTGTTGGTGCCCCATAATTATTGGCTCCAGTTATGAACAAAAAGGAGAGAAGGAGGATGGAAAAGAAGGCAGAGGTCAAGGAAGCAAGAAGAATGAGGGGAAGAGAGGAACAAGGCAAGGAGACATGGGCTTCGGACTTCAGGCTGACGTTGGAGCTGGTTTTATTAACCTGGGGGTTCCTGCTGTGGTCCTAGGCAGGACCACCAATTAACTGAGGATTGACTCATTAATGAATGGTATAGCATTGGGCGGGGGAGAGCTAGAAGTGTATGTCTCAATATTTAGAACTAAACAAGCGGGAAGATCATAGAACTTGGAGGGTCCCTTTCACAAGGTGCTCACACACACACACACACACACACACACTTACAGTCTTGATTCTTTTTTCCTATTTTAAGGTTAATGGTGACGCTTTCTGTTTTGGAAAGGACAGTGGGAGGTCCCTAAGACAGCAGAGCCCTTCTGCTATCATTGATAATGGGGTTTTATTATAATTCCAGTAAAGGAAAGCAGTGCCAGCAAATTTTGTATAGATTCTGCACCCTAGAAATGTTCTTTTCAGGGTTTTGGTGAAATGGCTCTATATTCTGCTTGAATGACAGCAAGCGTCAAAACTGCTCTCCTTCCCTACAGTCTGTCCTTAAATCTACTCAGATGCAAACCCCAAAGGAAGAGCTAATTTGTAGTCCATCGTCCTGTAGCCTCGTGGTCTCCCCAGACGACAGAGCTGCCCTGCACCTCTTGGCTGGCACATTCCTGAGAGCCTGGGGTCCTCGCAAGGGGGCCATTCCTCCTCCAGGCTGTGACCCCTGTTCTCACATCAGAGGCTCTCAACCTTCAAAATCCCTTCTCTTCTTCCTCCTTCTGGGCCCTCTTCATGTCCGGTTTGGGCGGCCAGAGGAGAGTGGTGTGTCCAGATGAGTGGTGTTCTCTGGTGTGCTGTAACCGAACGCTGAGCTACTGAGATCTCAGTGCCAGAGGCTTTGTCTCCTCGACTGAAACCACTTCTGAGTTAAGCTCTTGTCAGTGGCCATCACTTTGACCACCTCTCTCAGAGATTTGATGGCACTGAGGTCACTTCCCTAAGCCCTCCTTCTGTTCAGAGTCTGGTTCAACTTTTTGCATCCGAAGGACAAAAACACCCCAACCATCGCTGCGACTGGTCAGACCACTAGCTCAGGACCTTCTTAGGCTTCAGGCCACTGGGGAAAGGTCACCAAGTTTGATATCAGTAAAAAGCCCATAGCCTGATTCGGGAATAAGACTCTTCACCTCCCTGTTCCAGCCATAACCCACCCACCCCCACACACACACCTCACAGAACCAAGAGGGAGAGAAAATTCCAATTGCGTGCATTCTTATTTTAATGAATGCATATTGGTGGAAGTGAAGAATGCTTATGGGTGTGCAGGTTTATGGAAAAAACACAAAAAGGTGAAAATTCAGCAGCCTCTGGGGAGACAGGTGACAGTGCTTCTCACACCCGTTGGGGGGGGTCTCCTTTGCACCATGGCTCAGTGGTCACCTCTGAGGTAAAGATTTCCCACTCTGCATCTCCACGCTGACCTCTCTCCGGAGTCCCAAAGAATATTTTCAGTGAATGTTCCTGCCTGGAGGACCCACTATCAACAGCAAAGTCAATGTGTTGAAAATAAAACTCAGTATCTCGGCTCAAAGCCTGCCCCTTTCCAGGTGTCCCACCCCAAGGAAGGTCACCAACATAAACCCAGTCACTCGAGCCAGAAGCCTGGGAGTATTTCCTGACCCTCACCCTCTGTGTCCTGCCCATCCTGCTTCCTCCAAGGTCCCCTGAACCCTTTAACCTCTCCCACCCCCACCAGCACTGTCCTTGTCCCGGTCACCCTGTGTCCTCCCCAGGGCACTTCACCGCTAACTTGGCTCCTTGCCTTTACCCTGGCTCTCTTCAATCCATCTGACCCCAGCACCCACCGTGAGCCTTCTGAATATAAATCCACCATGTCCCCCTTTGGGTAAAAGCTCTTGGTAGCCCTCTTTCATCCTTGGGTTAAAGTTTCAATGCTCTCACCTGTCCCACAAGGCCTTCCACATCCGGGTTTCTGCCCACCTCTCCCGCCTCACCTCTTGCCACACTCTCCTTTGAATGCTGCCCTCTAGCCAGGTTAAACACCTTTCCGCTCCTCACATATCAGAATTTTGCTGGTTTCCTGGTTTTGCCTATGTGGCCTCCTCCCTCTTCTTTTTGTTACTGAAGCATAAAACACATACAGACAAGTGCACTCCACCTGTATAGCTCAGGGAATGGTCTCCAACGATCACACCCATATAATCTATGCCCAGACCGAGACCTGAAGAGGACTGGTATTCCAGAAACCTCCCTCATGCCCCTTTTCACTATTTCCCAAGGGAAATCACTACCCTGAGTTCTAATAGCATAGACTGATTTTTCCACTTTCATACTTTATGTAATTAGAACCTACCGAATTGTGTCTGATGTCTACAGCTGCATAAAAAAACCACCCATAAATTTCACAGTCTAAAACAACCTGAAAGTCCCATCTCAGACTCATCAGTCCTTGCTGCCATGCTCTTTTGTCCACTTTGCGACCAAGCTTCTTGAAAACTGGCCACACTCCGTGTCCGTCTGCCCTCGCCCCCATTCACTCCGCGATCACTGCTGCGTCCTGTGGTTCTGCTAAAGCAGCTCTCCTCAGAGGGTGCCTGTTATCTCCATCATGTTGAGCCAAGTGCTCAGTTTTCAGTCTTTTCCTCCTAACCCCTGCCCCCAATTCCGTGAGTCCCCAAGTCCTAGTGATTCTCCCCCCTTTCACCCATCACATATTTGTCCCACGCTCATCATCTCCTGCCTGGACTAACCAGCTGCTTCAAGGATACCTCCCTGCCCCATTCCGGCAGGCTTTCCGCTGATGACAAATCTGGACAGGCTTGCTGCTCACCATGGGATGAAACCCAAACTGTAGCAAGGCAGGAAGGCCCTGAACCCCTGCCTCCCCCCGCCTGTGCCGCGGCCACACTGGCTCTGCGTCCCGTGAACGCACCCCGGGGGGTCTGCTGGGAGGTTCTGTCTTACCCAAGATGCCCTTCGCCCCCTTCTCCCTCCAGACCTCTCCCTCCTACCTCCAAAGCCACCTCTGTAAAACTGTGCTGGTAACAGCTTCTTTTCTGACCCTGTTTGCTGCTATTGGTATTAATAACACTCATTATCATTACTATATATTTGACTCACTCTCTCTGGAACATAAGCTCCTCGGAGGAGGATCTCTGTTTTGTTCTGATATATCCCCAGCTACCACAACTGTGCCTAGCACATAGTAGGCACTCAATAAACACTGGCTAGTGAGTAGAAGGGTAACATTCACTGAGCCCTTATTTGACAGGTGTTTTTCCTGCAGGATCTCATTCCCTCCTCACCCCAGTCCTGTGAGGAAGGAACTCCATTTTTATCCCAGATTCGCAAGGGAAGAAACTGACCCCTACTGCGATGAAACAGCTTGCCCAAGGTCACCCAGCTGATACATGGCAAAAGCTAAGACTTGGATCCTGACGTGTCCAAGCTCTAAATAACCTGATTCTACCATCGTGAGTTTGTCTCCAGTGCTGCTTTGCCCAAACCTCTCCTGGAGGTTACAGAAGGTCTTCAGCAAACAGAACAGTTATCTTGAAATAGTGCAGGTACCTCTTTACATAGTAATCTCTTCATTATAGTATGAGTTCTCAGAGAACAGGAAGTGAATTCTAATATTTTTACCTCTCCACCACCACTACCCAAAACTCTAAAGAGTCGGCACAGTGTCTTACATGTTTGTGTTCATTAGATGTTTGTTGAATGAAATAACAGGCGTGCTGTTAAGAAGCAGTCCTTCTTGTCCAGTCAGTAATTCTGAGCACTGTCCTGACGATTGCCCCCAACCGCGTGCTGCCTCTTCTGTGTGCTTCTTCAGCACGATAGAGGCTCCTGGCCATCCCTGGCTGACCCCCTTTTCCCCCCTGACCCCAGCCCTTTGCCATCCTTCCGGTCATCATGAAATCCCCTGCCTGTCTTCCTGCCGTCAGTGGCCTGATCTCGCAGAACGAGTTCTGCCCAGCCCTCTCCTCTTCTTGACCTCACGGCCTGCTGGAACCTGGCTGCTTCCTGGGTCATTCTTGACAGGCAGGGCAGCAGGACATTTATGTAGATAATTGGAACACAGTTTGGATTGCAGTAAACAAAGAGAGAGTCACGAGGCAGGGCAGGAGTTATGAAGCAGGAGAAATTCCTTGTTAAATGATAGAGGAACTGGAAATGAATGAAGACCCTGTCTTTTTCATCCTGACACACTTTTTTTTTTTTTTTTTTTTTTAAATAAGGAGCTTAGCTTCTCTCAGTTTGTCAATTATTTAGGATTGTTGATTGCAAGTAATAGAAACCGGAGTGGTTTAAGCTGAAAGGGGAAATTTATCATAAGGATACAGAATCTCTAGGAACCCAAAGGTTGGAATGCAGCCAGGCCTCAGGGATATATGGAAGCAGCTCCAGGAAGATAGTCCAGAATCTGGGCGGCAACCTCTTTCCATGTCTTGTCTTCACTAAGTACATCCATCTCATTCTTACTTCTCTGTAGACCTCCACTTGCCCACACACTTCATCATGGTGCATGGCTGCCAGGGGCTACTGAATATGTATTTGGCACAACTGCGTAACTCCCACAAAACTGCCAGTCCCCAGGGAAGTCCACCTGATTGGCTGGCATGAGCCAGGTCCCCAGGCCCTGTCCAGTCACCTGCCACCAGCAGAGCCAGTGATGGTGTTCAGCATGGCTGCCAAGTGTCCATTTCTGTGCCGGAGAAGAAGCAGAATGGATCCTTCTGAGCTGAGCAAACTCTCCACAAAGGCCCACTACACTTTGTTCTGTTGTCTAATAATACTCTTACGAAAGAATTCCGGTGCTTCCCCAGGAATAGAACACATGAGGACGCATCCTGTCTTTGAGAGTCTTTTTCAGACACAAATACATAAAAATGAATTGCCATTTTAGGAAACCTCACCTTAAATAACTAAGACAATGTTCCAGTGGTAGTTCCCAAAAGGTTTTTAAGCCATTTCTGTTCATTGCAGGCTTAGCATCCTGGCTTCGCCCAGGAGCCTCACACACCTCTAGATGGTCCACTGGCCCACAGCGCTTGTGGTAAAGCAGACGGGCTTTGCTCCCTCCTCAAGGTCTTACACCAACGATGCCCACGCCTCCCCCTCAGCAGCCAGAGTTCTCTCCTCTTTCACATAAGGCAGGGTAGTCAGGTCTGGGGAGAGAGAATCCCCTCCCTTTGAAGGAATTCTGACAACTGCTGAACCTGGGTCACGGCTTCCTTGATGTGGTTTGAGGGCAGGTGAGAGGGATCTAGGATAGATCCTTCTTTCATTCTGAGCTGGCCTTGCACACTCCGTGATCCACCAGTGTAAGCCTGGGTAGGGCTAAACTCAAAACGTTTATCCAGCTCAGAAATGGGAGCCCTAGAGGTAAGTTGCCCGAGGCAGCTCCAAAGTTTCGCATCAGTCTTCTTCAGACTTGGCCCTGTGGGCAGGGCTTCACTCACCGCGGCCCGGTGCCTGGGGATGACAGACCCTGCGTGGGCCTCAGAACAGGGGCTCAGCCCCAGGCTGTGGTGACGAGGGGCCGGGCACCATCCCCCACTCCTGAGTTGTATTCGGCCCACACCTTCTCAGTGACCCCTCCCCGGCTTGTCTTCCAGGCTCCCCAGGGACAGCAGGCCGCGTGTGCAACCTGACTTCCCGCGGCATGGACAGCTGCGAGGTCATGTGCTGCGGGAGAGGCTACGACACCTCCCGGGTCACCCGGATGACCAAGTGCGAGTGTAAGTTCCACTGGTGCTGTGCCGTGCGCTGTCAGGACTGTCTGGAGGCCCTGGACGTGCACACGTGCAAGGCCCCCAAGAGCGCTGACTGGGCGGCTCCCACATGACGTCGGCGGAAGGCCCCGCCCACCTGCCCTCCTGCAAGGACTCCGTGGGATCTGCAAGGACCCTGGGCCACTGGGCTTTCTCGGGGAGATACTTCCTAAGGCATGTGACCTTTGTCTCAACAGAAGCCCCTTCTCCCTCCCTTAGGGCCCCAGGACAAGGGCCACATGCTGCACATAAAGCATGCCTTATCCTCCCCGACTTCCAGCATTCTGGGGGCACATCTCTTCCTGGTCAGGACAGACTGCTAAGAGGGGAAGGGGGGCAGCGGCGGGGTGGGGGTTGTCGAGCTGATCCCAGTCTCCACCCACCTAGACCTTTCCTCTTTCTGGAGCACTTGGCCAGAGGGAAAGAGTGTCCCAAAGGAGCTTTTTCTGTGTCTCACGATAAATGCTCACAGTTTGAGAAATTCTGTACTTTGCTCTGGAGGATAAAGACAGCAGGACCAATTGCCACTGAATTAACTTTATATCTTGAAAAGACAAAGCAAGGCTTCTGCCTGATCAAGTGATTTTCACAGCCAACCCCTCCAGGGGTAATTGGTAATTGCTTGGAGAAGAATGGCTTTCAATGGACTTTAGGTTTCAAATACATATTTTTCAAGGTGTTTATTGCCTTATTAAAGTCTGATGTGACAAGGTGGGACCATTGTCCTTTGGTACAGTTTGGAATCTTTACAATTGCAAGAGCCTTAGAAAGGAATTGCTCTGCATTACTGTCCCCTTGATATAAAGAAGCTTTGAGGAATGAGACTTCTTCCTTAGGATCTGAAAGTGTTCTGGCAGTGTTCTCTACCTATTGAGGGAAGATGGAGGAAAATAACTTGGTAAGTGGAATATCAGAAAACGTGTCTGTACAGATAAGGAAAAAAGGGGGAATGATATTTCTGTCTGATATGATGCATGTGACCTGTGGAATTTTGTAGACAAAATGGCTTTGAGAAAGAAAACTTCAGGGACAACAAGACCAGGGAACCAGCACGCTGACAGAGAGGTTTCCAGAGCTAAGTCACACCTGCACCATAAACAGATGCCCAGAACGAGTTGGCCACGTGTGCCGAAGAGCACCAGCTTCTACCCATCCCCCTTCAAGCATGTTCAAAAGAGCTGTCACGTTGAATTGTGTTCATCTGAGGCTGACAAGATGACAAGACACCAGAGCCTAGAGCAAATGACACACAGCTTTGCTTATATAGTTGGCAACCCTAGTATATTATACTGCAAACAAATCGTCATTTGGAGACTATATTTAAGGGACCAGCTATAATTATTGCACATCAATGTGCAAATTGTGGCTGGCTTCGGCCATGAGACAAAAGATGACATTCAGGGAAAATAGAGAAGCTGCCACCCCATTTTGCAAAGTAAGTGAAAGAAAGGTGAAATATCTGAAGATAGTTCTCATCCTCTTGGTACAGTGAGGTTCTGGTTCTCAGTGTGGTCTCTTCGCATTTACTAAGAAGATGTTCCGTTCTCTGTACCCTGTGCCCAGTGACAGGCTCACTCGTTCATTGGGAGCCTGGCCTTCAGTTTCTTGGTCCTTGCAGGACATCTAGACAGAGGCTCACGGAGAACAACCTGCTGGGATCCTTGGCCAGAATTAACGCTTGCCTCCTAGCCCTTGTCAAAACGACAGAATTCATCTCCATTCTCTCACTTCCAAACCCCAAAATTTGTCATTTGATTTTTCCAGAGTAGCTCTATCCTCTTCTTATTTTGTGGATTCAGAGGGTGGGAAGAGTGGAGCAGGACAGAGTTGCTCTGAGCTCAGTGTGGGCCTTCAGGGGTGAGTGGGAAGTCCAGGCAGGTGGACGGTCTTAGTTATACTGCAGCTGCCTGTGGACGCCTTTCTGGGGGTGGTGAGGGGACTTGCACAGTGGTCCCACAACTGTCAGCCCTTCTGCGTGCTGGATGAACTATGAAATCATAACTCCATGGGTGCATATAGAAATGGAGAGGATCTAAGAGGACATCTCAGCTCCCTCCACTCTGTATCTGGGGAAGCTGAGATCAAGAGAAGTAAAGGCCTCTGTGCACTTATCTGCCATTGCCCCCCAACTCCATGGCAAACAGAGGAGTCAGGAAAGTCAAGCACTTTATCTAATTTGTCTCAGAATTAACCCAAGTGGATTCTAAGTCATTTAGCATCCAAAGGGGATGGTCATAATTTCTTTTCATTGCTGGGATGTTTTGATCTGACTTTGATTTCATGCTCAGATGCAGCCTTCTTGATAATGAGCAAGGGCACAAATTTTCCTAATCTGTAAGGGAGGCTATGGCAGCCACCTCAAGTGGCGGTGGGTGTGGCCACCACGGAGGGCACAATAAGAGAGTGAAGTATTTTTATCTGCTTTTACTTCTGAAAGAGGAAATCTCCACTACTAAGGGAAAACATTTAAAAACAGTTGAAGATAAATTCAAACTCATTTTCTTTAGGGTTTGGTGGAGGATCGAGACAGCATGATTCTAAGTCATACTGAGCTCTTGATTACCCGAGGCTTTTAAGGGAATGTGTGGCACAAATTATCCAAAACAAAATGAAAGAATCTGCTCAGTTCGATCCCTTACAAATTCCCTCTCAATGAAAATCTTACTATAAAACAAAGATTTCTAGACCCAAGAGGATGCTCACTAATGTTCTGCAGTACCCAAAAAAGTTCTAACATGATAGGAGATCTCAACTAACTCGGTGGGGTTTTCTACAATAAAGATATCACCCGCACAGGTCTCTGATCTTAGCAAATGAGTTGTCTTCTTCGGTCATTGTGCCTTCCTACATTGGTCTGCACTTTGCAAGACTCTACTGGACTAATCTGTGTATTCTGTGAGCACGCCTTGTTGGTGTGCATTCTGGTTACCCTCGGACAGCCTCTTACATTCAAGCTCCAGCATGAGAGCCCCAAGGGCCAGGACCACACTCAGCTGTGGCTCTGTGCCCCTCCAGGATGGAGGCCCCGGCACAATACGGATATCACCAGACTGAAAGGAACATTCCCGAAGGATCTATCAAATGGCAACATATTCTGTGTGGGGCTGGATGGTGGGGAAAAGACTGAGAGGGAAAGAGCCAGGTGGCTGTTGCCACGTGACTGGCTGAACTTGGTGACGGAGCAAGTGGCTTTCTCAGCTCTGGTGGGTAACCGCCGCCGTTCCTCCTGTGGTCATTTCCCTGTCCCTTCCCAGCATCTACTCCCCGAGGGGGCACTGGGAGGCCCAGAGGTGCAGAGCCTTGGGCCACTGCCCACATTCTCTTCGCCCATGGTGTAGCTCTGTGCAAGGCTGCCCAGGTTCATTTCAAGAGATGTTCTTGATCGTCAGAACCATATTCCTTTCTGTTGGAGTTACCACAGAGCTCGATAACATCAGGTATCACGTTTCTTTTTCAAAGAAAGTAGCTCTTGAGTCAGAAAATCGAACTTCACATTGACATTTCTCAGCCTGATTAATTTATTAAGGAATCTTCCATCAGCTCTACAAAACCTAAAGCAGGGCTCCTTCCGAAGCAGCCAACATGACTGAGCATGCACTTGTCCTCGATGGCATTTTCAGGCCAAGATATTGTTATTACATTTCATTTATTAAAGGTTAGCCCGGGCCTGGTGTTGTCTCATTCAGCTGAAGAACATTCATCTCCGCTCTTGCCTGTTCTCCAAATAAAGGCTCAGAGAGGCGTCCAATCGACCAGAGCCATCCTTTTGTGTCTGTTTACTGTACTTCAACCTGGGTTTCCTTCTCTTAAGAGCAAGAAACGTACTCTTAACAAATAAACCTCGCCAGTTCCAAAGCTGGTGAATTGCTTTTGTCAGGTCTATGCTGACCTTCTGCAAAACAGCCCGCTGGTATAAGCTTACAAAGGCATGCTTATTTTGCTATTCTCCTTAGCTAGGCAGAGAAAATTCTCACTCATCCATGAGAATGTTCTTTACATTTTTCCAGGGGATCAGCAAGGTGACAGGTGGTTTGCAAAGCCCAACATGATTATTATTTTTCTAAATCATAGTTGTTCCAACTCTAGTTTTTTTTTTCCTGATATTCACATGATCCCTGTTTAACCAAACCTCCCACTTCCATGAGCTAATAAAAGTGTCACGCAGATTGTTACAAAGAGCTATTGTTATTTACAAGTCTACATTTTCTGTGAAATCAAAACATAATAAAGAGAATTTTCAGTGTTGACTTTGTTATTTTAAACTTGTGATAGTCTTGCTAAACCCCCTGGTGGAAAGAAATCCCTACGGGTTATGGGAATTATTCCCTTGTCTTCTCTCAGGAATACACTTCCTATACAACATTATTAAGAGGTGGCTTTCAAGTTTGTAAAGATTTTCAGGGAAGACTGTTGGCTTACCTTACTTATAAATACTCGTGTGAACTCCTGGGTAAGGCTTATATTCCTGACTGAGGGATTATTCCACATTTTCACCTGGTGTTGCCATTTAAGTGCTTACCCCCTCTAGGTGCCAGCATGCTTTGGCTGTGTTCATAAATTCAGTGTCTCTCCACAGCAGCTAGACCCATGCTGCTGACCTCTCCAAATTATTGCTTTCCATGTAGAGTGCTTACTTTTGGTTAAAATGGTATTTTTTTCACCTTGATTAGAAACATACAAGGTCCCTTGCCCCTGAATTGAAATCTGTGTCCTGACTGTGGGTGCTACTCACATGCAAGTAGGGAAAGCTTGGAAAATGGAAATAAACTCTCCTCCAGCAAAGGAAATCCACCCAACATTTGCTTTTCCCTGATGAACTATTTTGGGGTGGCCTGACTAAGCAAGGTGCTGACTGTGCCTATCAAGTACCCCAAGGTGGCCTGATCGTCAGGCTGCTTGTGGTCCCTCTAGGATGAGCTGCAGAAGAAGTAATGAGGTAATGATACATGTGTCTACATGGGTTCTTTGAAGACCATTTTCCCCAAATATTTTTGCCCAAACATTATCAATGAAACTTCCCTATTCGCTAGCCCTTCTGGTGAGAAGACTATCTTAGACATTGTACGATCTTCAAAAGCAACCCTTTGTCTACACACTAGATGCCAGGGGTACTCTCCTGCTTCTGAGATGTGACAACCAAAAGTGTCCCCAGACATTGCCAGATGTTCCTGGTGAGGGCAGGAGGAAGCAAGGTGTAAGACAAAACTGTTCCCAGTTGAGAACCACTGATATAATACTTTGCATCAAGTCCTCTATCGAAATGCAATCCATACACATTTCTGCCATTTTCAGTTAGGAACACTTCACAGGGAGTGATAGTTTAATGGGATTAAATCTCTGTATTAATGCATCAGACTAATTGGGAAGGAATCTTTTGGAATGGGCGTATCGGAGAACTCCTCAGGAGCATGGGGCAGAACAAGACAGGCTGAGACTTGAAGGTCACTGTATGTCCTGGGAGGGTGGAAAGCACCAGGCTCCTGGGTTTCTCCAGATGGTCATTAACTGTAGGGAATCAAAGGAAGGATGGAAGCTTAGCAAGGAAAAACAACAGTGTGGTTTCAGAAGCTGGAGACAAAAATCTTCTTAGGAACTCCTCATTTTTATAACACTCAGTGGGAAAGAAAAGCCCCCAGATATGGCCTGGAAGGTGAAAGAGTGAAACTGTTACAGCTCTGCATAAAATAGTTGGGTAATTCTGAGCTTCTCAGAACAGAGAGGAGGCACTAAAACATGGAGAAAGACTGAGTTTCAGGCAAAAAAATAAAATAAAATAAAAATAGAATCTCCAATTTTAAGGCTAGGATGGATATCATTTGCGGGTTAATCATTGAACACCGACCCCCCACCCCCACCCCACATACACACTGCCAGTTGTCCCTACTGCAGGTAACGCTAGCCTTGTACGGGCAGAATTTTAGGAGAGTGAAGCAATCCAGGTGCTGTCCAGTATGTGTCAGCGAAGAGCGGGAAGGGGAGAACACATGCCAGATGCAACATGGGGCAGAGTAGAGAAAGAAACAAGCCTGGATGGCAGATAAAGGATAACCTTAGCTGGACGGAGGACTTGGGACCAATGACGACTGGCTGAAAGAAGGAAGTGGAAAGCCAGTCTTCTTCTACTTGACAAATTTTCATGGGACCAACTGAATTTATATTTTAGGTTGCCCATGAAAATAAAGACCAGACAAAACCACTTGGATGAACAAATATCTCTTCATCTGTTCCTTCATGCTATGATCTATTTCTAGATAATAGAGCATAATTAAAATCTGATCAACTTTATCAGCTTACCATTTAGACTATTTTTGGACTCTTAACTTGATTTTGTAATTTCCGAGTAGTGACTGACCCTGTGAAAGCCCCTGTAATTGAATCATAGGTTCTGGATTTCCCCAGGCAGTCCACCCAATCCTATTTTAACAGCCCTGCAGGCCTTCCTAAGTTCCATGGATGAGAGGAATCATGTTACTGCCCACAAACCCAATTTGAATAATTAAATGACAAAGATGCCTGCAGTGTCCAGGCAGCCAGATTGCTCACACTGGTTACTTCAGGAGAGGCTGGGGAGCTTGGCAACCCGTCTGTGAATGCCTCATGTTACAGGTGGAGGTGACACACTGAACAAATAGCAGGAAATATAGAAAACAAAATCCGAATTGGAGTCTCCAAAGTCTACCTGCCCAAATGGAACTTTGGTATCTGCCCCTCGATTATTATTCTCCAATAGTAATCAAGACTTCATGAAAGGCCTTGAACTCTGAGTTGTCATTGTGGAATCATGCTTAATCAAGACAAATATTCCCAGCCTAAGAGTACAACGAGAAGAAGGGAGTATGGGTTTAATTTTCTTATATATTGCTGTAACTATAAACAATGCCTTATCTTCTCAGCAATTCTCAAGAAATAATAAGCACCAGTGTTTTGTGGGTATTTATACCAGCCCTTGGAGATTTTATTTGAATCATGATTCACAGATGAGAAATTTCCCTCTTCTACAGGGCTTAGTAACTGGAGTAAGAATTACTCAGTACACTGTACAGACAAATGAATTTGAATGCTTCTGGCTAGTAACCATTCATTCACTGGTGATTTTCTTTCATTTTTTTCTGAACTGACTGAACTGGTCAGGATGATCCCTCTGGTTTGTATATTGTAGACATACAATTAAATGGTGTCTGAGAATTAGGTTGTTCTGTCATATGGATACGAGACTTCAACAGAGCAGTGAGGTTACAAGACACTTCCAAGAATCTGAGAGTAAGGATTCATGGAATCCTGGAATGTCACATTTGGAAGGAACAATGCACATAATTTATTCTAACCTCCACATCTTATTCATGGGAAAACAAAAGAGATTTCATGGTTCAGACTGTGATATAAGCAAGACACTGAATCATCTTCAGGGAAGAACAATTATTATTCATTCAATCAGTCTGTACTGAGCATCTACTGAGTCAACTGCTCTGCTACATACAGTCCTAGAAACGCAGCAGTGACTAAGACAGACGTGCCCTTGCTCGGAGCCTTTGGGGAGGGCTAACACAGAACACGTGTTCTTCACTTCTTACCTTACAAACACTTCTACGTACATGCTTGGATTTAGCCTTACAACTACCCTTAGATATAGATATGGTTTTCCTCCTTTTTAAGATGAGAAGAATTTCAGAGGGATTTGGTAGTTGGCCCAAGATCATAAAAAGACATAGAAGAGGCTAGGTCTGGACTCACATATTTGTATTTTAACTCTGATTCCAGTGTCCTTTCCAGTATATCAGAACACCCTCTGATTAAAACTCAGTCACAAGTATTCTGTCCAACGAGCTATTGAAAATGATTCAGTTGGTTCAATGACCACATTTTCCAAACAAAAATTAGGATGTGTAGACTGTCAAAATCTGTCTATGATTTCTGATTAAATTTATACACAATCCAGAGAACAAATCATATGCAGATATATATTTAACAAAGCTCTACCAGAATATAAGTGACTTTTAGTTATACATTTAACAAAAAAACTTTTATTTAAAATAAAATGGCTTCTAAATCCTCCTAGAAAATCTGGAATTTCTGGTCAGAAGAATTCCTCTTTTCCTTGTTATATGGAGATTCAACCCACAGTTGAAGATGGTTAAAAATAACAAGGACCAACCCAAACCTGGTATAAATCATGATTTATTTAAGTTTTCCTCAAACCCCTACCTAATGCTTGATTACTCAGGTTGAATTAACATGTCAATAATATTTAAAGATAGTTTTCATAATAGTCTTGGCCTCTTATACTGAGGAAGAAAGTCAAAAGTTCCTTAGCAACAATGCCCAAGAAAAAACTTTCAGAATTGCATTAAACATAATAATGTATTTTAAAATAGTTTTAAAGGTAGAAAGTGCATATAAATATGATATAAGCATCTACTAGGATTAGTAGTATTTTCACTTTGTTTAACGTAAAGTATAGGTGGTCTTTCTATAAAACAAGTTGTGGAGGTTTGTATAATCCTAGATTATTAGATAATGTCTCTAGAAACAACAGGTGATCTTTCCTCTGCCTTCTAATGTGGAAACAATCCAGTAGGGCTGGAGTAAAACATGTTGCTGGCACTGACCTCTAATTGATCTTGAATTAATCCAATCTTGCAGTTGGGATTTTTTTCTGGTGGTGGCCAAATTAGCAGAAGAAAGTTCTCTTCAGAGTATAAGGGAACCAAGGACAAGATCTTATATGAATATCTGAGGAATGTAGGAGATCAAGAAAGAATTTTTATCTAAATGGAATCTTAAATGATGGGTCAGGGGAGAGGGTGGAGCATTTATCACAATTATTCTAGAAGTGTATGGAATAGACTTATACGCATGTTTATTCATGGCAAAAAAAAAAGTCCCCAGATATGCATTTTAATTTGTGAGAAGGCTGCTAAGAAATGTGAGGTCATGGAGAAGGTGGTCCTTAAAATAAATAAATAAATAAAATCCAGGGAGTGTAATCCCGCCTAGAATGTGATTCATTCTTTTGGACCAATAAATAGAGTGAGATGATGTCCAAAAGCAATTTCCCTATTTCTTGGACATGTAAGCATTTTTCCTTATAACAACTATAGCAGAAACAGTTCCCTATGTAGATTATATTGACAATCATGAGGGGAAACAACTCATCCCCAAATGCCATTTTCCTCTCATCAACCAAAAATTGGGCCTAAAATTTTCACCCTTACCAATGCTGCCTGGGAGTTAAGAACTTATCTTTCAAAACTCTTCTTTTAAAATGTATAAATGTTATTCAGCTCCCTTCCCTAATTTAACAATTATTTATTCAACAAATACTTGGCACAATTAACCATCTACCAAATATTTCCCCCAGTGTTGGGGAAACAGCATTGAATAAAGTAAATGAAATCAACGAGACTTCTATTTCTGGTAATATGGAAGATTATTCCCAAAAGAAGCCTTCTGAAGCAAAAGCTTAGAAATTTAACATAGGTAAAATAAATATCCTTTAAAATATATAAGTAAACTCTCCCATTCCCATCTTCAAATACAGGAAATCTCCAAATGTTAAAAATGAAGAGGATGCTAAAAACTCAAGACTTAGTGCCCCCCATGGAGGTTTATTAATCTGCTTCTCTAGAAGATTGGGTATTTATTTATTTATGAGAGAAAGGAGAGAGAGTACAAGAGCCTGTGAGCAGTGGGGAAGGGGCAAAGGAAGAGAAAGAACCTCAAGCAGACTCTACAGTGAGCACAGAGTCCAATAAGGGCTTGATCTCATGAGCTGGAGATCATGACCTGAGCCAAAATGAAGAATCAGACACTTAATAACTGACTGAGTCACCCAGGTGCTCCTAGAAGATTGGGCTTTAAATTAAAGGCCAAGGCAGGGCAGGAAACAGGGTTTTGGGTCTTCTTGAGGTAAGGAGTTGATATTAAGATACAGCATTCCATCTCTTCCCACATGAAGTCAGAATCGTCAGAGGGCAATACAGTCAATTAAAGAAAAATCTGACCACCAGCACAGAGAATCAACCGGGAACAAGTTTGGCTCTGAAATGACATTAGGGGAGGAAAAAAATTAATATAAATATATAGCCCTGACCATTTACAGCTTATCAGCCTCTCTTTGTTAAGTTTGATGTTAGAATGAATGTAACCTATACACTTCAAAAATTGCCTAGCCAATGAATTAGCCTAAAACAAAACAAAACAAAACAAAAAATAGTTCTAAGTTTTTTTTTTGTTTTTTTTTTTTTTTATTTGACAGAGAGAGATCATAAGTAGGCAGAGCAGCAGAGACAGAGCAGAGACAGAGGGGGAAGCAGGCTCCCTGGTGAGCAGAGAGCCCAATGCAGGGCTCAAACCCAGGATCCTGAGATCATGACCTGAGCAGAAGGCAGAGGTGAGCCTTTTGAGCCTTCTGACCTGAGATCATGACCTGAACCACCCAGGTGCCCCCCAAAAAACAAAATAGTTCTAGATTGAGATGCCTAGCAGATACAAGAACAAAACCTCTGTGGGGGTCACATTTTCAGCCAGTCTGCAGAAGATTCTCACATATAATACTTCACCAAATCTGAATTAATAAATTAAAATTACAAAACATACTACAAAATAAGCCACCATGACTGAGAATCACAGAAGAGAAAAAAAATACACTTAGACTCCCAAGAATATCAGATAATAAAATTACTATACACAGATAATAAAAACAAATCGGTTTGGGAATGATTTTCAAAAGGATAATGAATAATAAATACAAATATATAATACTTAAAGGAAAAAAAGAGTAACCTAAAAGATATTTGAAAAAGAACTAAAAAGAACATCCAGTAATTAAAAATATAACCACTGATATGAAAACAGTGATTTTCTGCCTATGACCACTGCTGAGGAAGCATTGTTAAACTCTTTCCTCTGGCCACAACCATATATAATTCAGAATCTCTCAAAGAGACCAAAGAACTGTAGAAGCTCTTCATTAAAGGTTTGAACTTCAAAATAACCAGTGGTAGACTGAAAAATACGAGTAACGCTCACAGATTGTATGGCAATGAAAGATCTAAATGCCAAGCACTCTAGAAGCTTTGGGCTTGTGACTTAAGCCATTGTGGTGCAAGCGTATGCAGTCGTGAATGCAAGGCTACACAAGATGGATGGAAGTGTCATAGAACCATAGAAGGTGTCCCAAGAGAAAGTTTTTCAAGACTAGGTACACAGTTACCTATGAAAAAGACCTTTTGTTAGTGGCATTAAAGAAGACACTGAAGAACATCATTTAAGAGATTATTTTGAGCAATATGGGAAGACTGAGGTGACTGAAATCATTGCCAACTAGGATAGTGACAAGAAAGAAGGATTTGCTTTTGTAAACTTTGCTGACCATAACCTCATGGATAAGACTGTCATTCAGATATACCATACTATGACAGCTAGACTTGTGAAGTGGTAAGAGTCCTTCTTAAGCAAGAAATAGCCAGTGTCTCATCTAGGTCAAAGTAGTTCTTAAAAT
This sequence comes from Lontra canadensis, assembly GCF_010015895.1. Classification (NCBI taxonomy): domain Eukaryota; kingdom Metazoa; phylum Chordata; class Mammalia; order Carnivora; family Mustelidae; genus Lontra; species Lontra canadensis. The sequence continues at coordinate 25,398,076 of NW_022630996.1, forward strand.
GTTGGCAGTGGTTGTGGAGGTTATTGTAGGGGAATGAAAACTTTGGTCATGGAGGAAACTTCAAGGGTTGTTATGGCTTTGGTGGTGGCGGCTATTATGGCCGTAATTGATTTGGTAAAAACAGAAGCAGTTTTGGTTGTGGTAGAAGTTGCAATAACTTTGGGAATTACAACAATCAATCTTCAGATTCTGGATCCATGAATACAGGAAACTTCTCTGGTTCTTATGGTAGTGAAGGCCGATACTTTGCTAAACCACAAAACCAAGGTGGTTATGGATGTCTAAGCAAAATCAGTAGTTATGGCAGCAGGAGAGATTTTAATTACTGCCAAGAAAAAAAGCAGAAGAGGAGAGCCAGAGAAGTGACAGAAAAGCTATGGGTTACAACAGGTTTGTGAACTCAACCAATCACAGTGGCAGAGACTAATTGCTTCAAGAAAAAAAAAAAATAAGGATGGTAATTTGTGACTAATTGTATAACAAGGTATTTTAGTTTCTGTTCTCTGAAAAGTGAAAAGCATTCCAACGAAAGGTTTTAATGTAGTTTTTTGTTGTTCACATGTTGTTAATTGATAACTGTAATAGTCTAATCATAATGCTGATTAAATGTGTCTGTTAAAAAATTCATTGGATGTGGTAAACAGAAAAGTAGATACAGCTAAAGAGAGAATTAGTGAAGTGGAAGATATGTCTAAGGAAATTACCTAGAATTCTGCCCAAGATATTAAAAAAAGCAGGGGGGTGGGATATGAAAGGAGTTGAGGGACATAGAAAGTAGAATTAATAGGTCCATCATATGTCTTAAGACAGGAATTCCAGAAAGAAAGAAGAGAGATAGGCCAGCGATATAGTTTAGCAGTTAAGCATCTGCCTTTGGCTCAGGTTGTGATCTCGGGGTCTTGGGATCAAGCCCCAAGTTGGGGTCCTTGCTCAGCTGGAAGTCTGCTTTTCCCTCTCCCTCTGTCCCTCAGCCTACTTGTGCATTCTCTCTCTCTTTAATAAATAGATAAAATCCTTAAAAAGAAGAAGAAGAAGAAGAAGAAGAAGAAGAAGAAGAAGAAGAAGAAGAAGAAGACGACGACAGAAAGTGAGAAAGATGAGCAATTTCCAGAATGGATGAAAGATATAAATCTTTAGTGTCAAGAAGCAAAAGCTCCAAGTAGTTCTAAAACAAAATACATCCACACAAAAATATATTGTTGCAAAAGTGCAGAGAGTAGAAGAAAAAGAAATTTCAAAAGCTACCAAAGAGAAAGACAAGCTACCTAGAAAAGAAAATCAGACCACAAGTAGACTATTCCAGAGCAGTGATGGAAAACAAGGTGGCACTGGAATCATATTTTCAAAACCCTGGAAAAAAAAATCAATCTATAACTTTATAGCCAGCTGAACCATTAAAGAACAAGAGTAAAATAAAGACATTTCAGACAAAATCTACCAAGAACAGATCGTATCTATAGGAACTTCAGAACAAACACTTAATCCAAAAGAAATGCAAGAGGAAAAGTTGAGTAAATAAATTTGTATACACGCAGTGAAATTTACAATAATGGACATATAAAAATAACTAGGAATTACTCATTTCTGGTAACAGAACAAGGTTAAACAAAGTGTTGGTAACAATATGAAGATGGAAAGGAATGGACCAAAATTAAGTATTTTAAATTTGTTTATATTGTTAGGAAGGTGGGAAGAAATATTATAAACTTTAGGCATTGTTAGGTAAGCATGCCACAATTTTAAGGATAACTGTTAAGACAAAAATGTACAATTTCCTATTTAGTAAGGATATAAAAAAATTTTTTAAATTCTTCAACCAATCTAAAAGGAGGATAGATGTGTAGGTGTGGATGCAGGAGGACTTAGGCTAAAAGTAGGGAAACTGGATAGGATTCTATTGCTCATAATAGCAATATAAATATCTAGATATAAACAATAATGATTGTTCAGAATTATAAGAAAAAATCTAAAAAACTTTAGTAATGCAAATAAGGGACACTTTGAATGGATAGATTATGATAGAACTAATATTATAATTTGTCAACTTTTTACTAAAATTAATCTATAAATTTTACAATTCTAACACAAGACCAGCCAAGGATGATTATGATGGTTTTCCTTTCCCTCTTTTTCTCCTTTTCCCTGCACCAATTACCCTTTTACTTCTCACTTCTTAATTCAACTATAGAGCACCAGGCATTTGCAAATATTCAATAAATTAGTATTCTTTTAAAATAAAAGAATAAGTGAATTATTCAACTGTTCTACAAACAATTTCTGATTTACATTCACAAAAGAAAGTCCCATCAAGGATGAAACACAATACATATCAAGATAATAACTAACTTTGAATCTCTTTATAAGTATGCAAGCTAACCCTTTGCCAAGGACTCTTTGTGAGTTGATTACAATTGGAAAATTACTGTAGAAGTGTTCTTGAGAGACACAAGTAGATGACAATATTGACTCTTAGTGTTAATCTAATGAAAATAACCCACATTAATTAAAATGTAAGAGTAGAAGACCGTTATTCATTACTTTCTAAATACTTCTTAAAGTTAACAAAACTCCGACTTTCTATAATAATTTCTATAGTTCCTTAAATATCATGTAGCTCAAGAAGTATCTTCAATTTATATATATACATAAAATGACTCATGAAAGCATCAGAAATTCACATTTCCTTTTCTTTTTTTTAAAGATTTTATTTATTTATTTGACAGAGATCATAAGTAGGCAGAGAGGCAGGTAGAGAGAGAGAGGAGGAAATAGACTCCCCTCTGAGCAGACAGCCTGATGCGGGCTCGATCCTAGGACCCTGGGATCATGACCTGAGCCGAAGGCAGAGGCTTTAGCCCACTGAGCCACCCAGGTGCCCCAGAAATTAACATTCTGATCAAGTTCCTATAAATGATCAAAAATCTCAAATGCCTAATGGTCTCTGACAGCTGATTGTCTTGAAACACATAAATATTAACATGTTACTAAGAATTACATTTCCCCATATCTTTATCAGCTTTACATATTTCCCCTGTTTATTGCTTAGTCATTCCTAATTAGCACAAATCCAGGGGCTCTCTTGGGATTCCTACTTCAAACTGTCCAAGAATCCCAGGGATCCACGGAGCCCGGGTGTGTCGGTACTTCCAAATGGGGTAACGGAAGTTTCCCTGGTCTACAGGCAGTCCTGCTTCTGTGACTTTTACAAGCATCATGTCATCACTGATCATGAAGCCTGGATCAAGTTTCAGGTGGATACCCTTGCCAGGCCAGATCCCTGCCCAACCCAAGGCCCATGCTTGGGCTCCAAGTTTAGAGCTCTTCATTTACTCTCACATATTCAGCTATTGCTCTCGAAGAATGACAGCACATCTTAGCGGCTAGATCCAGCAGGGCTTCAGTCTCACTTATGTGTTTCCCGAGAACTCTTGCTTTTGTCCATCCTGTATCACCAGCAGATTCTCTCATGAGAGACCCCCCACCCAGGGCTTTCGGGGTCCTCTCATGCCAGCAGATCATTTGTTAGTGCCACACTCTTAAAAGCAGGTTTCTCTCATTTTAGTCAGGAAGAAGAGCAGAAGGTCTTGAATTCATTCATTTATGGAAGCCTTTTTAAGTTTTAAGTTTTTAAGTTTTTAAAAGTTCTGTTACATCTCTTTCCTAGGCAAGGAGAGTCTAAGACTAACCACAAAATGATTGCTCTTGTAATGGAGGGAGTTTGCTCCAGACGAACTTGGGTCTTCATTCCTGTACCTCGTAGTCATGGTCCCCAGATACAGCCGCCTGAGCAGCTCGTCTGCGCCCCCTGCTCTCAGGTAAGATACAGTAGCCTGGAGCAGGCCAAACCCTCCTACTGTGACAATTCAACATTTCTTTCACATGTCCTTAGCCAGAGCCTCTCTCAACTTGAGCTTCTCAGCCCTCTGTGTGGGAAATTTTTATTAGAGATATGGTTTCTCTAATGGTCCTCTAAAAAGGACCATTGTTAAAATGGTCCTTTTTAAACACAAACAAACCATCTCTTAAGGGCCCAGAGAAGAAGCAATCTGTTTTAACACTAGAAGAAAAACTGTGTTGAACTGGGAGCAGAGCTCTACTACCTTTGTATCTTTAAAAGGGAATTGCAAGGGTAGTTCTGGTTATCCTTTGCCTTAAGTGCTGACTTTAGTACCTACCCTCTGGGAGAATTGGGAACCCCTGGAATATAATGCCCCGCTCTTCTAAGAATTGCAGTCATTTGCAGAGTCTCTCCCTCTCAGAGAGCCCCACAGTACCCCCATGAAATTAAAAAGAGAGCAGCAGATTCTTACTCTTCTTATATAAGTCCAAGTGAAATATTCAACGTGTTACCGGTTGAGGCTATGCAAATCTAAAATGCCTGCCAGGCTGTGCCTTTACTGGTAAACGAAGATCTTTTCTTCTCCAGCCACTTTACCTTGCAAGATACTCACCTTAATGGGTGGGGAAAACCGTTTGGGGTGAGTTCTCTTGCACTGACAATCCCTGGGCGTAGGACTTGCATGAGTGAAACTCTGAGGTCAGTAGAGAATGTGTCAGGGGGCATTCAAACAGATAACCAGAGATGCTACAACAAACAAACAAAAACCAAAACAAAAAAACAACAACAACAACAAAAAAGGAGGTCCTGACCACACCCTCCACCACCCCCTACGGTGCCTTCAGGACCACCCTCCCCCTTGCTGGGTCCAAATTAGGCGCTGTCCTACCTAGATGAATTGAAATCAGATACTCTGAAGACGGGTCCAGATGTATTATTTAAAATTTCCACCAGCGATTATGATGAAAACAAGTCAGAGAACCACTGATATCCATTATCCCAATAAACTCTCTTAGCCACACTGTTAACTAATTTGGACAATGTAAAATACATAGCATGCTCACTTTGGCAGCACATATACTAAAACTGGGACCATACAGAGAAGATTAGCATAGTCCCTGCACAAGGATCACATGCAAATTCGAGAAGCGTTCCATATTACCAAAAAAAAAAAAAAAAAGTAAAATACACAGCAATAACAGGTTGACAAAATCCAGTTCCTCATCTCCAGTCAAATATTTTCCCTGACTGTGCAATAAGTAGTTACCTCTCAATTCTAAATTATCAATTTTGCTGATGATAATCCGGGAGGAGACAGCAGAGCGCTGGGGGCCCCAAGGCTATCACGGTTGTTGGGGGATGGGGCAGTGCGCCGAGGCAGAGGCCACATTCTTAAAGGAAAGGCATTCCGAATCCCCAGATTTTGTTTCAAATGGCAGTGTCATTATTCTGCTATTATCTACACCCAAAAACTGCAGAATTATCTTTCTGATAACAAGAAAACTTTTTCTTTTCTGAAGAAAAGTTCTACTTTTCGTGCAATATCTGTCTCTCCATTCTTGTTCATTCTTTTTTTCACACACTTATCCCTTGTCTTTCTCAATGGCACCACCTAAACCAAGGCCCTTATCACCTCCTTTCTAAATTACTAGAATTCATAACGAGCCTCGCTCGCCCAGATTCCTCTCTCTTCAAATCATCTTGCTCACTCCAAATAAATCTCTCAAAAATAAGTTTCCACCATTTCACTGCTGTATTCCCAAATTTTTCCTGGTTCCCGTTGCCTAAAAGGCCCAAATCCCTTGCCCCTCCACAAGTTAGCCAAAAATTACTTTTCCAAATCTCTCTCCACCTTTCTAGTCAAACTACTCACGGCTGCTTGGCTGCGCAGAGCCCGTTTTCAGCAAACACCGCGCGTCCTGAGAAGGGCCGTTCTGCAATCGGGCAGTCGAGCCCCCAGATCCCTCTTCCGCCCTCAGGTGCCCGGTAAGTGTGGGGAGGTTGTTCACCCCACGCTACTCTGCTTCACCTTCCCCACAGGTGAGTAACAATACTGCTTTCCTCAGGTCACTGTGAGGACTAACGATGGAATGAGTAAAACGATGCAAAGAGGACGGTGGACATGGTAGCTATTATTACCACTTTGCTTAAACTCTGTCCCGCCTTGTAGTCGACCCTGTTCCCACTCCTTCCAGGACCGGTTACCAGACTGTCGTCTCTGGGTCTCAGACCCACCCCTCTGGGTTTCCCTGGAGGCCGGCGGCTGAGGCTGCAGACCGGTTCGGCTCGGCCAGCGGCTCCTCCGCAGCTCGTCCAGCAGGAGGCGCTACGGGGAGACCGCAAGGCCTTTCCTCCCGCGGGACGTTCCTTTGGGAGGTAATTCCGGCGACCGTTCTTCCTGCGGCCGCAGCTTGGCCGTTTGCCCTTCTCCCCGCACCCTGAACCAGCCTCACCTGTGGCTCGAAGAGGCACGAGCGTCACCTGGTCAGGACCCCTGGACGGGCTCTGGGCTCCAACCTTTTCTCTTTGTTCCTCTACCCCTATGGGCAATTGCCGGTTCCTGTTCCTCCTGTCTCCGAAATCCCTGAGTGTCCTTATGTCCTCCCGAACCTGGTTACTAAATCTTCCTATTAAATTGTCTCTGTTAACGTAACTGGGATGGCGAGCGTTTCCCGGTGGGCCCCAGGCTGGTACCTCCGAACACTTCCCCACTCCAAGCTGACTCTATATCGCATTGCCAGAAGGCCTCCAAGCCACCCCAGGCCATGAACTCCCAAGATCCCCAGACTCACCACGGAGGAGAGATGGGAAGTCCTTGGAAATAAATTTCCCATCTGACTTTCTTGTCTGGCCACCAAGAAGCTGAGGTCCAAAGGCTAAAGGCAGGCCCTCCACCTGCTTCTCTCGCCTGCTCTCCGGGACAAAGGGCCCGCAGGTGCCATTCGCTGGGCCTTCCATCACGGGAGACCCCGCAGCCTCTTCCGAACTACCGCCCTAGCGCATCATTTAACTGAGACCCTGTAACTTGGCTTTAGGCAGCTGTAGAAGGAGCCCTCCTGTGTGTCACCCGGCTCCACAAAGTACTTAGCTGTGTTAGACACTATATGGACACGTGGGCGTGGAGGGAGGATTCCAAAAAGGTCAATGAATGAACTGTTTAATCCCAACCTTTGCACGTAAGTGATGGCTATAGTTCTCATGTGTTCTAGATTATTGCCAGCAACGATCACCACCTGAGTCCACCGAACATCGAAGAGCTTTGCGGCCTTCACGGGCGCTGGAAGGTCTGTCCTTTGCTTCTTTTCTGCAGCAGAACAGACGCTCTAAAGGGATTTGATGAGAAGGCACAGCCTACTAATTAGATAGAAGTTCACAGCACAGTTTAATCAGGTGATGTTTCCTCACTGATGGAATCTAATCCTAAAAGTTATAAATAAGTCTTGGATAGGACAAAGTACAGTTTTTTTTTAAGTACAGTTTTCAAATTTTTTTCCATAAATTTGGCTGTAATAAAATAACCTTCAGTTACACATAGAGGATAGTCCTTGCAGTCTGGACAGTGACCGACCCAGTGAGATTTTTTTTCCAGCAGCTTCTGGGGCAGCGCATGGCTGTGACAGCCTGCCACAGAACACGAGGACTCAGGGAGTGTGACCTGATTGTTGTCATGGTCCACACCTTCTAGCCATGCTTTCCCTGCCCCGTCTCAACTTCTCTTCCAAAGAAGGTAGGCTCTGCCTTGGGGTCCATCTGTGGAGAGGAGTGGTGGCAACAGGTGGCAGCTGAGCGATGACAAAGAGGGGCGGAAAGGTGCCAAGGAAGAGGGTATCTCTCCCCAAAGCAAGGCAATTGAGGATCAATTAGTTTATACAACTTTGGACTGTGCTAATTTCTTTATATTGATTTAGAAAATTCTATTGGAAATTAATTTGGGGCGCATGTTAGCCAGACAATTAATTTCTTTCTCTGCTTATTTTTGTTTTTGAATTTTTGCCAACCTTAGGATTTAGGGATAAAGTGTGCAGCTGGGCAGGAAAGCGTTCGGGGGAAATATTTAGGACAAACATATATTAAACACATTGTGTACTAGATGCTGAGAGCCTAGGGCAGTGCTTCCAGACTGTGCTGTGTGTTGGGGTTCCCTGGGCAACTAGAAAAATAAAGCCACACACCCTAATGCCTGGGTTTCCCTCCATACCAATGCCGTCAGGATGTCTGAGTAAATCAGTAGTTTTGAAAGATTCCCCAAGTGATTTCAATGCACAGTTAGATTGGGAACAACTAGTCTAGCAAAAAGAGACTGGGCTTTGGGGTAAAGCAGCCCTGGGCTCAGGTTCTCATTTTTCCACTTACAAGTTGTGTGACCTCAGGAAGAAATGTAACACATTTGAGCCCCCATTTCTTCCTTGGCCAAGGGCACTACCAATACCACATCGAAGAGCTGTGGTAAATATTAAATGACAGGACAAGAACAAAGAACACATGTTACTCAATAAACAGATATTGTTGAAGAATTCACTGACAGAAATAAAACTAACTCATTATACTGCAAGGTATAGTCAACTAAGTGCAGGAAGTAACCCCTAAGGGAAACGGGAGCAGCAACTACTGTCCAGGGAGGAGCAAAGAAGGCTTCACAGAAAAGATGGCGGTTAACCTGAGTTTTCACTTTTGGGACGATTTGGGTTGGCAGAAAACAAAGAGAAATATCTTCCAGACAAAAGGAAGACCGCGTGGAGCCATGGGGTAAAGAAAAGCTGGTCCGGGGAACGACAGGGAGGCCCATGTGCCAGGAGCAAGGGGCACAGACCATGTGGTGGGAAACATGCCAAGGATACCATGGGGGCTTCAACTGCCCTTCAAAGGAGTCTGAGCCTTTCCCTGTACACAGTGAGGAACCAGAGCTATCTCCAAGGCAGAAATGGGATGGTTAAATCTCTGTTTTTCAGGTTGAAAAGAGAGGAGTTTAGAAGGAGATGAACCAGAAAGATGGTAATGACAGTGAGCAAGACAAGGAAGGGAGGCCCAGAATTCCAGAACGAACACGAACTACACAGCCACCTGGCAGTGTGAGCTGCTGATGAACTGTGGGGAGTCACCCTCCAACGTTTCTATGTACATGGCTGGTTGTTGGTGTCATGTACACAAGATGGGTGACTTGTAGGGTAAAGACTCAGAGTTCAGTGGGAGACATGCCAAGTTCGAAGTGAGATGTCCCACTGGCAGTTGGAAATGTAGGTCGGGAGCTCAGAAGAGATGGGGTGGAGTCAAAGTGGGTGGGGAAAGTGACCAGCATGTGGGTGAAGCTGTGGGAGAGAATGACATGGTGCCGGGAGGGAAGCAAAGCAAGAAGGTCTTCCAGGACCGAGATGAGAATTTTGGGAGAGGCCCGCATTTAAAGAGTGACAAAGGAAAACTTGGGTCAGAGAGTCTCAAGGAGAATATGGAGAAAGAGTGTCATGAAGGCTAAAAGAGGAGACTTCCCAGGGTTTTGTGGTCAAATTGGAATTAGGAAATCAGGCAGTCATTGTTTTCCTTTGAAAAAGGAGGTTCTGTCAGGGCAGAATTTGGAGGCTTGAAGAAGGAATGTGTAACAGAGTGTTGAGTAGAGACTCTAAAGAAGGAGGTGAGAAGATAGCGAATGGTAGCTTCAGGGAGAAGTGAGATTGAAGAGGTTGGTTTCTACAGAAATAGTTCACCATTCATTTAAATCAATGAGGAGGGGATCTAAATCAATGAGAAGGGGATCTAACAGTGAGACAGTAGTGAAAAAGAGGAAAAATGGGTGTGGTCCTATCCTGGAGGAGACTGGAGCATGGTGAGTGAGAGTGCAGGGAGGAGGAGGACTGGGACCAAGAAGACATATTGACCAGGAGTTAGCGTAGAATTAATAAAATATTTTAAAATGGCATTTAAGAGGTAGCTGAGATGAGAAATGGAGAGGGAGAGAGAGAAATGGGGGAAGAGAATGGCACACTGAGTGAAAAGGGGCTGCGCATCGAGAGCAGGTATTGGGGGTAAGCAAGACAGACAAGGTGAGCGCAGTGGGGTCTGCCGTGATGAGAGACACTGTTCCTGGCAGAGCTACAGAGGCCAACCTTTGGGTCGTGGCTGAGTGGGGAGGAAACAGAAGGGAGCTGGGAGCCTATGAGATTCAGGAAGAATTAAGACAGAGGCTCTGATGAATCCTGAGAGAAGGCTTATTGGGAGAAATGAAAGGAAAATAATGGAGCCCATGAGATGGTCTTCATTAGAGGAGAATGAAGACATTCAGGCTTTGGAAGTGAGACAGGTATAAGGGATGTCTGTGGTGTGGCTTCGGGAGTGGAGTTCAAAAATCAAAACACAAGGAAATTATGACTGGGAAAGTACTTCCTCAGCTATAAGATACATACCGTTTTTTATGTGTTGTTTTCATTATTTGGGGAATGGATAAGGTGAGGAATGTAGGGATAACCTAGTACATGAATTGCCCATGTGGGTGTGGGAGCTGCCCAGGATAATGGCAAGGGAAGAAGGAAAGAGAAGAGAACATTTGACATTTACTAGGAACCTAGAAAAGTGTCTGGTTATGAGCGGATGACAGGGAAGAGGATAGTACATCCTCCAGCTAGACATGGACCTAAAAAGAAAGACAGTTTGTTTTTAAAAGTGTTGCAGAAACCTCTGGGAAGCAGCACTGTGGGGTGAGAGGGACACTGACCCTTCTCCCAGGGCATGGGAGAAAGTCTCCCCCGGCTAGAAACTAAAGGCAATGCAGCCATCAAGAATGTTCAAGAAAGCCTCTTTTGATAGCAACAAACAGAAACCCACTCAAAATAGCACAAAAATGGGCAGCTTATTCTAAGAATATAGAGATCTGACAGAATCCCTGAAGAGGAAGCAACATGCAGCTGGGCTTTGAAGGAACTGATGTTGATTTCTAGAAAGATATTGGAGACCAAGATAGCTTACTCTCTCTACTTTTCATTCATGTGGTGGCCTCTCTTATTCTCTCTGTAGTTCAGCTTCCTCTTCCTTTTTCTTAGTCTCTTTCCTCACTTGTTAAAATTTCACGTGGCCCCACATGACTGCTGACTCCAGCTCCTCGTCATGACCTAACACTCCCCTCAGCCTATCTCTCCATCTCTCCCCTAGTTCAGTGGAAGAAAGCAACTAAGCCCTCTCCCCAGCATGTCAAGGGCCTCTTGCTGTCCTCTGGATTAGTTGCCCAGAGGTCAGGTATCTCCCCTCCTGGGTAGCTACATAGGGTTCAAGTCCACTCAGGAGGTGCTGGGATAAAGGATAGAAGTGTTGGTCACTTATAGATCAAGACTTCACTAAATCCAGGGATGGAGCGATTGTGGAAAGTAATGCTTATAACGTCCACAGCAAAAAGGACCTAGAAGAAGTTCGGTAGGGGACAGAGAGCCCAAGGAGGGGGATGGAAGTATCTGAATGGTTACATCTTGGTTGTCATGGCAGATCAAGGAGGCAGGAGCTGGGACACACACTGGAAGGCCAGCGTGCCATGTGTGTGAGGCTAGCCAGGGTCAGCACTCAGCCTCCATTCACAAACTTGAGGGAACCAGCTGGCCCCCACCCGATGGGCTAGTTGGGCTGGAAGTCCTCAGGCTGAGCAGAAACTAGGATGGCCGTGTTTGTCAGGCCTTTCACATTTTCCCTCTTAGAGGAGAAAGGATGCCAGGTAAGAAGATATGATAACAACCCTCAAACTTTGAAGAGTTTAGGAGATCAATCCTGGGCAAAGCTGAACCAAAGCAGAATAAGAAGGCAATTGTCCTCACAGTGTAAAAGGGGAAGTCAGCCATTGGGGCTTGGGGATGACTCATACACATTCAGATGTTTAAGCTCACTGAGGTCATGTATCCAGAAGTCCACGCCGAGTCAGGTTTCTCCAACCATGGCCAGTGGGCTGTCCAGCACGCCTGCCCACAGCAGGCCAGCCTTTCTCAGGACATGGAGCTGCCTTCCTGTGGCCGCTTGTTCCCCAGAGTTAGTGCTTCCAAATATCAACAGAGAAACAGCATGAGCCCTGTGGAGGCGGAGCAAGGGGAGGGAGGGAGCCACGCGCTGGTGGGAAAGCCACGGCATGTGGAAGGAATGAGGAGAGAAGCAGCAGAGAGGAACTGTCACAACAACAGTCTGGAAAATGCACACCAGCAAATACACTCGTTCTCAAAACACGTGCTATTTTCCACTAAAAGGAACCCGGAGCTCCTTTTAGGGGCAAAAAAAAGTACAAAACAAGCTTAGAATGTCTTGTTGTGCCAGAAAGGAAGGAAGTGACCAAAGAATCATGGGGACATGTCAAAAAGACACAGCCAGACCGCATGGGCTCCTTCTAGCCAAATGTGGCACCATTTGGACAGCCAAAGAAATAGTGATCATCACCGATTATGACTTATTGATAAAATAGGAATTCACCAGTCCTGTAGATACAAAAAACCCACTAATAAATTGAAAGTTGATGACGAATAGGACATTTACATACTGTCAAAGTCCTCCCCACAAAAAAAATATTAACGACAGTGGGTGGGGAGGGAGAAGAGTCACCTGGCAGATACGCCTTCATCAAGTGATCGACATCTTCATTGCCAGTAATTGTACAAATGGAAAATATATGTTTCCCAGTGCAGTGAGAAGAACACAGCCTTACTTTGGAGTGGTCCTGGGCAATCCTATCATGAGGGAATAGCAGACAAGTCCAAATATTCTACCAAATAACTGGCCCATAATCTTAAAAAATGTTAAGGATTTGGAACTCAAAGAAAGTCTGCGGATCTGTCTCAGACTGAAGAAAAACTAAAGGGACAACTAAATGCTGTGTATGATTCTGAAGTAGAGCTTTTAGCTATTAAAAAAAAAAAAAGGATATTAGGACAATTGGAGGACCTTGAATGCATTCTTGGTGTGGAGAGTGTTGTACTGGGTCAAGGTCAGTTTTCTGGTATTGATAGTCGCACTGTGGGTAAGGAGAGGAAGATCCCTGTGTGTAGGAAAGCACCCTGAAGTATTTGAGCGTGAGGGGGGCTTCCTGTCAGCAACTAAATCTCAAAAAAGGGCTTTTGGACGAAACTTCCAACTTTTCTGTCAATTTTTTTTTCAAATGCTTACCATAAAAAAATCAGTCTCTGTGTTTTTGAAAAAGGCACTTTGTTTTAGAGTATGCAGTGGGTTGAATGGGGGCCCCCAGCAAGGCATATCCACATCCTAGAACCTGTAGGCTTGATCTTATTGAGAAAAAGAGTCTTTGCAGATGCAGCTAAGGATCTTGAATGACAGCATCCTGGATTATCTGAGTGGGCCCTAAATCCAACAACGAGCATCCTTACAAGAGACACATGGGAAAAGACACACAGAGGAGAGGCCATGTAAAGTTGGAGGCACATACTGGAGCACTGTGGCTGCAAGCCAAGGTACACCCAGAGCCACTTTTCCCACAAATGGTTAAAGGTGTGCAAGGATTCTCCCCTAGAACCTCGAGAAAGAGCACAGCCTCGCTGACACCTTGATCTCAGACTTCTGGCCTCCAGAACCAGAGAAAATACATTTCTATTGTTTTAAGCCACCCAGTTGGCAGTAATTTGTTACCAGCCCTAGGAAATGAATTCAGAATACTTTTCTCCTTTTATTTTGTTGGAAATAGAAAACTAGATAAAGACTGAAAGTAAGATGTGCTTTGGATGTCTTTGCCAATTTAGACTACAAAAGCCAAATGGAGGACATTCCCCTCCCTGTGGGGAATGCTGTGCTTCTGAGAAAAATGACTTTCCAGATCACAACACCACCAAATACTGCATCTGACATTCACCATGGACACATTGGGTGGCAAAGTTCTAGCTTGTTGGGATTCTTCCCAAGGCAGTGGTTTTCAACCAGGAGTAGTATTGGCCCCCAGAGGACATGTGACAATTTCCTCACACATTTTTGGTTGTCCCAACTGTGGGTTGGGGGTTGCTATTGGCATCTGGTGGGTAGAGGCTGGGGATGTGGCTAAATATTTTATAAAGCACAGGACAGTCCCTCACCACAAAGAATTATCTGGCCCACAATGTCAATAGCGATGAAGTTAAGAAACCCTGTTCAAAGGGAACAACTTCCTTCTTTGTTCTACAAAGAATACCCATACTCTCTATCAGGGTAAGAACAGGAGAAGGAAGGAGGAGGCATTCCACAAATCCTTCTGGACTGTTTTTTTCATTGTGGTAAGAAAAGATAACATGAAATCTACTCTCTTGACACATTTTTTGGTATACCATACAGTACTGCTAACTATAAGTGCTATGTTGTAGAGCAGATCTCTAGAATGTATTCATCTTGCATAACCAAAACTTTATACCCTTTTAAAAACAGCAACTCCTCACTTCCCCCTTTCTCTATCCCCTGACAACTACCATTCTACTTTCTGCTTCTATGAGTTGGACTCCTTTAGATACCATATAATGGAATCATGTTCTGGCCAGCTTACTTCACTTAGCATAATGTCCCCAGGGTTCATCCGTATTGACACATAAGCCAAAATTTCTTTCCTATTTAAGGCTGAATATAACTTCATTATACCTATAGATCACATCTTCTTTATCCATTCATCTGCTGATAGACATTTATGTGGAGACAAACTAGGCTATTGTGAAAATGCTACAATGTAACTGAGAGTGCAGACATCTCTTCAAGATCCTGATTTTTAATTCTTTTAAATAAATATCCAGAAGTGGAATTGTTGAATCATATAGTATTTCTATTTTTAATTTTTAAGGGAGCCTCCATACCATTTTCCATAGCAGCTGCACCATTTTACATTCCCACTAACGATGTACAAGGTTTCCAATTTCTCTACATTCTCATCGATACTTTTTAAGGGTTTGTTTTTTTTTTTAAGATTTTTATTTAATTATTTGACAGACAGAGAGAGATCACAAGTAGGCAGAGAGGCAAGCAGAGAGAGGGGGCGAAGCAGGCTCCCTGCTGAGCAGAGAGCCCAATGTGGGGCTCGATCCCAGGACCCTGAGACCATGACCTGAGCCAAAGGCAGAGGCTTAACCCACTGAGCCACCCAGGTGCCCCATCTTTGAGTTTTTTATAATAACCTCCTAAAATAATATTTCTGTGGGGTTTTTATTTTGTTTTTTTGTCTCATTAATTTTGAATTGTGTTTCCCTGATGATTAGTGATATTGAACACCTTCTCATATACCTGTTTTCCATCTGTATGTCTTCTTTAGAGAAATGGGCAAATCCTCTGCCCATTTTTAGATCGAATTATTTGTTCTTTTCCTATTGACTTGTAAAGGTTCTTTACATATTTTGGATATTAACCCCTATCTATTTTATGGTTTGCAAGTATTTTCTCTCATTCTGTAGGTTGTCTGTTCACTCTGTTGATGTTTTCCTTGCAGACAAGAAACTTTTCAGTTTGATATCATCCCACTTGTCTATTTTTGCATCAGTTGCTTATGGTTTTGGTGTCATATCCAAGAAGTCATTGCTAAGACTGACGTCATGAAGACTCCCTCCATGTTTCCTTCTAGGAGTTTTGCAGTTTTAAGTCCTATGTTTAAATCTTTGATATGTCTAGAGTTGATTATTGTGTATGGTCTAAGACAAAGGTCCAATTTTATTCTTTTGTATGTGAATATCCAGTTTTCTCAACAACATTCATTGAAGAGACTGTCCTTTTTCCATTGTATATTCTTGGTACCCTGTAGAATTTCAGTTGACTGTGTATGCATGGGTTGATTTCTGGGCTCTTTATCCAGTTTAACTGGTCTATATGTCTTTATGCTGATGCCATACTATTTTTTTAAAGATTTTATTTATTTATTTGAGAGAGAGCACGCACGAGTACGGGGAAGGGACAGAGGGAGAGGGAGAAGCAGACTTCCTGCCAAGCAGGGATCCCAATGTGGGACTCAGGCCCAGGACCCTGATATCATGACCTGAGCCAAAGGCAGAAGCTTAACCACCGACTGAGCCACCCAGGCACCCTGCTTTACTGTGGCTTTGTAATATATTTTGATACCAGTAAGTGTGATGCTTCCAGCTTTATTCTTCTTTCTCAAAATTTATTTGGTATTTGGTTTCTTTGTTGTTCCATATGCATTTTAGGATTTTTTTTTCTATTTCTGTAGAAAATGACATTGGTATTTTGATAGGGATTGCACTAAATCTGTCAGTCGTTTTGGGTAGTATGGGCATTTTAACAATATTAAATCTTCCAATTTATGAACATGGGATGTCTTTCCATTTATTTGTGTCTTTGATTTTTTTCATCAATGTTTTGTATTTTGAAATCACAAGTCTTTAATCTCCTTGGTTAAATTTATTCTTAGATATTTTATCATTTTTGGTAAATGGGACTATTTTCTTAATTTCTTTTTTGATAGTTCATTGTTAGCCTTCCAGACTATTTACATGTTCTCTGGTTCCAGAAGTCTGTGGTTTACAGTGGGATATGGGCTGTGGATGAGGTGTGGAGAACAAACAGAGGATCTGGGGTTTCTCAGGAGTCCCATCCTCACACCTTTCTGTAAGCTGGTCTTGAATTTGACCTCTCACATATGGAGAAAATTTTCAGGAGACTAGTGTGAGTTTGCTCTGAACAGAACACACCCAAAGAAAAATTTCAGTTCAGACTACCAAACTACATTGTACAAAGAGTGCCAGTGTCCAAGCCATAAACTCTGAGAACTTAAGTTCTCACATGGTACAGCTTGGGCAGAAAACACTTTAAAGACTCTAGCCGCCTCTCTCTCTCCTGTTCCTTCCTCCAGCCTTCTCAGCATTTACTGACCACAACCAATGCAAACAATACGCTAAATATTGGGCATACAATGATAAATAAGTCAATAATTTGATAGGATAGAGAAATTACAATATGAAGTTCTGAGTGCTATCATAATGCTGTCAACAGATGGAGAGTTTTTCAAAAAGCTTCCTATACATGACAGGGAAAACCAAATCAGGATTCAGCTATGTCACAAGAGAGACATAAAATTGAAACAAGTATCTCAAAGCTTGGTCCAGTCCTTTTTGTGGCAGGAAATTGGTTGTGGGATATGTAGAGCTCCTAATTTTTGAAAATCCAATGTGCTTTTTAAGTATCTGGTAAGACCTTTCCAAACTAAAAGAATCTAGAGATACTTTTTAAGACAAATATAAATTTAAGTCCTGAAGATTGTGTATAAAACATTTCTTGTTGAAATTTAAATGTAACTTGTGAGTCTTGCTGTGGATGCTGTCAGGCCCTTGAGTTTCAGGCTGTCAGTAGATACAAGTGAAGTGGGGCAAGACAGAGAAATTAGGGCCTGGTGCAGCTGTCATGACTCACATTCACTGTTTTTATGCGGATCATGTAGGTAAAGCCTGTGGATTACCTGAATGATCCTTTTAAGACATGTCTTTGGCTATGGTGGCCAGCGATTGCTGAGCAATCTCATTTGACACTAAAGTAGGTGATTAAAATACCTACTTGCCAGGTGCCTGGGCGGTTGGTTAAGCGCCTACCTTCAGCTAAGCATGATCCCGGAGTCTAGGGATCAAGTCCCACATCCAGCTCCCTGCTTGGGTTGGGAGTCTGCTTCTCCTTCTGCCTGCTGCTCCTCCCCTACCCCCTCCCCTTCCGCCTCCTCCTCCCCCTCCTCCTACTTGTGCTCTCTCTCTCTCTTGCTCCTTGACTCTCTCTCAAATAAATAAATAAAATCTTTAAAATAACATACCTCCTTGCCTATAGTTTGGCTATTTTTAGAGACTAACATTTTCCAGCATCCAAAACCCTGTGCCTGTATGGGTAAAGATACGCAAGGAGTTGAGTACAGAGGAAGGGGCTCTTTGCAGCCCTTGCGAAAGAAACTGCAATCATAGGGCCACTGGAAGAGCCAATACCCTTCTTGGTGACAGCTGTAGGCTCATCAGAGCTGAGCCCCAGCGACTGCTTGGCTGACTGAAGTGCCCTGCAGGTTCTCTTTGCCCCCAAGAACCTTTCTGATAAATAGCTCTTGACCAGCTCCTTTTATGGCTAGAGGCAGCGCCAAGAGATTGAGATGTATTTTGGACACAATCTGATTCTCACGTCTCCAGGCTCTCAGGCCCTCATCTTTGCTGCTGAGGGAGACGGCAATGGGCTCCAGAGGCTCTCGTGCCCTGGCCCCATGGCAGTCACTCTTCCTCTGAAGATTCGCCCTTATCTCGAAGAAGAGAGGTGCCTGGCGCTCGTCACACTGTGCTGGGCAGTGACTAAGAGAGTTGAAAGAAGACATGTGGGGAAATCAGGACTGGCAATGCTGTGGAGGAGAAAAGTGGCTCTTGACTTGTTCACCTTTTGAGAGCCTTTGTGGCCCCGTGAGGACAATTTTGTAAGCCTGAAATGATACCCTAGCTGTCCAGTTCTGCTGGTTTCCCACTTAGAAAAGCCACACCGGAGGAGAGAGTGACAGATGTTACGTGGCGTCAGGTGCAGGTGAGGACCCCATCCCGGGGATGGCACGTGAGGACATCTTCCCCAGAGGACTCTGGCCCTTGCCACAAGCCATGAGCATGAACATTTTGAATTTTTGCTTGTTGATGGAACTCAATGCATAATAGGTATCGAACAAATGAATGAAGCAAAGATGGTGGCTCATTGGAGCTCGGTGCTCGGGTCCCGCAGCAAACAGAAACAGAAATACGCTGTCCTTGTGCATTTTATCAAAGGCACTAGAAAGAGTATATCCTGGGAAATCTCTAAAACTGCCTATTAATGAGGCTACGACAGAAGCTCAAGAGCAGGCTGGCCCTGGAAGACAAAACCCTGAAGGCTGGAGAGGACAAAACTCGTTCTGATATTCATGTGGCAGAAAGGCAGATGCTGTCGCTTCCTGTCAGTGGTCTTGACAGATTCCAGCGGCCTCATCGCCTCCTGGAATCCGTGTGGCCACTCATGTTCCGAACGGTCTCTGACCTCCCCAGGAGGAACCAAGCTCTCGGTCCTGAAGAGCTGCCAGTTTCTCACTCTCTTTCCAGAAAACTCTAGAGAGAAAACAGTTTCCACCTTCTCCAGGTAAACTTTCCTTATTGGAGGGCGTATCTTCCTTGAGGACTATGATATGGACAGGGGGGAAAACTGGCAGGAGAAAGAAGGAGCCAAAGACGAACAGACAACTCTCTCAGGCTCCAGTCCTGGCAGCCCATATTTAAGGTGGAGCTGGAACTGCGGAGCGAGAGCTACTCAGAAATGTATACCCAGGAGTGGAGCGAGCTATAATACATGAACTGACTTTGGAGTGACATGTAATATGCTTGACATAACATTGCAACCAGGGGAACCATTTTTTAAGAATAAAACAACGAGGGAGAATAAATATCATTAATACAGAATGAGTGACGTGGGAGTTCCCAGCAAACAGGGGATTTTTCTCACTCTGACATCAGATTCTAACTGCAGAGGGAACAGCTTAGTTGTCACTACCCATCTTAAAAAAAAAACAAAAGTAAAATATAATTTGTTAGCTATAAGGCCCACAGGCCTGAGGGTTGATGAAAATGTCCCTTGGTGGGGCCCCCCCCGGAGAGTGCTAGTTGCTGACTGGTCACCGTGACTGAAAACCCAGCTCGAACAGGCTCTCTCAGGTACTGTCCCCGGGTTTTTCTCGGATGGCTAGAGAGAAAATACAACACTTGAATTACGACCACTGCCCCAGACTTTCATTTCTCTACTTTGTTCAGCTGTGTTGGCATCCATGGACAGTTACAGGACCCCAGGGCCCTTTTAGGGGGGCGGCGGCAGGGCATGGCCAAGAGCCGTGGCCAGCACCAAAGGGGGCTGAAGAGGGGTTGCAGAGTACATGCCGCCCCGTTAGGGAGCCTGGCAACACTTCACTGTTGCACACCCCCTGGGTTCCTCTTCATCTCCTGTCTGGTAGGCCCCTGCCTGGTGAGGAAGGATGAAACACTTAGAAGGACCACATGCCTTGTTCATGGGATCCTCCTTTTGATTTGATACACTGTCTTGTCCAGTGTTTTTCGAAGTAGATGTTGCAGGACATTCATAAGTATTCTTTATAACAGGGGAGGAGAAGCACTGGTTTAAGCCCGCTTCATTATGACGGGAGGTCTCAGGACTTCGGATACTGGGAATTTCGAAGCTGCAAGGTATTCCGAAACAGTGTTTGACTGGACTAAGATTTCTCAGAACCCATTGTGGGACACACTGGTCTATATTTATCACAGGGTTCCTCTTTCCCTTTCAAGTATACACACGGCATCCTTGGGTTTATGCCTCTATCATCTCATCTAGGAATATTAGTTCCCTGTCTACTGCCATAACACATACGGCTGCAGTGTGAGAAAAATGTGGAGTCCGCCTTATGTCTTCTAAGACCCACTTGCGCTCTTCTGGGCATGTTTGAGAGGCAGGGGCCCCGAGGCCACTTTCCAGAGGCTGGAAGGGCAGCTGAGAAGCGGCATCCGTGTCCAGCTCAGGAGCTTGGGTGGCAGGGAGGCAGCGGCGATGCAAGCCAGCAGCCCGTGGCTTGGCTGCACTGCGGCCACTGCCCTGTGGTGAGGAGTGCAAGCCCAAGGCCTGGACTTGGTAGCCACCGTCATAGGGGCAATGCTAGCTCCTCCTTCACAGAGTGGCTTGGACAATTGAAAGAGGTCATGCAGTTCAAGTTCATGACATGGTATCTGGTGCACAATAAATCTAACTAATGGTCATTTGGGGAACTTAGGTAAGAAGAAATAATGGGTCCCAAATGAAGGGATAATTTGGCCAAGTTTTCACAAAAGTTCCTCACTAAGCTGGTGTTCCAAGAAGGGAATAGATGTATTTTATTTCATTTTAATAATTTTTTCCCCTGGACTTCAAGAAAATGACGCTCACTTCTAGTTTAGCATCATCTTCTTCCATCCTTCCCACCTTCCTGCTGTCCTTTGTCATGTTCCACATTCTAGAGCAGAGACTATAGAACATCTAGCTCTAGATAACGAGAATGTGAAGGTGAATGTCATAACGTGGAACTCACATCCCTTGTGGTCCGCTGGGCAGCACAGACGAGTAAGTCTGCAGATACATCAGTAGGGAAAAAGCTGCAGTTCAAGGTGCGATTGGGACAATGTGATGATACCCCCGGCACACAGTAGGTCCTCGATAAATGTCAGTTGCCTAAAGGAATGAGGGAACAAGTGGATGTAATTTATACTGGAGGTGAAGGAGGTCATCTTTGATTTGAGGGGCAGAATATCTTGGAGATGTTAAGTCCTATTTTCTTCCTGCATTCTCTCTTTCTGTTATTTCAAGGAGGAGTCCAGATTTTGAAGTTTTTTGCCTCAGAAAACTATTGAAGAAGCAGCCTGAAAGAGCCAGTGTTTGGAGGGGCCTGCTCCTTCCTGCAGATACTGTCCTGGGTGTTCTGGGGGGTGGGAGGAGGAGCTGGGAGGCATAAGGGGGTGGTTTGTGGGCCCACGAGCAGAAGGGGAGCGGGGAGATGCACGCAGAGGCCTGGCGCAGGCTGGGCCCTGAGGTCCTGTGGCTCCTGCGTGCCACCAGCTTCAGGGACCCTGCGGGCTTGGAAAATGATACTGTCAGAGGCCCCAAGACACAGGACTTTGAAATGAAGTTTTCATGATCTGGGGGGCTCAGAGCAGGAAATAGGTGGTTAAAAAAATTTTTTTCCCCATTAATTATACTCATTCCATGCCCTCTCAAACTGTAACCTCTGCCCCCTTCCCTGGAAAAACACACACCAACTTGAAGTTTGCTTGCCTTTTGATGGGAGTCACTTGAGGTTTTTCAGTTCCAAAAGTTTTTTTCCTAAGGTTGGTCACACACGAGCGTCAAGGCTACGACACAACAGGAGACAAGCTGGAGAAGGAGACAAGCTGCTTCCTTTCTGCCCTCTTTGCACCTGCCAGAGAATTACAGACAGTACTCTGGAGCTGACACAGACACTGCCTGAAGGTCGTCTGTCCCAGAAGCTCCTGGAGCTCTCCAGAACATTCCCGATGGGGGCCAACACCTCCACTGGACATTTTCATTGCAGCCAATTCCTGTCTGTTCAGCCTCACCATCATTGACCCTCAAAAGCCAGAACAGCGTGACTAGTTCCTTCAGGTCCCCTCCCCTTTTAAATTTCAAGTAGTCTGGTGACTCAGCACACAGATTTGTTTTAGCGTGATGAAGTGCATGGTCATCGGGCAAGGAGAGGAACCATGTAAAACAGTGGAAGGAACATAAACATGTCTTAAACATATTAACGTAGCCCCTGAAGTTTCATATTGAAGAAAGACGTAACTAAAAAAATAATGGAAGGGAAGATCAAAAGTTTACTTAGTAGTCCATGGGTGTAAGGTGTTAGCATTTACTGTATGGGGGCATGTGGTTGAGTATTTTTGTTGTTCTCATTAGTATTGCAGAGTAACATTAAAAATAAATTTGTAGAAGACCATAACGGAGAACCAATTCTTAGGGAATGCCCAAATGTGATCATTCCAGAACCAAAACAGAAATTTCTAGAAAAGAACAAAAAATACTTCACAGCAAACTCTAAGGGACAAGAAAGCTACACTTAGAGAAAAATTTATAGACTTAAATACCTCTTTCTTAAAATAAAATAAAAATAAACCAACTATTTACCAGAGGAAATTAGAAAAACCGTAATTCTTGTAACAAGGGAAATCAAGAAGAGCAAATAAAGATAAAAGCTTAAAATGTTAAAATACAAGGCAAAAAGTATGGTTGAGTATATCAGCAACTATAAAACTTGTTTCTTTGAAACTATAAATTAGATAAACTTTGTGAGGTTCATTAAAGGGGGAAAAAGGAGAACACACACAACATTAGAAATGAAGAAAGAAATAATCACAGATACAGAAGATATTAAATATATACTATATGGATTCCTTTCTCACATTGAGGTCCTTCATCCATTTTGAGTCTATTTTCGTGTGTGGTGTAAGGAAATGATCCAATTTCATTTTTCTGCATGTGGCTGTCCAATTTTCCCAACACCATTTATTGAAGAGGCTGTCTTTTTTCCATTGGACATTCTTTCCTGCTTTGTCGAAGATTAGTTGACCATAGAGTTGAGGGTCTATTTCTGGGCTCTCTATTCTGTTCCATTGATCTGTGTGTCTGTTTTTGTGCCCGTACCATGCTGTCTTGGTGACGACAGCTTTGTAATAGAGCTTGAAGTCCGGAATTGTGATGCCACCGACTTTGGCTTTCTTTTTCAATATTCCTTTGGCTATTCGAGGTCTTTTCTGGTTCCATATACATTTTAGGATTATTTGTTCCATTTCTTTGAAAAAAATGGATGGTACTTTGATAGGAATTGCATTAAATGTGTAGATTGCTTTAGGTAGCATAGACATTTTCACAATATTTATTCTTCCAATCCAGGAGCATGGAACATTTTTCCATTTCTTTGTGTCGTCCTCAATTTCTTTCATGAGTACTTTATAGTTTTCTGTGTATAGATTCTTAGCCTCTTTGGTTGGGCTTATTCCTAGGTATCTTATAGCTTTGGGTGCAATTGTAAATGGGATTGACTCCTTAATTTCTCTTTCTTCTGTCTTGTTGTTGGTGTAGAGAAATGCAACTGATTTCTGTGCATTGATTTTATATCCTGACACTTTACTGAATTCCTGTACAAGTTCTAGCAGTTTTGGAGTGGAGTCTTTTGGGTTTTCCACATATAGTATCATATCATCTGTGAAGAGTGATAGTTTGACTTCTTCTTTGCTGATTTGGATGCCTTTAATTTCCTTTTGTTGTCTGATTGCTGACACTAGGACTTCTAGTACTATGTAAATCCTTGAGGAGAACACAGGCAGCAACCTCTTCGACCTCAGCCGCAGCAACATCTTCCTAGGAACACCGCCAAAGGCAAGGGAAGCAAGGGCAAAAATGAACTATTGGGATTTTATCAAGATCAAAAGCTTTTGCACAGCAAAGGAAACAGTTCACAAAACCAAAAGACAACTGACAGAATGGGAGAAGATATTTGCAAACGACATATCAGATAAAGGGCTCGTGTCCAAAATCTATAAAGAATTTAGCAAACTCAACACCCAAAGAACAAATAATCCAATCAAGAAATGGGCAGAAGACATGAACAGACATTTCTGCAAAGAAGACATCCAGATGGCCAACAGACACATGAAAAAGTGCTCCATATCACTCGGCATCAGGGAAATACAAATCAAAACCACAATGAGATATCACCTCACACCAGTCAGAATGGCTAAAATTAACAAGTCAGGAAACGACAGATGCTGGCGAGGATGCAGAGAAAGGGGAACCCTCCTACACTGTTGGTGGGAATGCAAACTGGTGCAACCACGCTGGAAAACAGCATGGAGGTTCCTCAAAATGTTGAAAATAGAACTACCCTATGACCCAGCAATTGCACTACTGGGTATTTACCCTAAAGATACAAACGAGGTGATCTGAAGGGGCACGTGCACCCGAATGTTTATAGCAGCAATGTCCACAATAGCCAAACTATGGAAAGAACCTAGATGTCCATCAACAGATGAATGGATAAAGAAGATGTGGTATATATACACAATGGAATACTATGCAGCCATCAAAAGAAATGAAATCTTGCCATTTGCAATGACGTGGATGGAACTAGAGGGTATCATGCTTAGCAAAATAAGTCAATCGGAGAAAGACAACTATCATATGATCTCCCTGATATGAGGGAGAGGAGATGCAACATTGGGGGTTAAGGGGGTAGGAGAAGAGTAAATGAAACAAGATGGGATTGGGAGGGAGACAAACCATAAGTGACTCTTAATCTCACAAAACAAACTGAGGGTTGATGGGGGGAGGGGGGTTGGGGGGGTGGGGTTATGGACATTGGGGAGGGTATGTGCTATGGTGAGTGCTATGAAGTATGTAAACCTGGTGATTCACAGACCTGTACCCCTGGGGATAAAAATATATTATATGTTTATAAAAAATAAAATTATAAAAAAATATATATACTATATAATTAAATAATATAATTATAAATATATGTGTGGTGTGTGTTACTCTGTGGTAACACATTTGAAAGCCTAGAGAAAATGATAATTTCTGAGAAAAATATCAACTAAACATAAGAAGTGAAATATTTGCACAGAACCAATCACCACTGCAGATAATATAATCTGTGATCTATCATTAACAAAGCACTAAAACCACATGTTTCATGTCTGAGTTTTCTCTAATTCTTGAAAAGCAAGTAATGTCAATGTTTAATTATTCCAGGCCATATAAAAATATGGAAAGCTCCCCAGTTCTTTTTATAAAGGCAAAATAACTTTGATACTAAGTACTGATAAAAGAAGTTAAAAAAACCCCATACAGATCATTCCCATTTGGTCCCATATTGTATTATTTCCTATATACATTCCTAGATTCAATTTGCTAGTATTTAATTTAGAGGGTTTGCAATTGTATCCCAATAAGCACATATAAGTTGAGGCTAAGGGACACTTATTGTTCTGCTGGGAGGAAGGATCCTCATAGAGGAAAGCCCATCAGAATGGATGTTGTTGTCCCCTCACATAGAAATAAAAGAAGACAGGAATGCAACTTGGATTCCAGCTGACATCTCAACAAGAAGACAGGAACCATGGACCTTGAGCAAAAAGTATAAGAATCATGTAAAAACGATCATCTTAAAAACTATTCTGCCATATTGGCTGCTCTGGATCTGCCTCTCCATAAGTTTGCATGAAACCCTTAACAAGGTCTGAATGCTTGTCCTCAGAGGCAGCAAAACCAGGCAGGAGCGAAAAAGACAGCAACCTCCCTGGTATTCAGGCCCAAGAGACCAGAATGGCAAGAATGAGTCATGGTTGCCCTCAAGAGTTGAGCAAAGTAGTTGAACAGAGACGTGGAGAAAAGGGAGCAATTGAGGTCACCGCCTGTCTGAAGAGTGACTCTGGGTTACAAGGGGAAAGGTCTCTCAAGCTGGCAGAAGGTTAGAGAAGCCTCCTTCCTCCTCACATGATTAGCTCCTCTCATGGACCATGGATGGACTCATTTCCTTCAGCAGTCTCTATTATCCCTGTGTCTTCATTTTGTCCCCATCTTTTCTCCTTTACCTTTCCCACTCATTCCCTTTCCCCACCCCAAGTCTAACTTTTGCCTCCCCTTTCCAAGAAACTGCTTCAAAGTTTTAATTATTAAATTCACGAGGTGCTTCTAAACCCCTGTGTTATATTTCTTTGCTGAATTTCCTGCAACTGGGGTTTCTAATAATTCACACGAGGCCATTTCCATTTGGAATAGCCTACAGGCTCTGGAAACTTTCACTTAAAGCTTAGTGAAGTCTAGAGTCCCAACTCAGATCGAAATCTCTTTGGACTTTGGTTTTCCCACCTATTAAATCAAATAATTATATTAGATAATTACTATATTTTCTTCCAGCACAAATTTACAATTCTAAGCCTTCCTTGGTCCTTCTCTGCTGGAAGCAACCCCTTTCCTCTAACCGTGAACCAAGTTTTATTTGTGCCCATCATGAATCACATCATTTGTTCAACAGATCATTTGAACATCCACTTTAGGTCAAGATTTCTGTTGGGGGAAGAAGCAAAGAGGCAAACAAAGCAGACACAGTACCTGCTCCCAAGAGCAGCACTACTGGTGTGGAGCCTCTTCCAAGATAATTTCCTCAGAGCAGGAGCCAGCCGCATCTCCCCATCAGGGCTTCGCACAAATACAGTGGAAAGAAACACTTGCCGAGCATCTGGGTGGCTCAGTGGGTTAAGCATCTGCCTTTGGATCCTGTAATGATCTCACGGTCCTGGGATCGAGTCCTGCATTGGGCTCCCTACTTCTCCCTCTGCCTTTGCCTCTCTCTCTCTCTTTGAATAAATAAATACAATCTTTAAAGAAAAGAAAAGAAAAGCTTGCCAAAAGAATAAGAAGCCCTTGTGCACCTAAACATTCCCTGCCCACTTACTTTGATCTTGGATGAAGGACAGGCGCCGGCAGGAAGTCCCGCTGGGAAGGAGATGTGGTGCTGGTGTTTCCCCACACGCTGCCTACCTTAATGCTCATGGGAAAAGTTTCAGGATTCTAAATAAAATGGAAAACAAACTGTAAAGGAGTCCCCTTTTTAAGCACTGAATTGAGATTTTAAATAGAGCTACTTTTTACTTCAGATAGAGGATTCAACGTTATTTATTTTTCTTCTTTTGCTTAAGTAAAGCCAGATGGTCGGCAGGTGTGAATCATAGACTTTCAAAGGTGGTAAGGACAAATGACCATTCTGGTTCAGATTATGAAAATACTTAAAGAACACTTACATTTAAGCATCAAGGATATAATAGTGACTTTTTAAAAAGTATTCCTATTAGAGAACATTTTAAAAATGGCAATGTTGAGAAGTGGTCCGGTTCTACAAAAGACTTTTGTCTGCAGGTTCTCACCCAAAGTTTTCTTCACACAAGTTTTCATAAAGCAAAACCAAACTATTCAATGAGTAGAGTCTCTGAACTGGAACAACTTGTCACGGCACATACATATTTTTTTTTCATTCATGCCTTCTGTCATTCTTTGTGGAAGCTGCTTCTGTGCCTTTGGCCTAGGGGGCTGAAAAAGATGGCACTTTTGAGCCAAAGACATTCCATTTTCCAAACCACCAACTGTATGGGTTCTAAGGCCCTGCTGAGATGTTTTCCATCAGCAAAGAAAACCATTGTGGGGCAATGAGAAGAGCTGGGTCCTTAGTAACTTAAATGTAAACCCACAGGTTTATTTGGGACACCAACACTTTTAAGGTTGGAAGACATAAGAAGACACACTGGTTGCTGCAATACACAAAAGTTTATTTTTGATTTTTTTTCTTTTCTGAAGGCAAAATATAATAGAACTTAACATCAACGAATTTTGTACAACAAAAACAGCTTTTAATATGGAACAGACAGTCCATGAACAATTTAAAATCTCGGAATGGCTTCCCTTTTTCAAAGTCATGCTTTCTTGCGGTCCACGAGGAGTTGGCACGAAGAGTGGCAGCCCACTGGATGAGGTGAGTGGAAGGACGGGTGGGCTTCCCTAGATCCGTGTCAGCTGGTGCCACAGGCTGGATGGGAGGATGCTTTCCACTTTCTCCATGACAAAGTTTAAGGGGGCAAACAAAGTGCTGAGGAACTGTAAAGAAACCAGAAAGGCACCAAGTCAGGAGAGATCTCATTCAGGACTGTAAAATGAACCTCTCCAACCTACAGGTCTTGGCATTATGAAAGTCTCAAAGGCTATAATTTTATATTTATGTTACAGGAAACACAGGTTGATGATCGAGCCTACATTCCAGCCCCATCACCGGCCCCTGCTGTGAGAGATAAGGCAGAGAAGAGTCTGCGGACTGCCCCCTTCACTCCTGATGGCTGGTCCACCATTCCCAGGCCTTCAGATCTGTCTTCAGGATCTGCTGGCTGTGCATGCAGATGACTAGTGCCATCAAGAGGGACTGACAGTTGGGTGACAAGTAGACAGAAGTAGACAAGTAGACTGTGACACTTCAGACCACCTGCCTGCCTAGCTGGGTATAGAACCCACTTAAAGGGGAAATGTCAATTTTAAAAAGTCAAGTTCATTATATGGTTGTGAATTGCTTTGGGATCCTATTGTGTCCCAAACAGCTCTGTCATCCATGCTCATTTCTGAACTACCTGTTTAGTGGAATGCATCATGGGAGCTTGGGGGAGGACAGCAAACTTGCCAGTCCATGAAAGACATGTCTTTGTTGAAGAAGGGCTGCTCTGAGGAGATCTTTGGGATCTCTTTCATTTGGTTTCTAAACTCCTTTCTGCTTTTCATGTAGAGAAAAATGCTCATTAACTGTGCCTTTTAAGAAAGCCAAGTACCTCGCCTGAAACTCATTTAACATAATCTCAAATTTGTTCTGATTATGTTCTTGTGAAGAATTAGCTTCATTCCACAAACCATCCAGCATCTGGCAGAAGAGGTCCCCTAACAGAGCTCTGCGGGAGAGAGAGGTGTTTGGGTAGTTTCCTCTCTCTCTGTTCAGAACCAAAGTATTATCTTGCTAGGGTTCAATACCCGGTTCTTACATTGTGGAGTCTCTTGTTCTAATCCGTTGTCTTCAGCAAAACACTGTCTACACCACCAAGGATTTCCCAGAGAAGTATAGTGTAGTATGTAAATATATATGCAGAGGGGGAAACATGGTTCTGAGGTCAAAGTCGTAGGTCATTTAATAAAGTTAAAACAGCTTCCTCCATATGTTCTATGGATTTCAGATATTCAAGGAATATGGTAGGCAGGTTTCTCAGAATCTTTTCTTCCTTGTTGTTTTTAAGGACCAGTAGAATACTGGGGCGCCTGAGTGGCTCAATCGGTTGAGCATCTGCCTCCAGCTCAGGTCATGATCCCAGGGTCATGGGATCGAGCCCCACGTTATCGGGCTCCCGTCCCCCTCTGCCCCTCCACCTGCTCGCGCATGCAAGTGCTTGCTCTCTCTGTCTGTCAAATAAATAAAAATTAAAAAAAAAAAAACCAATTAGAATACTAATTGTAAGGTCTGTGACACATTATAGCTGGACCATTAAGTGTGACATTAGTATCAAGGAAACTCAAGATAGTATAAGATTTGGAATCTTTACAAAGCATGTTGTGTTTTTTACATCAATGAAATATATTTACTCTGTAAGGCGCCTCAGTGTTGGATGAGATCTAAAGGAGTCTAGAACAAAACTCTGTCAGGAAGCTCAAAGCCCAGGGTCAAGGGGAAGGGATAGGTGACCACTAAGACCTTCCACACAGCAAAATAATGATACCAGATAGACCATCATAGAATGGAAAATAGAAGGCCAAGGAAAGCACCAGGAGGGTTCAGAAAACGAAGAAAATCCATTCTGTTGAAAGGATCAAGAAAAACTTAAGATGAGGCAAGTGAAATAGACCACAATGGGTGGTTAGGGTATCAAAACATACAGATGGGAAAAGGATGGTAAGGAAAGAAATATGAGCAGGTGAGCCCTCCAGGCTCACAGCTGGAGCCGAAATGGGAAAGTACTGGTATGATCTGAAGGCAGTAAATAATTCAGCTTAGCTAGAATAGTTAATAGTTCAAAACTGACCAGAGGCACTCTGGGGAGGAGCCTGAAGTCCAAGTTGGATTTGGAATTAGGAAATAGGCAGCCATGTTACTACTTGAGCAAATGGATGGCCCTTTCATCAAGTGGGTATTAGATATGTGGCAATTTCTGGAAACTTTCTGAAATTGTCCTTTGTTATGTGCACAGAACCACATGGGATGCTCACCCTATCACCCAGGAATGAATAACTACTGCCCAAGCTGCCTATGAGAAAGTTTGTAAAATCCTAGTTATGAGAAGATTGTTTACTTGTTTATTAAAATCCTAGTTATGAGGGGCGCCTGGGTGGCTCAGTTGTTAAATGTCTGCCTTCGGCTCAGGTCATGATCCCGGGTCCTGGGATCCAATCCTGCATCAGATTCCCTGCTCAGTGGGAAGCCTGGTTCTCCCTCTCCCACTCTCCCTGCTTATGTTCCCTCTCTCACTGTCTCTCTCTCGCTCTCTGTCAAATAAATAAATAAAGACTGTAAAAAGTAAAAAAAAAATAAAAATAATAAAAAAAATAAAATCCTAGTTATGAGATTTTGTTTGTAATTCAGAGACCACCAAGGCTCCATAAAACACAGCATTTGCCTATAATACTAGTTCTATAAAGAGGAGCTCAGTGCTATGGTATTCTGGATAAATCAGAGATTCAGACAGGGGTTGACAGATGGGGCTCGTTAAACAAGGTGGTATTGCTGGTGAAGTTATTATATCCTAAAGACTTGACCTGAAACAGCTTTGGCACCACTAAAGTTGTGAAAGAGAGGGTAAGGAACTCCTAAAGTATTAGCCTGATCCACTGCACTTAGAGGAAAGGCATCGCTCCAAGTCTGTATTCTGGGCAATTTCACTCACTACACGTGGGGACATCAGGGAGCCTCAGCTTGAGAAGCAGAATGAATGGAGAGGTCATTACCAAGTTGGCTCAAAATAAGGCCTGTTTGCTTGTTTGGGGCACTGACCTGACTTGCATAAAAATAACAAAAGCAAGGTCTCTGAAAATCAAGAGGGGAGTCTCCAGCCCTGTTTGATGTCTGCAGGTGTCCCTCATCCCATATCGTCCCACAAGTCACAGCAGGCCTGCCTCCTTGGACTTCATGCCCTTCTCAATAAGGTTCCACAAGAGAAGGAAGTCCTGACACTTCCAGTACTTGCGACGATGTACGGTTCGCCCTCACATCTAGAGTGTTCTGTCCTTGGGAGCATTGAGAAAAGAATCCCCAGAAACTTTCCCTAAGGTCCTAATTCTCTCGTAGCACCTGACCTGAGATGTGTGCTTTTTATTAGTCGGCTACTTTCCTCCTCCGCGCCTCTCTCCGCACCTTCTTCCTCATCCCTCACCCACGGGGAAGAAGCAGACAATGCCATGAGCCATCTGAAGTTGATAAGCCCTCTCATTCAGTAACCAGATAAAGGTTAGTGGCTTTCACCAGGAGGGATAAAAAAAAAGTTTGGTGGAACACGCCTTGCTTAGGATATTAACTTATGCTTCTTTGCGTGTTTAAAAATCAGTCGGTACTTTTTGGCCAGAGACTCAACCAATGCAGAGAGAAACAGCAGTTTCATTTACAGGCTTGGGAAATTTATTGCCTGAAAAGTGAAGTCTGAATGAGCAACCCCAGGCAGCCCGGGAACAGCTCATCTATCTCAATGTCCATAACTTCTGTCAAGAGGGCAGAGACACACGGTCCAGGATGCACCGTGATTCAATCAGTGTCTTAGAGTGAGAAAAGGCAACTAGACTAATAAAATAGGGAGAGTGACACTTCAATCGCCTGGTCCTCCTTTTCCTGAAACACCATTATTTAGAAGAAGGTCATGGCTCCCAACATGCTTCATTAACATTCAAAATGCCTCTGCTTATCTGAATAAGTTCCAGGTGCCTTATTGCAATCAGACAATCGACATTTCACTGTAATCAATATCAGACTTCAAAGAGGTCAAGGCCTATAAGTGAAGATGAGAGTCAGAAGTCAGGGGGCTTGGTCTCCATGAAGGAGAGAGATCAGAGGAGCAAAGACAGAGCCCTTCAAAGTCGATGGGGTCAGAATGCTGACCTTCCCACGTTCTGTGAGGGGTTGGGTTTGGAACGATAACTTCTTTATATGAGCAACCTTATCTTGGTAACCAAACATTCTAGGAAGAGTTAGTCTTAAGCCATTGAGGTAGATTAGATTAGTGGGGGGAAAGTCAGTTGAAGCTGCTCATTTTACTACTTCCCACTGGCTCCCGGTTGGCTGTGGGCTTCCTTAAGGCTGCATATCAACTATAAGCACACTGGAGAGTTCCCCAGCTGCCTGCGGCCTGGGGGGCGACCGTGCAATCTCTCCCCATCTCCGACATGTCATTATCCCGGGGCCATTATCTCCGAGAGGCCTGAGAAAGTCATTTTCACACGCTGCAGATGGCTCCGGGCAGCCTGTGGGGTGGCGGTGATGACCTGCAAGGGCTTCTCGGAAGGCCTGCCGCAGTGATGGGGTGAAAACTTGGGGAAGACTCTGGGGACAGGGTGGGCAGGAGAGGGATGGGGCCTGTCTCCTCCAGGCCATCCATCTTCCCTCCCCGCGAAGGCTCTTGAGACATTTCAAAAACTGCTACACCTTCAGGAAGGGCAAGATGAATGTGATCTTCCAGACAGAGGTTTGAAAGCCAATTTTTCTCTACTCTATTTGGAAATGACGAGCGGCTGACTGAACAACCACACCCTGGCAGAGCATAAGCTGTGAGGGGCCCAAAGAGAGAGCGGTATCTTGTTCAGTCAGCTGATCTAGACTCAGAGCCAAAGCTTTGGAAACATTAAGTGATCCATAATGAACACATCTCTCTGAAATTCTGGAGGCAGTGGAGCCTTTTCTAGAGAAGACCCAGTCGGGCAATTCATCCTTCCGTTCCAGGTGGTGGATTCGGCTCCGGCAGCCCCGAATCACCTAAACACTCAGAAGTCCAGGCGGCACCCCAGGCCGCTGAAGTCAGCAGCCCCCCAGCGGGAAGGCAGGCAGCACAAGTCACTCAGAAGCCCCCTAGAGGCTTGCACAGTGCAGCCAGGGGAAACCTCGGACGGATGGAAAGCGATCACGTCAGCAGCTCCGGCAGCGCACCCCATCCTGGCGAGTGGCTGCTCAAATGCTCAGCTTGCTCCAGACCAGCGTCCTCAGCAGCAAAGCCAGCCCTCAACCCCCAGCCTCAGAACTTGCTGGAATCCTTGATAGAAACACAGACTTCTGGGGAATCTGGGTGGCTCCTTGGCTTAAAGCCTCCGTGTTCAGCTCAGGTCATGATCCCAGAGTCCTGGGATCAAGCCCGGCATCGGGCTCTCTGCTCAGTGGGGAGCCTGCTTCTCTCTCTCTCTCTGACTGCATCTCTGCCTACCTGTGATCTCGGTGCGTCAAATCAATAAATAAAATCTTTAAAAAAAAGAAAGAAAGAAACACAGACTTCTGGGTGCTAACACTCAAGATTCTGAATTTCTGGGGGGTGGGGCCAAATGAATTTTACGTACAGTGTGGGTCTGTTCTCATCCAAAACTCCCACAAAGTGCTATTTGCTTGTTTAATGCAGAGTACTGGGAAAATAACGTATTTGGACCAAAAAATGCTTTAAAAAATGTTTGAGAGGAACATTGAAAGGAAGAAGAATTGTCTAATGTTGTAAATATATTCCTGTTTTATGTTTTACTAAGTTAAACTCTAATCTACTCAGAATTTTGGCAACTACTTTTACTCAGAGGTTGGCTCGAGGGTATAATAATGAATAGTAGAGTTCCATAAACTAGGGAGCATCCAGCATGGGGGATCCTGAGTTTAAAAATCATGGTATATACAGAAGACTTAAGGAAATTTGAGATGTTCTACCGTTAGTCAGTTAGCGGTTAGAGGCGGCTGTGAATATACTAGCTGTCATAGGAATTTGCAAGAAGGAAGAGACTTATTGAATATAGTGTTGGAGGGGAGAACAGGAACAGCAGGTGCATATTGGAGGGAGGCAGATTTTATTGTGTAAAGAAGACTTCTAAGTGATCCAACAATGAAATGGGCTTTGATGTTAAGTAGGTGAGCGTATTCAAGAATAGTCTAGATGACCTCCATCACATTACTGTTGAAGGCAATTTGTTTAAGGTCCCTTTCAACTCTAAGAGTCCATGATTATAATTACAAAAGAAGAGGAGAAATGCTAAACTGTATCTGATTTTTACATTGATTCTTTCTGCAGAAACCACTACCATTTATTTATTTAATAATCATTTATTGAAAACCTACTATGTGCAAGGTACTGTGCAAAGCTTTGGGGGTACAGAGGTGAGGAAGACACAGCCCTGCTCTCAAGGAGCTCACATTCTAAAAGGGGGACAGACAAGTTTTCAACAATTTTAGTACAATAAATGTGATAATATAGGTATTCATGGAATACTGTGGGATCAAAGAGGAGATACCTCTAATTCAGCTTAGGAGAAGCTCAGAAAGAAAGCTGAGTAGAAAAGAATTAAGAGAAGTTAGTAGAGAGGACAAGGTGGGGTGGTGATGGGGAAGGGCATTCCATGCAGAGCAAATAGCATGTGCAAAGGCACTGGCCTGTACAAGAGCCTGTGCAGCTGGGAGTGGTGAGTAATTCACTACGGACTAAGAGTCTGTGCAAGAGTCGGGAGAGATGAGGCTGAAGAGGCAAGCAAGGCTAGATCACGAAGGACCTTGCATGCCATGCTAAAGAGCTGAGGCTTCATCCTGAAATCGGTGGGAAACCTCTGGAGAAATTCAAGCAGGGAAGTGCCATGCTCAGACTTGCAATTTGGGAGGATCATTCTTATGTCAGTGTGAGAAAAGGCCTGGCAAGGCATGAACCTGGAAGCCAGGAGACCAGTTAAGACTCTTGCAGAGGAGTACAAGCAAGAAAAACAAGACCTAAACTAAGAGAGAGGGGCCATGGGGAGAGGAAGAGGGGAAGAAGAGGTGAATTACATTTACTGAATGCCCAGTGGCTTAGGTGGTTAGACCCGACACGCTGTGGAGGCCGAGACAGGTGGGATGTGGGGAGTGAGGGAGAGGAGCTCGGGAGGGCTGCTCCGTTTCTGGCTTGAGTAACCGTTTGGATGGCAGTGCCATGGCGGAGGTCAGGAATACAGGAGGGGTGCTTTTGGTGGTGGGGGAAGGAGGGTGATGAGTTCAGTTTTGGAAATGTTGAGATTGAGGTGCCGGTGGGATTTCCAGTTCATCTTCAACACGCATGAAAATACTCTGGCAATTCCAGTCCCTGAGCTCTGCCGAGCAGAAAATGTCAATCATCTGGAAAGGGATTAAATCAACCCAGCCAAGTTAGAAATCATCCTTTCTGACTCCACTCGCCTTGAAATCAGAATGGAGTTCCATGGAAACAAATAACACTCCCTTCCTTGTTCCTTCTATTTGAAACTCATCTGTGGCAAAATCAGTAGTTAGCCTCTTTGCATGTGCAGGTGAAACGGTCGGTTTTCAACAAGGAAACTGGTTCGGCTTGTCACTGGTCAATGCAGACAGTTTTTCTTATCAAAGCTCCTCTCCTCTACCCTCCTTAAAGACTCTCACTGGATTTCCATATTCTAAATGTCAGGTCTGTATACTTCTTCATATAAGTTCTTAATGTACTTCTTAACTACAAGCCCTTCACACACTCTTAGTTCATTCCCCAAACAAGCCAAAGTTTGAAGCCATTAAAATACTTTTTATTTAGGGGCGCCTGGGTGGCTCAGTGGGTTAAGCCTCTGCCTTCGGCTCAGGTCATGATCCCAGGGTCCTGGGATCGAGCCCCACATCGGGCTCTCTGCTCTGCAGGGAGCCTGCTTCCTCCTCTCTCTCTCTCTCTCTCTCTGCCTGCCTCTCTGCCTGCTTGTGATCTCTGTCTGTCAAATAAATAAATAAAATCTTTAAAAAAAAATACTTTTTATTTAAATCTTTGAAAATGTAAATCTCACCTTTATTAAAGGAAAGACCCACAATATCTAAAAATTAGAAATAATGTTATTCAACTTTCAGAAAACAGAATAACTTCCCACACGTTTTTCATTTGCTAGGATTCCCTTAATTATTAAATTAATCCTTTTAGACTTCATGCTTTTTGGAATCCTGGGATTTTTGTGTGTGGTGTGTGTGTATGAAATGAGGCAAGGCATGTATTAACAAAAAACCTACACTTTTTCATTGGCCTTCAACTTTCTGATTCCACCGACGAAAACGAAAATTAAACAGTGAGCAAATGATCAATACAGGCATATCCTTTCCTACAGGACGCTGCTTCGTTCCTCTCACGCTGTTTCCCTTGGCTTCCCTTGCCCCTAGCCTCGGGCTCCCTCTTGGCAAATACTCACAGCTTTTGCGAAGACCCCCATAAGCTCCGGGAACTGATGTGTCAGGAGGGCCAGCATGGCTGTGAAGGAACACAGTCCGGCAGTGAAGAGAATGAAGAAGGGAAGCTCCTTCTTCGGGTAAACTGAGACTTCATGGAAAGCTGTGGAGAGGATCCAGGGGGAAGTATGAGTGCCCGAGTGAAACGCCTTCTCAGGGCATTTCTGTCTGTGGGATGGACTCTTCGGAGCTGGGGCTAAAGCCTCTCAGAAACGCCAAGGCCGAGGCACCTGAAAGAACCAGCGCCACCCTCTGGGCCAGCCTCTGGAGTGCCTCGCGGCTCCTCCCGAGTCCCTGGTGGAGCTTTAGTGCTCCATGTGGGAGGCATGACAGGGCCTATCTGAGGACATCACGCATTTGTGGGGGAAAAGGAATACCATCTCTGCCTAATACATAGTCCTGCTTTCTCAAAAGAAAACACAAATAAAACAAAAACCTTATTCCCATTATAAAATACATGTTCATCGGACAAAACCCGATAAATCCAGAATTAAATATACTGAGGGGAAAAATTTTTCTAGATTTTGACCTTCCTGTAATTTTTTTAATCATTATAATGTGGCCACATTAGTTTATCTTGTATTTTTTCCTGGCCCACTCTGAGTATGTTGGCGGAGGGAGCCACCCTGACAGACATTCAGCAAGGACCTCACACGCTAGCCAAGTCAATCTGCAGAGGCTGGAGATCAAGGCCGTGGGTGCCACCTGACACCACTGTAGGAGACTCCTGATGATAAATATACTTCCACCATCACCAAAAAGTAAATAACTGGTGCCCTTTAGAGCACCTTTTATAACTTTAACGTTTCTAGTGTTGGGTTTGGAGAAACCAAAAAGCAGGTGGAACCAATGCCCACAGAGAGGACTCCCTGCTTCCTGCTCACTGGACGGCTGGAGCCCCCCGGGCAGTCAGGTGCTTAACAGGGGAGCTGGGGCTGGCCCGTGCAGAGAAACTGGCCCCGGCAGCCGCCTGAGCTGTGAAACTGCCTGGGAGCAGTGCTCCCTCTCGAACCGAAAGGATCCAAGTACTACATTTTCTTCAGGAAATCCAAGCTCTAAAGGCCTTTCCTTGACCGTTCAGCTCCCATTACTTACAGCCCTAAACAAAAATCCACTGGGCCTGAGACAGGGCGGGGAGAGAGCTGGGAGGGACCAAGCAGAGACAAGCTTGCACTCTTGAATCCCAGCAGCTATCTGCTGGGATTCAAAGGAGGGGTAGATTCACACTCAGGCCCTAATGTCCAACAAGGGGACTCTGACTGTACAAAATGTGGAGTGCATTCCAAACAGGGGGCCCTCTTTGTATCCACACCATCCTGGCTGTCAATGCCCAACCCCCGAAAGATTGTGAGGGAAGATCAGATTTTGGACCACTGCATTCAATTAAGTAAATGAGAGTCATAATTTTCAATTTCAGGTTTACAGAGATTATTCCTATAAAGTTTCTTTTGAGAGCTGTAATCTTGTTCTAATAGTGAATCTATCCCCATGGAAACTTAATGGGACTCAATTAAAACATCTTAAAACAGTGCTTTTCAGAAACGGTCTTTCTTACCAGAAACAGAAAGTTTAACAAGGATCTCCCTGAAGGGGAAGTCAAAGGTAAAGTGTGGGTCCATACCAGGAATTTCTGAAATCAAATCTAATGTAGTGTGAGGCACCAGACCCTTTTTCACAATAAAACTCGGGCAAGGAACAAGACATCACTGAGCTCTCCCAGATCCCTAGGTAACAAATAGGAAATAGACTCGGGCTAGCGAGGAGAAAAGGGGGTCCCCTCCTGCTGCTTCAGTCTGAGATGGTAATTCCTGCTGCACCCAGACCCACCACGCAGGAGATTTGGATGGGCTCAGTAACGCTGTGCACCCAGGGCTCCAGACTTACCCTATTCCCTGGGGCTAGAAGAGAGGATTTAAGGGGGCCTGTCAAAGGGAGGAGGCGGCAGGAGAGGGGGCAAGGAAGAGAGAGCAGCCAAAATTTGGAGCTTATTATCTGAGGGAGAAAAATGTGTCCTAAGTAAGGGGCCACATGAGGAGCGTGGACAAGATCCCTGCACACAGTATGGTTTGATAAATCTATTCAGCAGGACTTATCAAAACAATGTTGTATTACAGTAAACCGAATCATGCTTTCCACACGCGGCATGGGCCATCAGACTGCTAGCTCGGAAGGTTCTCGAAGGCAGGGCCCCTCTCTTGCTGCTGCATACAGTGCCGAGGCCACACCTGTGCTCTGCACGTGCCACACCGGCTCACGGCATGCAACCATGAGATGCTCGCAGGGAATCCCTGTGGCCCAGAGCACTGCATCACCACAGAGATCACACCCGCCTGGCCCCACAGCTCTGCCTCTGGCAATGAAGTCAGCGTCCTGCTGCTGCCCTCCCATCCGTGACTCATCTGCAGCCCCCTCTGAAGGCAGCGCCCCTGCTTCACACTCCAGTCTGTGCAGACCACATCGGACCGGCTGCGCCACTCAGCCAAAACCCTGGGCAATGGAGCAGTCCACGAACATCCACCCCAAACTAGTGGTCACTGCGCTTGGGCCAACCAGCTCACGGTGCCTCCGCATATAAATGTCAGGGCTCCAGGGTCTTTCCCTTTGATGACTCTGCAGAGACCTGGAGCAGGAGGATGGCACACCCACTCGCATAACTCACTTTAATATACACATGCTATCAAATAAGGGCAGGCTTTGGAAGAAGAGTCATAAAAGACAAAGAATGCTACAAATTTATCATTCCCACCTCTCCCCATCCCCGGGTTCAGACATGAAGAGAGGGATACAGAAGTGAGACTTACACGGAAGCAGCTCTCGGTCTGCTGTTTCTGTACAGATTGGGTACGGATAAAATAGATGCCCTTTTTCCAAGGGATAAGGGATCATCCGAAAAGCTGAAAATGAGAGACAATATGTTAGAGGGTCAATATTTGTCTCATAATGTCTCAATTCCAAAAAGGGGCTTTAGAGCATTTTTATAACGGTAAACACTTCTACAAGTGAATCCCAGCAAGGATGCAAGACTTACCCAAACTGTGAGTTATGCGCCAGATAAACTGTAGGAGACACATTATGATGTATGACTCATGCATTAATCTCACACTATATATTCTGGGCAAACCTCACAAAATTGGGTGGGGAGGGGGTGCAGAGGAATAGGGAAGCCATCGGTTCAATGCCCAGGATTTCCTCATCCATGAAGTATTATTACAATGTCACGAGCACTAACTCAATATAGCTCAACTGATGCTAACAACACAAACCTGGACTGAAATGCTTCCCCAAGAAGCAAATGTGGACTGACTTGCTGAAGCCTGTTACAGATGTACAAATATGAAAGGCATTCTACCATGTCTATTTAAAAATATGTGTCTAGGTGGATGAGAATTCCAACCAAGATGGACAAAAACAAAACAAAACAAAATCTAAAAATGCATGACTCGGGAGGTATTTCTATACTTTATGTGAAACTTTTCAATCTTCAATATCACGTAGGGGAAGAAATGAATCCAGAGAAATTGATTATCTGTGTGTCGATGATGTCAGACCAACTAAATTCCGCTTTTGTGGCTTCAAACAATGTTAGGTGTCACGCTGAATTACGGTTTTCCAATCAATCCATCCCTCTGCGTTATCACACGTGTTACTCCCCGTTACGATGTGAGGAGCGTGTTAGTCTCACTGTTGCTCTGAACGCAGTGTTTAGAGTAATTTTCCTTCGACAGATGTCCTGTAACTACAGCATGCTGTAGATAGAAAATAGAAAAACCGCACCCTACACTGGCAAAGTCAGGTAACAATCCTTGCCTTGGTGTGTGTGTCAAAGAAGGATGGGGGGGGGCACACAACAATCTCTTCAGTCTTAAATGCTGTATTTCAAGGAATCAGAGCTACATCCTCAGCTGGGTAATCACCCGCACCTTCTCAAAATGCCGTCAATGTACACATTTATCTTCTGCATACTTATTTCAAACAGGAATCAGAAACAAAGAATGTTCTCCCTCACAAGAAATGACAAGGTTCCATTGTAACCAGCATCAGTGCACATATGGTATTTATTCTGGTGTCTGAATATTATTTAAAAGTAAAAACATTATGTATGTGATTCCAGCATTTGGAATGCAGTCAATCCACACCATAGTGGTATCACTCTGAGGTTACAGCACATTGCCATGGAGAATATAAATCACTATAAACGCGGGATTAGAGCAGAGCCAGTTTGCTGGCAGTTTGCTGAGGTAAAAATGTTATCAATTTTCCTCTTGTAACAGAAACCTCTTAAACAGAGATTAAAACATTAAAAACACCCCAGACTTTAACTCTTCTTAAAATGAAAGGCTCACCCTAGTTCAATCAGACTTTTCTTTCATGCAAACAAAGATGACTTTTGCCCACTGCTACAACAAGAGCAAGGGGTGTTCTCAGCACAGGTTGTTAATGCACAAAGATCACTGAAGGAACCAGTATCTCTGGAGAGGTTTGCAAGACAAGGGGGAAGAAATTACATAACAACCCCCCCCCCACACACACACACAAAACCCCTTTTAGTGCCTTTATAGGATACACTAAAATCTCTTCTGGGAAGCAGTGTGTTTATTTATTTATTTTTTTAAATATTTTATTTATTTATTTATTTGACAGACAGAGATCACAAGTAGGCAGAGAGGCAGGCAGAGAGAGAGAGGGGAGAAGCAGGCTCCCTGCTGAGCAGAGAGCCCGACTCGACTCGGGGCTCCATCCCAGGACGTCGGGATCATGACCTGAGCCGAAGGCAGAGGCTTTAACCCACTGAGCCACCCAGGCGCCCCGGAAGCAGTGTGTTTAAATTTAAACTGCAATATGGCAGGATTTTAATACCATTTCCCATAAACGAAGGCTGCTATGAAAGCATCCCAAAAATGTGGAAAAACCTACGTGGAAGTTTTGTTGTGTGTGTGTATGTGTGTGTGTGTGTGTGTGTGTGTGTGTGTTCCTTTTTTTTTTTTTTTTGGTAACCCAGATTCTCTATGTGCAACAGGGCTGCTGTAATTAAGAATCTGTTCAGGTTCACATGATCTAAATAAACCCTCCGTTTTCAAAGTGGCTATAAATTTGAATGCTACATTTTATTCAAAATTGAAGTCAGTTTGCACTTCGGGGAGCAATTTTTTAAATGAAATATAGGAGAGCAAGATCTTGAGAGTGTTCAACCATAGAAATCAAATGCTTGGTTGGTGTCTTTTCACTCAGATGCCAAATCTTTTTTGCAGCAGTATTTGGCACGCATACAGAATTCCATGCACCAAGTTAGTCTTTCTCTTCTAATCAGTTCTGGTCTTTTTGGAGAGGGTGGAGACAGTGATTATATACAACTTACACACCCATACACACACACACACACACACACACACACACAGGTCTTTCTGCACCGTCCTCCCCAGCCCCCCAAGGCAACCTCCACGACTGTAGAGATGCTTACGATCCTCTTAAAAAATCTCTTTCTCATGTCAGTTGTCATTTACATTGAGTTCATAAAATAAGATTAAGCTTTTTGGCTTCACTAAACAAAAGCAAATACAATTTCTGTTTGCAATTCTATCCTTTAGCCACCCTGCTGTGCAGGACCAGGGAGTGGGAGATAAGCAGTGGAGGGCTGGAGAGAGCAGGAAGAGGCACTGCAGAAATCTTGCCAGCTTCACCTCCCACCTCCTGATCCCTGTCACTGAAAAGACATGTAACTGCTCCACAAGAACCTCACAGCTTTAGCTAAATGTCCAGAAATTTTGCAAGTGCAAGTAGGAACACACTGATTTGACAGTGCAAATGAGAATGGAAAAAAGGGCATCTATTTTATGAATTTTATCTATTTCATGAATGACTACAGATCTCCTAAAAATCTTTGTCTGGAAAAACATACATTTCAGAGGAATTAAAAATATACAATGTATTTGGTTAAAAACAAAACAAAAAAGCTGGGCTGCTCCATGTGAATGCATGGGACACTAGTAGTGTTTCTGCCTTTTTGTCTGGGTGCCATCATCTCCCTTACCTTGACTTCTGTTGCACTGGTGAGGAAGGGGCAAAATGAAACCAGGAGTCGATTAATGACCACATGGGGCCCCACAGTAAAGCCTGAGGCATTACACTGGCATCCTCTCTCCCTGACCAGACACATTTTCTAGGCTCCACACCTGTCAGTGCTGGGCTCCCTAGAGATCCTAAACTAACACTGGAGAAAAAGTCAAGAGAATGAAAACAGGGACAAAAGGACAGACACAGGAATAAACCAATTCCCGATTTTCCCAGCGATTTCTAATGACCTCTCAGCCTACCCACTAATAGCAAGGATAGAAGATAATATCTGATATTTTGTCTATGTTGCCTTTTCAGAGAGGATCCCGGGGAACTGTGTATAGACAGATTACTTGCAACAGCAAGAAGTGCATTTGAATCCCAGTGGCACGGCGTCAAACTGCGAGTGCTTTCCTCAGGCACCAGGGACAGAAGAGTGGGCGACACGTCCCTGCATTGATGGAAGCTCACAGCCTATGGCAGGAAACAGATGGTCCAAGAATCCTGAAAATCTGTGTGAATGATCTCCCTGAGGTAGCACCTCTGTGCTGTGTGTATCTAACGGAGGAGCCGTGGAGGCGATAGCTAACAACGACCTGAACTTGACCAGCTGAAAACTAGATGACTGGATGGGTCATTAGTTTTTGTCCAGTCTCTTTGTCTTAAAAATGAGAATACTATAGACCCTGAGAAACTTAAAGGGACCACGTGTGGCAAAGGTGTCTAAACATGGGGACTGATGGCTCAGTAAAAGTTTTCTCTCTATATTCCCTTTCTACTAAACCCGTAATTCTGGCTCTCTTGATCAGGTCATATTTTGCTTATAAGTAAAAACACTGGTTATTTATAAATAACTAGAGGTGCAAATGACAGAACAGAAAATTATCATTAAAATACAAATTTTACAATTTCACCCTTGACTCTAGGTAACTGGCCATAAAGGCTATTTGATCTTCACGAGGCATTTGCACACAATAATACAAAATTCTCAAATCAAAAGCCCAAGGTACTGATCCGCACTCTTTCACTATTTGTTCTGCGGTCTTGGGAAAAATCACTTCCCTTTGGCTCATTGATGTACCATTCCAATTCTGAAGAGAAATTCTAGAGTTTTACAGCAGATTCACTAACTTGTTGACAAGCCTCGACCCTCTAACACTCTGTTCCTACTTCCATGACAGTATTGCTTGGATGCACACTACATATTACATAGATGCGTGTGTTAAAATACGCATAGGTGAGCACACATGAACAGACGTGTGCGTGTACACACACACACACACACACATTAACATTTCTCTCAAAGCATTTCAGAGTCCTATTCATCCTGTATCTCCAACATAATGCTTGGTACTAAGGAGGGACTCAATATGTGCTCACTGAATAAAGGAATATGTGAATTAATGCACAATCAGGAAGAGACAGAGAGTTTCCCTTTTAAAAACTCAAGTGGATCCAAATTATGGTGAGTCACCATGGCAGAATGAAGGGAAGGGACAAGCTGGCTCCATCCACCAGGCAGTAGGTGGGGAGGCGCTGCACGAGACCTGGAGACTGGCTTTTAGTGTAAGTTAGCT
This sequence comes from Lontra canadensis, assembly GCF_010015895.1. Taxonomy (NCBI): domain Eukaryota; kingdom Metazoa; phylum Chordata; class Mammalia; order Carnivora; family Mustelidae; genus Lontra; species Lontra canadensis. The sequence goes on from NW_022630996.1 coordinate 25,441,997, forward strand.
TTGACCGGGAAATTTAGCAGACCATTGCCCTCTCCCAAATTATAAAATTTAGCATTGGAACTATGGGGTGAGGGGTGGGGGAATCTCTCTTTAGCAGTGCAAAAGGTGCCAGCCCTTTGGAGGAAAGGTCTGGTTAGTGGAAATGCCCGAAGGACTACATCTTACAGCAAGGAACATTTACCATCAGTTTCAAAGAGAATAAATTAGAATCGGAATTTCATCCTATGCTCCAACAATGGGCCGTTTTCTCCTCTCAAAGGAAATACTCTCTTAGTCCCCCCCCCAAAAAACACCACCTTCAAATCTTATACATTATTTAGTGAATTCTTTGGGGAAAAAATCTCCAAAAAGAAAATAAAGAGTCTTACTTAGTCAGGTGGAAAAAAATGGAAACAAAGAAAGGCTAAGTGATTTACCCCATGGCATACTTGTCTTCTGATATATAGAACTAGAAAATTAAACCTTGAAGTTCACAGCTGCGGTCAGCAGACTACCCTGCTTTATAAAATAAATACAGCCAAAACGAGCCTTGAAAAGATCGAGGTAGGAGGGAGAGGAGGCCACATCAGTATTTAATATAGGTAAAACAGAAGATGTGCCATTTAAAATAGAGTCCCACAAGGCGCAACGCTGTTGTAAATAGACCCAATACAAATGAGATTGCTCATTTATATAGGTTTTGTATATTCAACTCCTACTTGCAGTAATGTGCGTGTTTGTGTGTGTGTGTGTGAGGATAACCAGAACCTACAGTGTTTAAAATAAATGTAATTCAGATAAGGTGGCAGCTGTATAACGAACTAAGGAATGTATTTTTAAATCTTGTAAGTTAAAACTTTTCCCCTTTCTTGATTATCTAGACTTTGAGGAACATATTGTGCAATTTCAGAGGCTGGGACAGTGATGAATCAAACATTTTAGAAACCTTTGAAATGCTGATGTATTTGTGGTTGAGGACTCAGTTTTTTTTTTTTTTTTTTTAAACCACCATATGTTTCAAACCCAAACAATCTCTGCCATGCATCAGCTGGACTTTGGGGTTTTATCAAAAATGTGAATTATTTCAGCCTGATTGGCGGGAAACTGACTTAATTCCACAAGATGACTAATGCTCCAACATAATAAACTCATTAAAAAGCAAGGAAAAATATATCTGTATCCCCACTCCTAAACCAACACTTTTGACAGAATGTTTTTTGATCTCCAAAAGACCAATTAACTAAAAATTAATTAATTTTTAACATAGGAACTGGTGAAATTAGGTACTGTTACCTTCCTCCCTGAATTTCCTTTCTAATGAAAAGGGGAACTTGGAAGGGAGTTGGGGAATGGCCTTAAATTTCAGAAAGAACAAAAAAAGATAGTAAAGGACAAAACCTAAACTAGGAGGCTGGCAATGTCAAAAGGCGCCACCACGTGGTACACTGGAGGAAGTGCAGCCTGTTGCGCTTAGGCACAGGCTGTCCAGGGCACCTCTGAAGGGAGAAGGCACCCTTCACCCACTGTAGCTATCTCAACGAAACCGCCTTGAAGCCGGACAATCTGGGGTGGGGCACTGGCATTCAGTATCATCAGCGATTCACAGTGTTCAAAAGCCAGGTAAGTTAAGTCAATACCACTTCAATAGCCAAGTCAGAATTGTAATCCAAGTCTTCTGATTTAAAATCCAAACTCTAATGCCTCCATTCAACTTAGAATGCACACAGGTCTAGAAGTGATGTCAAAAGATTGCACGTGACTGTTTGAAATTTGAGTGGTAATTCTTCTAAATTGCATGAGAGATTTATAGCTTTGTTTTAAAAAGGACCAAAACTTTGTACTGAAACACCATACACACACACACACACACACACACACACACATATACACATACATATTTGTGCTTGTAGAAAACTACGTATGCTTGTTGAGAAAATTTGAAAACTACAAACATGAAGGAAAAAAAACCTCTTAAAATCTACTTAAAGATTTATTTCTTTCCAGTCTTTCCTTTGTTTATATGTAGAATTTACTTATTTTTTTTTATAAAACGGCCCATTCTGTATTTAAAATGTTTAAGTCAACATTCACCATCAAAAATATAATTTTAGAAAGATTATCTTTCTAAACACTGTAAGAGGAATAAGTACACTGAGCCTATAAGTAGTAGTATAAATTGAAGGCTTCCAAACAAATGTTTTAGAGATGACTGATCTTCTTATGCTTAATCTATTCAGGAAAGGTCTAAATAGCTGGTATTATAGAAAAGAAGAGGCAAGAGAAAGTGAACTAGAGTTTACATCCTGGCTCTACCAACAGTGGTGGCAAAATTTGCAACCAGGTGCTCGTCTCAATAACTCTTCCTCTCCTAAACAACAGAGGCGGCCACCTCTCTCCTGTCTAACTCAGAACGTTGTCAGGAAGAGTACATGGAATGACAGACACGCAAACCCTCCGTATATTACCCCCTTATACATGCATTCTCCATGGTGCTTGGTGCTTAACGAGCACTCTCACAGTTCCTGTCTAGAATTGAGGTACAGCTTTCTTTTCAAAATTTGGGGTGGTTCCTATTTATCTATAAGGATCAAATACAGAAATTCCCTTTCCTTGAGGTCCCTGACTGCCTTGCTATACTGGCCTATGTCTAAAAATTCACCCCCTCTCTTCATTCTAAAGAGTGTTCTGCCCATCTAATCTGAGGTAATTAATTATATTCCCCCAACATCACCACGCTGCTAGATGAATGAGCTCACTATGTCACTTCACATTTGTCCAAATCCCATGGTCCTTCCCAGTTGGTCCAGGGCATCCCCCCACCCCCACCACTGGTATCTAATTATATGGGTAACTAATTCCCAAACAAAATTTCTAGTTATTATTCCTCATGGAATTTTTTTTTTAATGGTTATGCCATTCCCAACACCGTGTCTCTATCACTTCTTGCCTCCCCATTTTGTTCCTTTCCATATAACTGTAACTTTCTTATCAATCAGATCCAGCTGTGATGACAAAAGCTTCTTTTGTTAGGTTTCTAAAATGCTAATCTATAAATATGTCTTTATTTGGTGAGCCAATCTATCCATGTAATTTTTTCCCTACAACTAAACCTAGGTGAGGCCTCTCATGTTCAATCCTGCTGGGCTTCTTCAATCTTTTTCTTGTGTTTAAATAAAAATCCTTTTGTCTTTTTTGGGTAGAACGCCTTAAATGCAACAACAAACCAAGTCAGTGGGGGACTTTACACACGCCCACACATGCCCTGAGTACAATGTGTTGTCTTAACACAGGACCGGGCACCGGGAGTAGCTTATTACACATAATGGTGTGGGGGTGGAAGCATCAACCAAGTTAACACCCCTCAAATTATAAATAGTAAATTATTTAAGTAAACTCATTAGAAATTCTCTAAAGAAATAGTTTCAAAACTGAACAAAAAGCTTTTAATCAACTTGAGTCCCATCTCTCTCAACTTACTTTTACCCCATTCCATTTGGCTGCCCCCCCACCCAACTTCCTGCCTCCATTTGGATTCCTGCTGGGTTTGGGAAGGGCAGGAAAAGGGAAGAGCAGAAGATTATCAAAATGAAAATGGAAGCAGCAAAGATAAACACAGTGAAAGGGATTAAAAAGACATTCCTTTGTGAGGTTGATCAGAGTAGAGGTGAACTAAGAAAAAATTATCAGAAGACTAATAGTTGTTTTGTTTCTCTATGAGAAGGGGAAAAAAACACCCCACACTACATGTTGTACTTGTTTTGCTTAACTAATTACAGTGTGTCAATCCACATATTGTCCAATAATCTGTAGTCTTGGGCCTTTCCCCTCAATTTACATTCTTCTAAGCAGTCCCACCACTTAGCACAGTGTCCTTGCTTATGACACTGTCCTAGTTCTTCAAGGCTTGGTTCAAATCTCCTATGATCCATAAGGTTACCCGTGACTGCAGCACCTCACTGACCTTTCCCTTCTGAAAAATCACTGGGCAGCTGCGTCATGCTGGCTACTCCTCCCAACTAGACGAGATGTTTCTCCAGGACAGGGAGCACGTCTCACCTGAAACTGAAGTCTTTTCTCCTTACACAGAATGACAGTACCTGGCACATGCTCAGACTGATTATCCCTACAGCCATCCAACAGGCATTATCCATTAATACACGAATGCTACACCTGCCACCAAACACTAGGGTCCTGTGGTCACTGCTCTTATTCTCAAGGAAAACTGCAGCTCATTTGTTTGGCCAACCTAGTTCCAGTGGAGGATAACTGTGGCTCATTAGGCAATCCTCCCAGAAAGGCCACCCAGAAGTGGTTGGCCAAACCCCATGCCAAACCCCCCGCCAAAGATTCCCATGAAGCTGAGGGGGTGCTCAGGTCTCCAAAGAGGGTTTTCCAGTTCTCCTCTGCCAGAACAGTCCAGATTCATACCGTCCATTGTATAAACTTCCTTTTTTGAGGTACAGAGATGGCATCGTCACAGTAACAATCACCACCATTGGGGAACTGAAGAATCTCAGTAATTAACCATCATCTCTCGGTGATGGAATATTGCAGGGAAGTAGAGCTATAGATATGCAAATCATCATTATTCATCATGAACACTCAGTATAAAAACAGTTTTAGCATCTTTTCATGCTCTTAAAAAAAAGTTTCAAAGAAAGAAAATTACTTACTGCCTTCCCACGTACAATGCAAAAGATTCAAAGCCCCTTCCACCCTCTTCCAGTGTGCCAGATGAAAGAACGCATATGCTATTGCTTCACTGTCCCCTCGCTTCAGGATATGTTCTGGGGGGAGGATTAAGCTTTTCATTTCTAGTAGGTACTGAAATAAAAAAGGCAGGAGACAGATGCATTAAAACACAGTAATTTGGAATTCAATATTGAGAATAGAGAGGCTGATTTCCCTAAAGCCACCACTCATTAGCATTTCATCAAACCTGCAACCTTGTTAGTATGTTTGAAGGCAATTACTAAAATATCCAGCAACCCAAAGTTTGCTAACAGATAGTTAGGCTTGAACTAGGTTTCCTAAGGTGACGATCAGAGGCTTTCAGGGTTAGATACTTTAGTCAACGAAACATATATAGACTCAAACAGCAAAACGGAAAATTAGAAGACACAGTAAGTTGGTGTAATTTTGTAGCCAGAAACGAAAATACATAAAATGGACACGTGAAGGTTAAGAAGTCATAGGACTAAACCCACTATACTAGAGAGACTTGAGATTCACTGTTTTTTTCTATACAGATGTACCAAGAAGGACCTAGTCCAGTGAAAAGAGCCACCCCTAGCTGTTCAGATGCTGGAGGAAGGAGGCGTGGCAGCCTGAGGACAGGAAGACCCCAGGGACGGGGGGGAGTAGTACAGACCCCAAACTATACTGTTTTTTAAGACCCTTTCCCAAAGACTGAAGGATCCTCAGCTTATGACTCTTCATTCCTATCTTCTACAAAGGAGATGGGAGCACAGGGCCAGAATGGGTTCTTTGGTGTTTACTACATAATAGAAAGGGAAGAAAATTTAGGGTGGTATTTTATATTTGCAAATATTAACTTCTTTTTGCTTTCTGGCTTCTCCCTGGGCGTCACTCCTCACCCACACATACATATACACCATCACCACCAACCACCATCACGAAAACCCATGCATCTCCTTTAAAACGGAGATTAGCAGATGATAGAGGGATGTGTTTAATGAAAATGGGACAAATACGGCAGAAGGAAGTGATATGAGAAGAGATGATCAACAGTTGTGATGTCAGAAACAATTGCCTGAAGATTTATCTATCAGTAGAATCGACGAGGGAGGAGGGAGAAGGGACGACTCCTGCTTTACCGAATGGATCTCAGTGTTCTGTTATCTCACTGTGGATTTACGTGTTTTGGGCACTGTGAGTGCAGTTGCCTTTAAGCTTCCTCTCCTGTTGGTACATCTGCTCTCAGGATACACACGCCTGGCAGGAACCAGAAGGACACACGCTGGCCTCTTGGTTCAGCAAATGAAACTTTCTTCACTCTGGGTCTGTTATTTGAAAAAAATCTCTAAGCCTCAGGGCTCAAAAAAGTGAGAAAGCCCATCCAGAGTGCAGCAGAGAAGAGGGATACAGTCATCACCCTTGCCAGGGAGGGGGTTGCAGGGTGGGAATAGAGGGCCCTCCTTGGAGAGAAAGATCACCATGGGAAGGCCTCTTTCCAGGCTGTTCCACGAAAGGTGTTGATTACTTTGATGGAAGCTCCTCAAGTATGAGTTCCAAAAGATCTTTTAGTTCATATGCCTTTTCGAATTCTACAAGTCACTGCCTTCCTCCTCCTCCTCGTTTCAGAACAGTGCAGAACAAAAATCTTTTGGGAAAAATTATAATTTTGAGTTACCTAGTAGTCCAACCAGCACCGCATTTATAAGGAATAGCAACTACAAACATAAGGGTGAATTTTATGTTCAGAGATATTTGACTATCCTCTTCTGATCCTGTTACCTTAATTGAAGCTATTATACCATGTTGCCACCATCCATGATGTCTTAAAAGACTCCAAGGCAATGAGTCATGGGAAAAACATATACCCTGTAAAGTGCTATAAATTGTATTAATTGTTCCAGAGTAAGAGAAGAAAGATCATTTGGTTACTCTTAATAATCATCAGGAGAACAAAGGAAAGGGAAATTTTCTTGCCTAATAAGAGCCCTAGAGTAAGACTTTATTTTTGAGTTTCTAACAATGATTTATAGCTACACTGCCTATCAAATAGTCAATTTTTAAAGAAAGAACATGCTGTATAAACTCTGAAACAACTAAATATGAAAACCATTAGTGTATGTATCCCAGGATACAGAGACCTCTTCGAGTCCCTGAGAATAAGATGGTGGCTGAAAGAAAAGTATAAACTACCATTCCTTTTATTTCTATGACTAGGAAAGTCTTTCGAAGTCATTTCATTAAGCATCTGTAAAAGAACTCTTGGCTAAGGAACCTTCAGGAATAGGGGCCCCTGAGAAGAAGTGGGTAGGTCCACATTTGTGGATAGACTTGAAACAGAGGGGGTGGGGCAGAGAAAATGTGTGTGTGTAGGGGAGTAGAAAATTACTTATTTTATAATTGTAATAGAATAGAAATAATAGATCTGCATTATCCAATATGGTAGCCTCTACTGCATGTGACCATTTGAATTTAAATCAATTAAAATCAAATAAAATGGGCACCTGGGTGGCTCAGTGGGTTAAGCCTCTGCCTGTGGCTTGGGTTATGATTAGGGTCCTGGGATCGAGTACCGCATCGGGCTCTCCGCTCAGCAGGGAGCCTGCTTCCTCCTCTCTCTCTCTGCCTGCTTCTCTGCCTACTTGTGATCTCTGTCAAATAAATAAATAAAATCTTAAAAAAAAAAGCAGCATTGCTGTAGACAATGTCAGTTTCCAATATTCAAGTAACTAAAGTACTTTTTAACATGAAAAAATTTTATAGACACCCAAGATAGGGATTTTAAGTGTAGTATTGATTGAAAACACGTAATATGGCAAAAACCTACAATAAATGTAATAAAATAAGAATTCATTTAAAAGCGTTGCTGGTCACCAGGGCATCTAGATATACTTGGAAAATAGTACACGTGTGAGATGGATGGTTTACTCAGCTTGCAGGCTCAATGTGCCGCATATGGCCTCAAGGACATGATCGTCCACAGCCCTAAAATCAGGCCGTGAGGTAATGCTCTGCTTTTCCTCTAAGATGCCTCTGATCTTTGTGTATGTGTACCTTTCATACATTGCCTTATATTAGTTATTTGTGTGTCTTTTCCCAAAGCTACATCATAAGATCCTCAAGAGCGTGAATCTCGCTTCCTAAGAAGCGTCTCAGAATGAGCATCCTTGCTCTAATCAGCCTCATGATGCTAACCAGAGCAACCCACCAAGGTCACTTCGTTACCTTCTTACTGAATCTGCTTGACGGCAGAAACGGGTTATGCCTATAAAGGAGATTTATACTCCAGTATAGTTCCAAACAAAATGTTGGCTCTAACCAGATGATGAAGGCTAATAAAACAATGTGTTATGTTTTTGGCCAGGCTTAAAAATGGCTGGCAAGATCAGTTCTCAACATGTGCAATGTCTAAATTAGAAAGGCATGGAACAACATTTCACATCTTACTTGTCAAGAGAAAAATAAATGGAAGAGGGCAGATCCCTATCCACAAGTATGCAGAAAACAATTAGAATAACTGTAGCTCGCAAATCAGAGAACACCCTCTGCCTGTCTGTAATAATTATTTGGCTTCTATTAACTAAGCCAGCATTCCGTGCTATCTTGCCGGCTACCCTGCCTCTAACTTCCTTCCAGAATCTCAATTCACATTGATCTTGATGTATGGCCTCCAAAAGGTTTCAGAAGCAACTTTCAAAATCTGTTTGTCAGAATCTAGTTCCTTATGTCCATAGGAACATACAAAGCCAGAACATAGAAAGAGGAGCTGAGTAGTGCCTTCTCATGGACGTATTTAAGCAGAGGCTTGTCACCTGTCAGGAGACAGCTGGCCCATTAGCAAATACCCCAGGTGACAGTGCTCTTTTGTTAAAGTGTTAAAATTCTCTAATAATCTGAGTGAAAATGATCCCAAAGGTACCCTTCACATAGACATTAATGTCCAGGAATTAATTCATACCCCTATTTTCAGATTTTTAAATACCAACAATAGAAGTCATATGAAAATCATTAGGAAAAAACATGGGAACAAACAAAATGAGCAAATATAGGTTAATTTTAGCACATTTAGCTAAATCTAGGTAAATTCAACACATTTAGGTAAATTTTAGCACATTTAGACAATGGCTATCAGGTTCCTTCCAATAAATCAGGTAGTGGAAGAATATTAGCATAAGAAAATGCTCATGTCATATTACTAAATGAAGAAAAAGATGAGTGTACCATACAGACTATGATTTGGGTAATTAAAAAAATATATATAAGCATTAAGACATTGGAAAGTCAGAGATTGAATGTTAAAGGTTAAATATTTGATTTTATGGGAGATTAATTTCTTTTGTGCTTTTTGTGGTACTTTCTAAGTTCTCTGTAAGTCATTTTTATTTCTCTGTGTATATGTATATATGTGCTTGTGTGTGTGTGTATGTATATGTAATACAAACCTATTTTCTAGACCCAACAAAAACATTAAAAAAAAACATACAAATGAAAGAAAAAGATAACCAGAGACAGCAATTTTTATATGGCTTTTATATGGTTGTATATATACAACTGGGTATGAAGAAAGAGGCTGAAATCCCAGAATGGATACTTTATAAATAAAGGCTTCAGAGAATAAAATTAGTCCTATTTGGAAGACAAGGTATGTATTTTGAGTCTCAATGTTGCCTACTCCCTATACTCAGTAAGGCACACGATGGAACAGGACAAAAATACCCCACATAAGCATAGTTCTCTGGAGGAGCGCTGGGATGGGGACTGAAGTACACGGTACCATGTCCCATGCCTCCCCCGTCCTAACACACCCTCTACCATTTTGACCCACTGTCTGAACCCCAGCCCTACTGTTCCACTCTTGAGTCCTGGACAAGTTAACTTCTTTCAACCTCAGCCTGCTCATCTGTTAGAATATTAAGAATACACATCTTGGGGCGCCTGGGTGGCTCAGTGGGTTAAAGCCTCTGCCTTTGGCTCAGGTCATGATCCCAGGGTTCTGGGATCGAGCCCCGCATCAGGCTCTCTGCTCACTGGGGAGCCTGCTTCCTCCTCTCTCTCTCTCTGCCTACTTGTGATTTCTCTCTTGTCAAATAAAAAAAATAAAAATCTTTGGAAAAAAAAAATAATACACATCTTGCCAATTTTAACTATTGAAGACTATGTAGGGTAATATACGTAAACATTCACACAGTACCTGGCACATACATGTCCACGAAATAGTAGCTATTTTTAAGAACAAAAAAATGAAATGTTCATATTACTGTGGAAGTTGTATTTTCTGGGTATGTATGTCCCACAAATAATTGAATCTGGTTTTAGGTAAAATCCTTCAGCAATTTTACAGTGGAGTCAGATAGGCTGAAATGAACCAGCTACTGAGGGGTCACTAACCAATCTGGAAATAAACACAATGCAAAGCTGAACTGCCAAACCACAGCCAGTGATCAGGAACACCACTCAGGGGGCCTCCGTCCAAGGGAAGTGCTGCTTGCCTCTCACTCATCTATTCATCAGTTACCGTGCCTCATTCAAAAACACAGGAGTGTCCACAGTGCATCCCAAGGAAGGACTGGGGAGCAATCACAGTGTACTGTAATGAAACACCCATGGCAGCACCCACAGTTTACCTCAAGGACATGAATCAATCAAGTCCCTATCCTGATGATCCCTAATCTTTGTAGGTGTGTGTGTGTGTAAAATTCAACATGATGACTGCCTTAGTAAAAGGTATATACAGCTGACCCTTGAATGATGTAGGTATGAATGGTGTACATCCACTTATATGCAGATTTTTTTCAAGATTTATTTATTTGAGAGAGGGAGAAAAACGTGAACAGGAGGGGCAGACGGAGAGGGAAGATCCATAGCAAGCAGACTCCACGCTGAGCACAGAGATGGACAGAGACCAACATGGAGCTCGATCTCATGACCCTGAGATCAGGACCTGATCTGAAACCAAGAATTGGATGCTCAAATAACTGCACCACCCAAGCGCCCGGCAGATTTTTTTTTTCAATAAATGCAGTATCATACTATAAATGTAGCTTCTCTTACGATTTTTTTAAACATTCTTTTCTCTAGCTTACTTCATTTTGAGAATATAGTATATAATACATACAACATACAAAATGTGTATTATTCAACTTTATGTTATCGGTAAGGCTTCCAGCTAATAGTAGTAGGCTATTAGTAGTTATGTTTTTAGGGAGTCAAAAGTTATAATGGGGTTTTTCAACTGCATTGAAAAGTTATAATGGGGTTTTCAATCCCAGCATTGTTCATGGGTCAACTTGACTTAGTACTAAGGAAGCAAATGAGGGGTACTATCTCGGAGAAGGTTTTGCAGAAAAGGTATGAGTCAGTCTTATTAATTCAGTTAGTTTACCCACAAAGATGAGGGGAGGCAAAAAGCTGTTGCAAGGCTGGGCGGCGGCAGCAAAACATCAAAGGCCATAATCTGCTTATGATCTCGAGGTGCTTAGGTACCAACATGACAGGCAATCCCAGCGCTGACCAAGCACTAATGGGTGTCAAGTATTCGCTCAGGCACTCCTTCCAACAACTTTGTCAGGGAATCGGACTCGTATTTTGAAGATGGAAAAAAATGAAGGCTTTGGGAAGTTAAGTCGCTTGACCAGAGTTGTACAAATGGTATGTGCCAGAAACTGCACTGGAACTCAGGTTTTACGCTACTCTCCAAGGGAAAGCAGGAAAAGGAGACTGTAAAAGGTCTTCCATCCTGTGTTCCAGAGTCTGATCTCCACTCCGAGTTATTCTACAGTTTTCAAACTTTGAGAAACAGAAACAATTTGTTCAAAAGAAAAAGATCAATTTAAAACAGAATACATGAAATTGATGTAAAACAAAGCTGGTTGGGGACCCTAGAGGACAGACCCAAGAGAGGTCCGAGGAATCCTTAGGGTTCCTAGGAAGATGGTTTGAAATCTGCTATAACAGGCAGCTAAGAAGTGAGCTGGTACCAGCAGTGGTTTTGAAAGAAATGTACAAGTCCAGTGGATGAGATACTGAAATTAGCAAAGTCTTAGAAAGCTTCTGTCATGGTCTGGGTGAGGGGTGACTAAACCGAGGAGGACTTCTCCAGGATTTGGTGCCTGGCTGAATCTGACGGCAAGAAAAGGCATTAAAGGGGGACTGTGAAATTTCTAGTTTAGGAAACTAGAATAGTGTGAGATAGTTAGCTAAGATAAGACACCAGAGGACAGCTGAAGTGCTTGGAGGGAAGGCCTGAAGGCAGCTGGGTGTGCAGATCTAGAGCCTGGAAGAGAAGCTGGACACAGGGATTTGGATGTGCAGGGAGAGGCGGAAGCCAGAGCAGTGGAGCACAGGACATCTCCCAGGAGAGCTTCAAGTAAGAAAAGAGTGGGTAATGAATGATACTCCTAGAGGACCAACCAGACGGATGGACAGGGGAGGAAACACTGTAGAAGGAGAGTGCCCAGAAATGCAGGAGTGACCCAGAGAGCAGGCAGTTCGGAGCCAAGATGGCCCTGAGGTAGAAAAAGTGGTCAGTGGGACAAAGGGCTAAGAAGAGATGAAATAGGATGGCGTTTGACAAGAGGCCAAAGGATCTGGTGACCAAGGTAGGGCGGCCATGATGGCAGTGGCCTTGATAGGAGCAGCTATAGTGCCTTTTGTTAAAGAAAAAGACCTTTTAGAAACTATCTGTTCCTGAGAAATGTGGCTAAAATCTGGTTTCTGCTCACTTTCCTCTGGGTCATATTTCCACAATACATTCTCCTTACTCTAATCCAAAAAAGCTTTGGAACAAAATATGACTCATTTCAAAGAAATTAATATTGAAATAATATTTCTGAAATGTACCATTGATATACAATATCAACAGACAATCTGCCAGAGGATTTTAAGTTTCTGCTTCCATGCTTCAAGCATTTTTAAATGCTGAAACCCACTACACGTTTTGTTTCCTAAATTGGATTAAAAAGCAATTTTATACTCTGTCAATCAGCTCTACCAAGACATAAAGGGAGGACTGCATTAGTGTTTGCATGAAATAGAATTTCCATCACCCTAACAAAGTCCTGTGAATACTCCATTAGCATATACAATTACCAGGATGTTTTCCCCCACAAGCCTCTTAAAATCCCCATGAAATAAGTTTCTAGATTAACATTAGATGAGCTTTAAAAAAAAAGTGTAAATTTTTATTGGGAATGCATTTCTGTCATAACATTTTTCATTCTTTCCTCTCTATTTTCTCATGACTTTCCACACTCCGAGACTTAGAATTTAAAAACTACCTATCTCTTAGGCTGGATCCTCATGTCATTCCTGCGTCAAGCCCGGGCTATCAGGCTGGTAAAAAGAGCTTCAGGAGCATAGCAAGCTCCCTTCCCCCAGCACACTCAGGGGCTGCCCACTGTACCCCACTGTGTGGCTGGGAGGAAGAGACCCTGACTTACTAGTGCCAGTATTTTAGGCAAAATGAAGATGAAAGCTTTCCACACATTGCTGCTGGTGATTTTCCCCCCTCAATGTCACCACCCACAGTACTCAGGCATCCCAAGCCCTTGGGACTCCCTCAGTCCCCAGCTGCTCAGCAGAATGGGTATGGAGCCTCCAGTTCTATGGGTGGGACAGCACAAGCTTGGAATTTTCCTGCAGAGGTAGTGACTGGTCATAGGCTTCTATTCTTTTCTAAACTGTGTGCACAGGTGCCTTGGGGTTGCTGGGCTACTTGCTTTCTCATCCCAGTTTCAATCATAGTGGGTCTACTTTTACTCGCTTTGTTCACTAAAGCTTCATATAAGATTGTATAAGGAGGGAAAAATGTTTATTGCTTTAAAATATCATTATTAGTTACTTGTCATTGTTGTTTTGGTGGCAAAGAGCAAGGATAGCCATTCAAGGCAGAAAAAAACAAAAAGTAGGAGACAGAGGTTGGTAATAAGTAATTCTTAATCAGCCAAAAGTTACAAACTGGGAATTCTGGAAAACAACAGCCATAGCCAGAGCGTGCTAGAGCCTCCCCTCAAATCTGTAGGCCTAAAGGGACCCTGTGAGGACTCAAGGTCAGAGGCAATGCAGGGCCATTGTTACACTCTCTAGTTGTCCCTTTTCATACTAGGTTGTTTCAGAAGTACTTCTTAATGCATTTCTCTAGGCAGTGTCTGCTGTAGCCCAGGCAACAAGTACAAAAATAGAGCTGAAAGTACCAGCGAAAAGATGATGAAGGCCCAACACATGTCCAGTACCTACTATGTGTGGATAAGCTACGCAATATAATTACATTTACTTATCCTCAGACCTATGAAGCCTTTATTTTTATCCCCATTTTATCAAAAAGGAAATAGGCAGGGAGCTAATCAACTCTCCCTTCCCATGGTTCCCTTCGGCCCGTGGACAAGAAGTAGTGAGAGTCCTTGTTTCAAATACTTCTGGACCCTGTTAATGACACCTCACAGGTCTGCCTAACTTAGGACACGATGTCTTGCTCTATCTTTACGTTAATACATTTTCCCGGTAAAAATAGGAAGTCTATGTAATGGCCTGATGATTCAGAAAAAGAATAAACACACATGGCTAACAATGTTCCACCTTACTAACAGTGGCAAAGGAACACGAACTCAAGAATAGAATTCCATTTGTACCCCATAAAATCATATATTTTTTTTTGTTTTCCTTCTTTTTTCTGTTTTAAACAGACTGCTCAATACTGGTGAGGGTGTAAGAAAATGGCAAAGAAGGAGTTACCTGCTGATGGTATAAACTACTACAATCTTTTTTTGGTAAGCATCTGGCAATAAACATTAAAAGCCCTGAAGTACTTCTGTATGATATTCAGTAATTCTCATTGTGTATATCTATCCTAAGAAAATAACATAAAGACCAAAATATCTTTATGCCCAAAAGGTTTGCTATTAGAGTTGACCACCTGATGTCTACAATAGAGGACACAAGAATTCAATCATTCTCTTCAATAAATAATGTGAAGAAAACTGGATTCCACATGCACAAGTATGAAACTGGACCTTTACCTTAAACAATACACAAAAATCAACTCAAAATGCATTAAAGATTTATTATTATTTTTTTTAAGATTTTATTTATTTATTTGACAGACAGAGATCACAAATAGGCAGAGAAGCAGACGGGGGGGGGGGGGGGGGGGGGGGAGGGGGAAGCAGGCTTCCTTCTCAGCAGATAGCCCGATGTGGGGCTGGATTCCAGGACCCTGAGATCATGACCTGAGCTGAAGGCAGAAGCTTTAACCCACTGAGCCACCCAGGCGCCCCTGCATTAAAGATTTAAATGTAAGACCCAAAACTATAGGGGCATCTGGGTGGCTCAGTGGGTTAAAGCCTCTGCCTTCAGCTTGGGTCATGATCTCAGGGTCCTGGGATCCAGCCCTGCATCGGGTTCTCTGCTCAGCAGGGAGCCTGCTTCCCCACCTCCCCCCACCCCAGCCTCTCTCTCTGCCTGCCTCTCTGCCTACTTGTGATCTCTGTCTATCAAATAAATAAATAAAATCTAAAAAAAAAAAAAAGACCCAAAACTATAAAACCCCTAGAAGAAGGGAGATGCCTCATAATATTGGTCTTGGCAATGATTTCTTGGATGGAACACAAAAAGAATAGGTAACAGAAGTAAAAATAGATAAGTGGGCCTCTATCTAAACAAAGAGCCACTGTACAGCATAGAAAACCAACAACAGAGTGAAACAGCAACCTATGGAATGGGAGAAAATATTTGCAAACTATACACTTGATAAGGCGTTGACATCCAAGATACACAGGAAATGCCTACAATTCAAATAGCAAATAAACAAAACAAAGCAAAATAACTTGAAAAATAAATGGACAAAAGACATCAATAGCCATTTCTCCAAAGGAAACATACAGATGGTCAACAGGTACATGAAAAGATGCTCGGCAGTGCCTGGGTGGCTCGGTCAGTTAAGCATCCGATTCTTGATTTCAGCTCACATCATGATCTCAGGGTCAGGAGATGGAGCCACACCCATCAGGCTCCCCACTAGGCATGGAGCCTGTTTAAGATTTTCTCTCTCTCCCTCCCCCAACTCACTCACTCACTCTCTCTCAAAAAAAAAAAAAAATGCTCAATATCACAAATTATCAGAGAAGTATAAATCAAAACCACAATGAGCTATCATCTCATACAAGTTAGGATGTGTGAGGCCACTGTCCAAAAAAAAAAAAAAAAAAGACTATGACAAGTGTTGGTGAGAAAGTGGAAAAACTGGAACTCTTGTGCACTGTTAGTGGGAATGCAAACTGGTGCAGCCACTGTGGAAAACAGTATGGAGGTTCCTCAAAAAATTAAAATAGCGGGGTGCCTGGGTGGCTCAGTTGTTTGGGTGACTCAGGTCATGATCCCAGAGTCCTGGGATTGAGCCCCACATCAGGCTCTCTGCTCAGCAAGGAGCCTGCTTCTCCCTTCCCCTCTGCCTGCTGCTCCCCAAGCTTGTGCTCTCTCCCTCCCTGTCAAATAAATAATTCAAGTCTAAAAAAATAAAAAATATTAAAATTGTATTGCCATATGACCCAGCAAAGCCACTGTGGCATTCATCCAAAAGAACTGAAAACAGGATCTTGAAGAGGTATTTGCACGTCAATGTTTACTGCAGCATTATTCACAATAGCCAAAAAAGTGGCAACAACCTAAATTTCCATCAACAGATGAATGGATAAAGAAAATGTGATATACATCACAATGGAATATTATTCAGCCTTAAAGAAGGGAATCCTGTCCTGTGCTGTGACGTGGATGAACCTGTAGGACATCACGTGAGATGAGATAAGCCAGTCACAGGACAAATACTAAGGATTCAACCAATGTGACCTATCTAAAGTATTCACACTCACATAAGCAGAAAGTAGAAAGTGGTTATCTGGGGCCGGGAGGAAAAGGGAGAAATGGAGAGGTCCTGGTTCAATGAGTATGGAGTTCCAGATATGCAAGATGAAAAGTTCTAACAACAATGTACATACAGTTAATAATACTCAAAAATTTGTTGAGGTAGATTTCATTATTTGTATTTTTTATGATAAAAAAATGAGGAAGTAAATCATCCAGAAAACAGTTACTGAGAATATTTTAGAGTGTCTGAAGGCACAAGGTTAAAAGACTTGGGCTTTAACGTCAGGTTAGAAGATAGCCTTTTTAAGGTCAGAGAACCATGAAAATCTGATGATCCTCTTCCAAAAAGAATAAATATACCCCCAATACCCTAACACAAAGTTCAAGTTTAGAGCCCCATGTTGATTTTTTAAAATATGTATATGTCATGTGACTCTGATTCCTAAGTATTAAAAATGCACAGGAAAATAAGGCTAGAAAGAGTCTTAAATAGGATTAGATGACAGGATTATGAAAAATGTCTTTATACCTTTTTCTAATACAGAAATTTATTTTTACACCACCAGTACAGGGGGCAAAAAAAAAAGTCTAATGCTGCTTGTAACGAACCAGTACATTAGTCTTGTTTTGGAAAGGTGTCAGAAAATGAAATTTGTCTTTAGCACCCTAAAGGAGTTAATGAAATAGCCTCTAAGCCAAGAAGGAGTCTCTTCACAGGGAAAGACTTGCAGTGTAGACACAGCATCCTAAGAGTATGGAGCACTAGTGAAAACTCAGATTCTTGCAGAGTGATGAATCACTGACAGAAAAGCACCATCCTCCCACATAAATCTCGACATTGCTAATGATTTCTTGAGTAGGACACCAAAAGCATAGACTCCAAAAGCAAAATACACACATGGGACTGTATCAAAATAAAAAGCTCCTGTGCTGCAAGGGAAACAAAATAGATCAGAGTGGGTGGGGAAGCATATACGCAAGGAAAGCAGGAGAAAAAACTAAAACTAAAAATCTAATAAACTATAACAACATATAGATGAAGATACAGAACAGAGATGAGCTCAGCCCTTCATTTGTCCAGCAACTTAAGTGAAATTTTCTTTAAAAAATGAAGAATATTCCCTTTAAATCCAAAGCTTTTATTTTAATACCATTAAATGGAAGACATCCTCTAATGGTTTAGAGATTTCATCTCTTTGAACTGTGTCCCCAGTTCTCAAAAATCAGCAGCATCAAGACCCTAAAACCACTAGTCATCCTCCACAAAGAGGCAACAGTGATTCCATAATCAATGCACTGCAGTGCGAGACCACAGGGCCGAGAGACTGATTCTGGGATGAGGAAGGAACAGGTTTCCTGGTGGTGACTTTTAATGATGGGGGTGAAGGAGGAGTACAATAACCTCAGAGGAAGCAAAGAAGGAAGAGGAGGAGAATCTTTCTGGAACAATGAACAAACTATTAGAAGTAGCTAGAGAAAGTGATAAACAAGTTGGGTCACATTATAAAAAAAAATCTGGAAGAACCATTCACGGAGTTTATATCTTCCTTTGTAGGGCTGGGGACGCAGCTGCAGTCCATCAGGCGGGGAGTCACACAATTCGGTTTATAATAATGAGCCTCTGGGCTGCTTCCTCTTTATAATCTGCTACAATCTAAAGCCTCAGAAATCCTTGTGTTTTAGGTATACCTGACTACTTACAAGGCTCCCTTCAAAACAGAGGACCATGGCTTTTTACTATTTTTATTTACTTCCTGGTCCTGAGGTGTGTGTAGGAGACTCCCTACTTCACACATCTGCAGGTGAAGAGTGTTCCTAAGAGTAACCCTCCTGGAGTAAATAATTATATTTTTCACTGGATGTTGAAATATTAACTATGCACCTCTGCTTAATAGAATACCAGATAGACCTAAGCTGGACACTCACGGAAGGCAGTTCTCAGCTATTCTATTTGGTGTTTTTCTCCTTCTAACAGCATGCCGTTGCTAAAAATTCCTCTGGTAGACCACTGATGACTTCCTGTGAAGCCGTGGAAGTGTTTAAGATAGGAGACTATCTTGAGGAAATCTGAATTGTCCACGAGTGCCTTGGGAAGTCACGTGCTCGCCATCATTTAAAGGCTTCAAGTCTAGGCTGGTCTGAAACTTGGTGGGATGGCGGGGTTGGGGGGGGTAATAGGGTGATACTGAAGTGTGAGAGAACCCAGAACCAGTTCAGACTCTGTCACTTACTAGCTGTGTGACCGAGAGAAGGTCACTTAACCTCTCCAAACCTGCAGCGCCCTCATCTGTGGAGCAGGGTTAATAGTCCGATACGCCTCACCAGTGTTGTGACGCAAAATAAATGAGAAGGCATATGCAATTCACTTACCACTATGCTTGGCACACAGTAAACATGCAATAAAAACCAGTATTAAAAATAATCATCACAATATCACTACGAGGAGAGATTCAAGCTGAGGATGGGAAGGTGTCCTAGATGATCTCTGAGGTCCCTTCTTACACCAAGAGCCTAAGAGTTCTTATCTTTCATTGATGTCTCATTAGAATTAAGGCTACCTTCTGCCTGAAAAGGCACCTGTGTGTGTATGTGTCTACACATATGTGTAGTGTGTGTGTGTGTTTACTAAAGTATTAGCAAGCAGTCCAAAAAATAGATCATGTATAAAGGATGTTTACAACAGCTTGCAAATAGTACACATGTACCAGAGGTTTGTGGTTAATTCTGGACATAATTCTGAACAGTGACTCACAGGGCCTTTTCCCCATGGAAATGTCAATAGATGAAGGAGATCTGGAAACAAGTTTCTCCTCAGCACAATAACCAACAAAGCAAAGTGGTAGGGAATCAGCTTACCTATGCACCCTATCTTTTCTCCAGTTAACAAGTAGAGTGAAATCAAATATTTCAAATATTCCCACTTTTAGAAAGAATTTTATTTTGCAGGTGGAGTGCTAGCTGACTAGGTCAAAATCTTCCAAGGTAGCCTTAAACTATTTCTTGGGGCTTTTAATACTCTTCAAAAGGCTCAATCAACCATTTAAGACCCTTATCATAAAATTACACTACATCTTCTCCTTAAATATCTACCAGCAAGTACCAGTTTCTTACCTTATGCACTAAGATGACAAAGCTCTGGGATAACTGGAAGAGTTAGGAGCCAGTGTCCAGACTTGAGGGGCCTCCAACAAGTCCAATATCAATAATTTTAATACTTTATGAACATACAATATTGAAGTTTTTCAAAGAACTTTGACTATATTATCTCAATTGGTCTTTATCACAAAAGGCAAGATTTATATTTTTATTTTCATCTGAAAAATGAGGGAAAACTTTAGAGTTCAGAGATGCTAAGCCCCAAACTCCCATGGCTAACGAATGACAGAACCAGAACTTGAACCCAAGTTTTTGTCTCAGAATCTAGGACTCTACTGCTCAATGCTACTTCTAGAAGAGCTTATTTATGCTCATAGAATAACTCTGAATTGGATATGGCATTCAATAAATAGTAATTGATGACCTAAGTCGACTGTGTAATTCAGGACAATATTTTCATGATTAGCTTTAAAATTTAATCAAATTGGAATGAACATTCTTAACTTAGCCGAAAAGATGTTAAATAAAGAAACACATTTTATCCTAAGTCTACAAGTACTATGTTGGTCACTATCCACTGGAACTAGAGTGGATCCTTTACTAGCTGTGGCACTGTGCACCATTGTTCGGATTTCTGTTTTGCGAGACAACGAGCATGACCTGAATCAAAGCTCAGAAATGACGTTAGGTCACCTATCTCTGTCACTGAGATATCAACAAAATAAATAAAAGTAGGTAACGCTACAAATCCTCACATACACACACACATGCACACATACACAACCCTCTTGCCACAGTACTGTAAGAAAACAAAATAGCCTTCCTTGGTCATTTTTTGCCAGTGAAACTCTTCCTCAGAAATTTGAAAGACAACTATGCCTGAGGTACCCTGTGTGAATCATTTCCCAGAGGTCAAAACGTGCTTTATAACATTGAGAAGTGGAAAATAGCACTCAGCAATGTGCCTCTCACATAGCAGGTACTCAAATATAGGTAAATTATAAATACACATCCATCTCCTAAATAAAAGATTACAGAAATATCCTCTATTGTGATTTGACTCCCTTTCAAAATAAAATTCAAGAACAAAATATATGGGAAACACTGGGTATTGTCAATCATGTGGTTAAAAATTAAGATAAACATTTCCTACTAAGTATACCCTAAAATGGCACTCACAAGTCAAAAGAAAAATACTACTTCATACTTTGAGGTTCTCCTTCCTATTTTCTTGCCAATAGATTAACAATTATTTATTTATAGAGACACAGAATGTCACATTAATCAGTATTTTTTTTTTTTTACCATTTATATTCAAAACTAGGTTCATTTCCCAAGTTGGGTATAAGTTAAGACTGCAACTGGTGTGAAATTCCTATAAAATGCATCAACACTCTTGGGATCTCCGTGGTTTGCCAATTTCAGGCTTCCTGGCCTGACCTGCCTAAGCCAGGTCTATCAATTTACCCTAATTATATAAAGCCCCCAAATCGGCCCAAAGCTTCTTGAATGGAGCTTTTGCTTAAAAATGAAGCTGATAACCATGGACTATACAGGGCCTCAACATTCAATGGCTGCAATTCATTTTTTTCTACTGGGTGTATTCGAGACATGACATTGTGGTCACTGAACACTTTCTCTACCATCGTAACGAGTTCCTGTGGGGATTCCACAGACTCACTTTTGGCACGTGAGGATTGAATTCCACAGCTCTATGAATGGCCTCTACTGCATTCATCTCTGCTGTGCTCAGCCCCCGCCGAGATGCAGCCTCGGGAGAGAATCTGAAAAGCAGAAAGACAAACACCATCCAGTTGGGACCACTGCTTGGGCATCAACCCGGAAAGGCGTCTACACGTCAAGGGCCCATAAAACCACAGCGAGTCAATGGCATGAGCTCTCCAAACCTCCACTACATGGAACCTCTGAGTGACCCTTAAGACCGAGGCCAACAAAAACCCCAGCAGAAGCAGAAAGCGTGCTTGCATCTAGTCTTGGCAGGAATTAAATTCGGCTGTCAAGTCTGTCTGTCTAAATAGCTAATCTAAATGTTCTAGGAGGTACCTGCTTAGGTCAGGGGAGGGGGTAGGACTGACGAGGGCAGACAGTATAGGCAAAAGAGAAAACTAGGTTACAGAAGAGCGTACTTGGTTAAAAACAGAACTGGGGAGAATTTTCAAGGAGGCTCCCAACCCAATGTCAGTGCTGCAAGGCAGCGTCCACCGCAGGCCAGCCTGCTTGGGGCCGTTCCGGCAGGGGGTGTGCGTGCCCAAACTGCGGGCGAGACACCTGCCCGAGTGAATGAAAAAAACCAGACCATGCAATCTCTTTCTCACCTCACACCCAGGGCTAACTCCAGAGCTGTGCTTGGCAGGCAGACACCACAGGGGAAGCTGTGACAACCCTGGCCCTGCCCTCCCAAGCTGGAGTCGCTGTGTAGGGAGAAAAGATGTTGCAGTAGGTACTGGCGATCTACAGGATAAAAAAGAATGAAAGAAAATTACTTCGGTCTTGAAGTGCACACACACTTAACAGCAAACCTGTCTGACATAGCAGAGGCTGTTTTCTTTTCCTGGGATCTGCTTTTCAGTGCTTCAGAGGGATTATATCAGGGAAACAAGCATTTGTGAACTCAAAAACAGTTAAGCCAACTGTTCTCTTTCACCTGCCAGTCATCTCGGGTGTTTATGGAAATTCTCTAGGCCAAAGTCACCTGCCTGAATAAAATGGGCAAAGGTCCCACTGAGATGACAACTCAAAGCCAACAGACCCTGGGTCGGCAGTTAGTTGGGAACTGAGGAGTCAAAGAATGGAAGATGATCAACCCCTCTGCCATCTCACATGTTTGTTAGGGCTACTACCAGGTCATGGATTGCTGAAGGAAGAGGAATACGCAAAAAATGAATAAAAGGAAGGCATTTTGTGTAAGTCCCAAGCAGGCCTTTCGGTATCTACTGTCTGGCAAAAAAAAAAAAAAAAAAAAAAAAGTCACCTCAGAGGTATGAAATTTCACATAAATCCCTCTTTAGGGACCCATACACCCTTACGATACCTGGGGATATATATTCCCTCCTTCTAGTAGTGAAAGAAAAGATCAGCAGGTTTTAGAAAATGCATGCTCATAAGCGGGGGTCTCAAAGACTAAGAGAAACTTCCAGAGAAAGCCCTCAGAGGCAACACATCTCCTTAAGTTGAGTCAGAGAGTTAGTACCGCACAAGTCATTATTTACTTACTTGTCAGAGACAGCTCTTGCTTTGAGCAAGGCAGCTGTATAGCATATTGTGGCCGACTTTGGTAAGCTTATATCTGTTAGAGAAAAAGAAAGTAGAAAATCTTATAAGTCTGTAGAAATAAACAGCAATTATTTTTAATCTACTAGCATTTTAATTATGTAAGTCCAATAAAGCATAAATTAAGAATATTTTAATGCATAAGACACAGCCACTTCTTATGTATCAGGGCAGTAAGTGAAACTAACGGTAATTCATAATTTTGTGAATAATTCATGTTTAAAATCCGCCAGATCGGGCACCTGGGTGGCTCAGTGGTTTGGGCCTCTGCCTTCGGCTCAGGTCATGACCTCGGGGTCCTGGGATCGAGCCCCACATCGGGCTCTCTGCTTGGCAGGGAGCCTACTTTTCCCTCTCTCTCTGCCTGCCTCTCTGCCTGCTTGTGATCACTCTCTCTGTGTCAACATAAATAAATAAAATCTAAAAAAAAAAAAAAATCTGCCAGACTAACTCTTGAGCAGTCATCTTCTATTCAAGATATGGATTTTCATATATTGAGCATAATTAAGCAGAGAATAGCTATAAATATATAAATGTAAATATTACAGGATTGCCCTTGATATCATAAAAAGCAGCTAGGACCTCTATGTCACTTATGAAAAATTCTCAACGGGGTATAATATACTAATGTGAAAAAAAAAAATGACCTGGATCTTTTTTAAGAAACATATCTAAATAAATTATTTTTAATGGTCAGATTTAAACCAGATTTTTTTTGCATTAAATTTCAAGAAGTTCATATTCAGATTTTTCTTTAAAAGGTAACACATTTATTATATATAACACATATGAAAAACATTTATATACAAAGATATATATGTGAAATCTTTAAAAATCTTTACAATTTTTGTGCAAACCAAAGGGAAACCCCCTTTCAAATGAAACCTGATTTGTTTCTCTGAGAAACAGTTCCTCTCAGTTTGTACAGAAAATTTACCATGGAGAGGTAGAAGTGGGTAACAGATTCAGACAATTAGTTTAAAGGGAAGTAAAAGAACAGGGTACAACTAAGATTAGATCAATTTAAAGAGGGTAGTCCCTTATGGAGAAAAATTTGTGTTTAAATTATAACTTTATTTCTTACAGGGTAGTATTTATTTAACACTGAACCAAATATACTATGGCAGAGAAATGCCATTCCCAGAGCAGCGAAATCCATTCTAGGTTGGAGAAACTCTTACCACCTGGAATGCTCTGCCAGTCTCTTCACTGGGCTATTTTCAACTTCGAAAGAATTACATTACAGTGGAATTTAAGAAACAAAACAACAGAACAAAAGGAAAAGAGAGAGACAAAAGCCAAGAAACAGACTCTAAACTATGGAGAATGAACTGATGGTTACCAGAGGGGAGGTGGGTGGGAGGATCTGGGGCAATAGGTGATGGGAATTAAGGAGTGCACTTGTTGGAATGAGCACAGGGTATTTACGGAAGTGCTGAATCACTATATTGTTCACCTGAAACTAATACAGCAGTGTATGTTAACCGGAATTCAATAAAAACTTAAAAAAAAAAAAAAAGAATTACATTACAGTAAGAACGAAAAGGAAAGTCCCATAACTAACCAACAGACAACCACAGAGGAAAATGAGTTCATAAAAGAAAAACAAGCCCTAAGCCAGTAATAAGTATTTATCACCAAACCCAGAAAGAAGAATTTCTTTTTGAAGGAAATTTCAATGCCTCTGATAAAAAACAAATAATCACAGAAAATACCAACACAGAACTGAAAGGGAAAGAGGTCTTTGAAACTCTGATCTCATAAATTATATTCAAACAAAATTTCACCACCATAAACCTAGTGTAAAATGATGTGCTTATGACTAAGAAGAATTAAAAAAGAATGTCAAATACTCATGGATTTGTCTTGTTGCCTTTCCAACATCTAAACATTTAACTGCTTCCCAGAGTGGGAAATTAATCCAAGAATCAAATATCTTGCTTACTAGAGTCCACTCATTGATTGTTATTGGAAGGTAATAAAAAATTACAGATGATACCATTCTACTTAAAAGTTCAGACCTTCTTTTAAAGTTCAGACTTTTTATTTAAAAAGTATCCAAGGATTGTTTCCACTCTTCTTGGTATGATCTTGTTCCTTCTGTGTCAACCTAACAGTTTTCCATAAAATAGGGACCAATGAAAAGTCCAAGAAACGAATCGAGGCTGAATACGATGAACATAATTATCTGGAGCTGGCAACACACAGGATGGAGCCTCACTTGATAAATTAAAGAAAACCTGTTTTAAGGATTTGGCTTCTAATGAGAAAAATCAGACTGTGTTTTGATGGTTCCCTAAATAAGAAAAGTGACATATTCACTCAGTTGGAAATGCAGAAAAACATACAACTGCAGTGGTTCCAGCAAAATACTATAGATGTTCAATCAAAGATGATCTTTAATCCAGAACCAGGCCCCCTCATGCCCATGAGCAGAACACACACAACTAGAAAAGTGCAACAGAATTCTGCAACTTTACAATTACTACAGTGTGTTTTTCCCATAAAAATTTTTTACCCCTACTCCTAGTATACGTACACAGGTATAATGCTTAAAAAATAAATAACCAAAAATATATTTTAATCAATATCAAATGGTAAGAGGGAGAAATGTAAATACTCTATTCCCCACTAGTGGCATGTTGAGTCCATTTGTTTTCTTTGTACTCAAGTAAATTACTTTGCTCTCATTGTTAACAAAAATTTAAAAATGCAGAAAAAATTCTTGCACAACTTATTTATTTAGATAGTTTCAATGTTTTCCTTTTAATTCTGTCAAAACAATTCATCTATTTGGCAATGGCAGTTGTCTCTAAGAAATGATGAATCACTCTAAAGAAATTGACCCTAAGTTTCCCTGTAGGTAAAGCTTCTTGTTGTTCAAATAAGGTTTTTGTTTACAAGATATTTTTTAAATGACCCCTCGTGACCACTAACCGATTCTCTGTCTCTGTAGTTTTGTCTGCCTGCTATGATTTTATGTTTTTACCATTATGGAAAAGAACAAAATGGTAAGGGAAACGGAGTGGCTAACAATAGTGATGAAAACAAGTAGTATCAGAAGTTTTGAGCAGGAAAAAAAAAATATCAGCTGCTTTCCAGTATTGCTTATAATTTATCCAGAAATTTTATTTTGAGGAAGAAACTTCAAAATCATTCTAAGTCCAGTTTTGTATGAATATGCTCTAACTATGCAGTCCTTGTCTTGTAAGTGCCATGCAGTTACCATTATTACCAAAAAGTCCTAAGAATTAGAATCCAGAGAGTCTCTTCAACAAATGGTGTTGGGAAAACTGGACAGCTACATGCAGAAGAATGAAAATGGACCACTTTCTTACATCATGCATAAATATAAACTCAAAATGAGTTAAGGACTTAAACATGAGACCTGAAACCATAAAAATCCTAATAGCACAGGTAGTAATTTCTTGGACATTGGCCTTAGCAACACTCTTCTAGATATGCCTCCTCAGGCGAAGGAAACAAAAAGCAAAAAATAAACCATTGGGACTACATCAAAATAAAACACTTCTGTACAGCAAAGGAAACAATCAATAAAACTCAAAGACAACTTCCTGAATGGGAGATGCTATTTGCAAATGATGTATCAGATAAAGGGTTAATATCCAAAATACATAAAGAACTTATACAACACACAAACACCCCAAATGATCCAATCAAAAATGGGCAGAAGACAGGAAGAGACATTTCTCTAGATAAGACATCTGGATGGCCAACAGACACGTGAAATGATGCTCAACATTCTATCATCAGGGAAATGCAAACCACACCTGTCAGAATAGCTAAAATCAAAAACACAAGAAACAAGTGTTGGCAAGCATATGGAGAAAAAGGACCTTTCATGCAGTTGGTAGGAATGCAAAGTGAAGCAGCCCCTGTGAAACACAGTACGGACATTCCTCAAAAAATTAAAAATACAATTACCACATAATTCAGTAAATCCCCTACTGGATATTTACTCAAAGAATATGAAAACACTAATTGGAAAAGACGGATGCACCCCTATGTTTACTGCAGTACTATTTGCAATAGCCAAATTATGGAAGCAACCAAAGGGTCCACTGATAGATGAATAAAGATGTGGTATATACACACAATGGACTATTACTCAGCCATAAAAAAGAACGAAATCTTGACATTTGCAACAACATAGATGGATCTAGAGAGTATAATGCTAAATTAAATAAGTCAGTCAGAGAAAGACAAATACCATATGGTTTAATTCATGTGGAATTTAGAAAACAAAGAAACTAAAAGAAAAAAAGAGACAAACCAAATTACAGACTCTTAACTTTAGAGAACAGACTGATGGTTACCACAGGGATGGTAGGTGAAGAAGATTAAAAGTACAGTTATCATGATGAACACTGAGCAATATACAAAATCGCTGAATCACTATACTGTATACCTGAAATTAATATAACACAGTATTTTAACTATACTGGAATTAAAACTTTTTTAACTAAGAAAAAGAATCCAAGAATGAGAAAAATGTTAGCTACAAAAAATAATGTTCTTATTAGCAAAGGAATATGTTCAGAGAAGTCAGTATAAAAACAGCTTTGAAACCTGCCTAGAGGTCAACTGGACCATATCTGAGCTGGAGGTTAGATGCTCCAGGAAGAGTGATTTTAAAAAGAAAGTAGATGCTATGTAATATACAGTATGATTAAGAGAAAAAATATTCTTAGATAATGACATAGATATTTACTCTTATAAAAGAAATAAGGGGAAAAAATAAAAAGAAATTTCAGGAAGAATAAAACAAATGCCAACAACCAAACAAAAAATACAAAAAGGAAATAATGACATATCACATAATCCCCAAAACAAGGAATGCTAAATAAATGTTTCTCACTTAAGCAAAGCTGAACTCCAGGCTTTAGTTTAAATTTCCTTCCACTTCTTGGCCATCTTTTGTTTCATACACGTCCTTTTTTGAAAGGGAAAGTACCTTTTCCAACTGTCTTAGGTATTCAAAATCCAATTGTCATGAAATCTACCATCTTGATTTCTACAATCTAAAAACTTCATTTAACTGGAATCACAGAGTATGTGCTCTTCCATGTCTGACTTCTCTCACTCAGAGTGATGTTTCTGAGATTCATCCCATGCTGTAGCATGTATCAATCCTTTATTCTTTTTTATTGCCGAGTAGTATTTCATTGTATGGATATACCACAATATGTTTGTTCTCTTGCTAATGGCTATTTGGGTTTTTTACCAGTTTGGGGATATTATGAATAAAGCTATTGACCACTCCCTTAGATATGTAATTGGAAATGAAACTGCTGAGTCTGAAAATAGACACATTTAAACTGGTAAACAGTGCTCCAGAGTGGTTGTAGGAAGTTCGCAAAACTAATATCTGATGATAAAGGTCAGAAAAATGGTTACTTCTGGGTTAAGAAGGCCAGAAGGTGGCATGAGGCAACTTTCTGAGATGATGGAAAGTTCTAATATCCTGGGTAGTGATAATACATGTGTGTATAAGAGAAAAGTCACCCTGCTCTACACTCCAGATTTGTGCATGTTATTATATCTAATTTATAACTCAGTTAAAAAGATTTTAAAAACAAACCTATAAATCCTGGGCTACCTGAAGCTGTCTTCTCCTGCTTCAAACTAACTTCCATAACATTTCAGTTGCCTTTTATCATTGTGCCCCCTCTTCTATGAATTATTATTATAAAAATTATTACTAGTTTTGCCTTCCATGACAAAACAGAACATGATCATTCCTCGTCAGCCTTTTGAATATTAAAATGGTTACAATATCTCCTCTAAGCCTAATCTTTTCCAGAATAAATACTTCTAATTCCTCCACTGATACGTTCTTCAGAATTTTTTGTTTATTTTTGTTATGAAGCCATGAATGATTTCAAAATATGAGAATTAGACATGGAAATAATCCTCTAAAACCCTGAAATCTGACCAGTACAGAGCTCAGGGGAAATGTAGTCTGAGGAACTACAGCCATAACACCTCTCGCAAAAACAGCTAGGATGGCCCTGGTGTTGAGCAGCTGGAAGTCCTTATTTGTTCCTATGATTGTGTGGTCAACAAAACCCCCAGGTTCTATTCAAATTGATTTCAGCCAAAGCCAAGTCTTTTCTCTTTTACTTAAGCCATGAAAATTTATGAACCTATAAGCAGGATTTCATATTTGATTCCATTAAATTTTAAATCTCAAAATGAAATCTGAACCATTAAAGCTTAATGGTTTCAGAATATCATTCCAGGCTATTAGTCATCATTCTGACTCAAGCTCCCACCCACAGCTTTATTCCATACAATTCATAAGCATACCTTCTCACCAAATGATCACTATCATCATTGAAATTACTGCTAACATTTATCAAGGGCTTATTAAGCTTGCTAGGCATTGGTGTTAATCACTTATATGCATTTTTCTACTTAATCCTCAGAGCAACCCTCTGAGATAGGACTTACTGTTAGCCCTATTTTATTTTATTTTATTTTAATTCAATAGGCCAACATTTGGTTCATCATTAGTTTTTGATGTAGTGCTCAGTGATTCATTAGTTGCGTATAATACCCCGTGCTCATCACACCATGCTCATCACACCCTCCTTATATAGATGGGGAAAGTGGTGGATATAATGGTTAAGAAATATGCCAATATCACATACTTAAAACAAATATGAGCACAAGATTTTGAATTGTGCTATCTTGTCTATAAGGTCTGTGGTAAAAATACTGACCATGGCAATACCAAGGAGAGGATCCAGGAATGCTATTCTAGAGGTTACCCTAAATTTGCAAAGGTCTGCAATGATGTATGTATAACCATTTATCAATGGTAATAATGAGTATTATATATATATATTATATAATTTAAATCATTAAATTATACCATTTATTAATGGTTATAATAGATATTATATACACCACTTATACCATTAAATCATACCATTTACCAATGATACAATTGTATTATGATTACATTATTTCACAGTACCTAACAAGGCAGCATTCAAAACAATATCAAATATTTTAATTAAATATATACATTCATCTATGGTATTCCTCTAATTCAGAAATACAAAAAAATAACTATTTAAATTAACAAGAAACATTTAAAGACTATTGTGCAGACTACAAATATTTTCACATCCACTATCTCAACTGTTCTTTTTTTTTTTTAAAGATTTTATTTATTTATTTGACAAAGAGAGATCACAAGTAGGCAGAGAGGCAGGCAGAGAGAGTGAGAGGGAAGCAGGCTCCCCGCTGAGCAGAAAACCCGATGAGGGACTCGATCCCAGGACCCCGAGATCACGACCCGAGCCGAAGGCAGCGGCTTAACCCACTGAGCCACCCAGGCGCCCCTATCTCAACTGTTCTAATTTAGCACAACTTCTTTAGTAAATCCATGTTGGATCTTCAATCACCTCATTTCCTAAATGTTAGTAAACCATATAATCATCTAGAATTTTACTGTGATTGACTTATTTGTTGAAATTCTAAAAAAGCAAAAAAAGAATCAAAAGTATTGAGGGCAAGTAGTAAATAAGAACGAATAAAGGTATATTTTTATCCATTTATTAACACATTACTATCTTCTCCAAATAGGAGTTCTGCAAGATGGATCAAAGAACTGGACAACAGCACACATCTGTGAAGGTCAAAAATCTTTTATTTTATAGATGAAAAAAATACAAGATCAGAGAAGTTCAATGATATGCTTCAGAGTCACCTAACTAATTAGTGACAGAACTGGTCTGGCAATGCCTGGTCCCTGTCACCATCCCGTACTGCCAATGTGCTGCTTGCTTCTGATTCCATTATTGTCATTCTCTTATACTTTCTTCGCCAGTTTGCTTGGAAAACAACTTCACAAGGGAAGGCTGGAGACTTTAGCTTCCTCTGGACTTAAGCAACCCTAACCACCTGCTTACAGGTTTCTACCCCACTTGTATATGTTTATTTAATGATTCATCACTCTGACCTTTTGTATATGAAATATAAAAATATACAAACATACAAATATATCATTTGTGTTTCCTTTACATTTTTTTCCATTGGGAATAACTATAATGTCACCATTTAGAATCTGCCATCTTTTTTGAATCATTTCCACTTAAAAATGTCTGCGTCTTCTATGCCAAATGGTGTCAGCACAAAGTTGTTCACTGAATCTCGAGTTAGAGGTTTATATTTATCTTTTCTCTGACTTAAAAAAGGGTATAGCTTTAAGCTTTTTGTTGTCAATTGTTCTTAAATTCAGGAAATTGTCTATGACTCATGTTCCCTTCTTTTACTACAACGAGCTATAAGATAACATGATCTCCTTCTCTTAAGGTTCTTCCATTTTGGTAAAAATTAAATTCAGCATATTAATCACTCTCAGGCTTTGCCTACTTTAGTAGCAACTGAACTGTCAATAAGGCAAGAATTTATCAGATGTGGGGCACCTGGGTGGCTCAGTTGGTTAAGCATCTGCCTTTGGCTCAGGTCATGATCTCAGGGTTCTGGCATCGAGCCCTGCATCAGGTTCTCTGCTCATCAGGGAGCCTGCTTCTCCCTCTCCCTCTCTGCTGCTCCCCCTGCTTGTGCTCTCTCTGTGTCAAATAAATACATAAAATCTTAAAAAAAAAAAAAAGTTTATCAGGTGCTTTGCTTTTAGCAAAGGAGACTTGTAGATCTGCATACACAGGTGTTCACATCCTGTACTGCACTGTCTCTAAATTCACAACCTTTAAAGGCTAGATGGACACTCCACCTGCTTCCCACGATTCCACATTTTCTCTCCCATGTCACTGTATGACTCAGCAGAAGTAGGTAGGTCTTGATGGGCTGTGTGAGACCTGGCAGGCTCTAACTGTGTTACACTCCCCCTGACAGATTATCTTAAGTTTATGCTAGATCTACATAGACCTGTTTCCTGTAGTTAAGAGATCACCAGAAAGCAAATGAAATTAAGTGGTTAGAGCTTAAAATAGGAAGTTTTGATAATCCAGGAAATAAAAAAGTTTCTGCACTGGGATTCCCATTTGTTGTTTAAAGAAGAAAAACCAAATTCTAATAAGTCTTTCATACTTTTTTGGTTGAAAACTACCAGATATCTCCCTAATGGAGAGAACTCTGCTTCTTTGCAGTCTGAAATGCCCACACTGGCATTGTGCAGTGGCCCTCCGCTCCCTCACGTCTTAGTGCTTCCATACTGTGTGCTCATCCCTCAACCACCTCAAGTCAAAGACGGCACTCAAGTCAAAAGAGGACTCTATTGTGCCACTCTCTCCACTTTGAGGTCAGACTGGAGCCCAACCCTGCTGACATTGGCTTATGGACTCTCCATGGCCTGTGGAGGTAGGACCAAAGCTCTGTGAGGTGCGGTCTCTACCTAATTTACCCAGTGCATCTCCGGCCCTTTGTGCAGCCTTCCACCATCCCTCTGCTTGGCAGGATACGTGGAGTATTCCACACGGCCTGGTCAGTCCTGTTCCTGAACCTTTCCATTTGCTCTGTCTCTAGTATTTTCACTGTCTGGTTCAACTCAGATGCCCACTCTACTAGGAAGGCTTCTCTCACCTTCCCCTGGGTAAAGTGTACCTTCCATATTGGGTTAAATTCTATTGCAGTCTTTACAGCAATTATTTTCTTACTTCCCTCTCCTACTTGTGTGGTATGTGTTTCCTTCTTCGTCACTTTGTACCCTTGAACCAAAACAGTGTCTAAAATATGGTGGTCCTGTGCTTGCTGAATGAAATCTCAAGTTAATGTACTAACATCTCAAATCACTTGATATTAGCTCCCTTTGATAAGCAAACACTGACATCTAATTAGCTTCTGGAAGCCAAAAGTGTCAGGATTGATGAATATACTAAGAGAGAGTCAGAAACTTGTTATTTCTCGGGGCACCTGGGTGGCTCAGCGGGTTAAGCCTCTGCCTTCCCCCAGGTCATGATCTCAGGGTCCTGGGTTCGGGTCCCACATCAGGCTCTCTGCTCAGCAGGGAGCCTGCATCCCCCTCTCTCTGCCTGCCTCTCTGCCTACTTGTGATCTCTCTCTCTCTCTGTCAAATAAATAAATAAAATCTTTTTAAAAAATAAAAAAAACTTGTTATTTCTCAATATGTGTACTGTACTTATCGTTGCTTATGGCATTCTAGCAAAAAGGATGAAGCAGTACTGGCGCTCTAAATACGGATATCCAGATGTCTATTTGAGACAGCAGTGGAGTTTACAAGTGAGGCAGGGAGAAAGCAAGAGTACAAGTTGACAAGGTTGAAGGGAAGTAGAAGGGTTTGGGGCCAAAAACAAGGAAGGCAAACCACACCTCTTCTGGCTCCCTAGGACCCTTTATGGGAATGAGGCCACTGAAGGAAAAGGTCATCTCAGGGAGAATGACTCTTAAGTTTTCAAAAGTCATAAATGCTCATAACAGCAAAGTTGGAATTCAATGTAATAATCTTGGGAGGAAATTTATGTAATTTGGAGCAAAACTGTCAATTTGATGTGTCTCAGGAAACCCATGGGGCAAAACTTTAGATAGAATAGTTTTTTTTCGGTGATAATCTTTTTGACCTAATTTCCTTCTGTTCATCTACATAATAATAATCAAGATGTAATTTTAAAAGGATCATTACTGTTCCTATGCATGAGCTAGGTCAATTTCCTATCTGTAATTCCAAAACAGTGTTTTCAAGGGCAGCAGCCAGCATAAACAAGTCCCAAAGCACTTCACAAACGACGACACCATGTCATGGTGCATCTCTGTCTAAAAAGTCATTCATTCACAGCAGCTGTTTGGAATGTCTACCCTTGCACGGGAATATCCGAGAAGAAGAGATAGGGCTTGTTCTCAAAGGGTTTCTTTCTCTGCACTGCTTCAGCATGTTTCAAACAGAGTCATAGAGCACTGATTCATCCCACCTCAATTTACTGTGGGCGGTTTTGACTTTTTGGGTTTTCTTGTATTGTTTTTTGGTGTTACTGGGTTTTTTTTACATCTTTCTCTACCAGACTATAAAGCTTCTTTGCAACACAGACTAGATTATGTTCACTTCTGAATCTGAGTGCATGGAAAGTTAGATATTTTCTTTTTTTTTTAGATTTATTTATTTATTTATTTATTTGACAGAGAGAGAGAGAGAGAGAGAGAGAGAGAGATCACAAGTAGGCAGAGAGCCAAGCAGAAAGAGAGGGGGAAGCAGGTTCCCTGCTGACCAGAGAGCCCGATGCAGGGCTCGATCCCAGGACCCTGAGATCATGACCTGAGCCGAAGGTAGAGGCTTAACCCAATAAGCCACCCAGGGGCCCCACGTTAGTATTTTCAATATATGGATTTGATCTTGCTGAATTAATTTAAAAAAGAAACTAATCTGTGCTCGCTTCAGCAGCACATATACTTAAAAGAAACTAATCTAATTATTCTCTGTAATCATTTAAAATTATACAGTATCAAGTACCTCTTTTTGGTCAGGCAACACACTGATATACTAGAAGTTTATATAGATCCAACACATTTGGCCTTGAAAGACACTTTTGGAGCCGTAAACTGACCCACCAAACGAACAAAAACGCAGCCAGTTTCTTCTTCCTAACCTGTTTATGGATGAGATGTGTTATTACTGTCCCATTATGTGATACAGTCCTCCATGTGGCTTTCTTCAATACAATCTCTCAGTTTACTTCTGTACATGATATGATACAAAGAAAACAATAGAAATGTAGAATTCTGTACTTATTGTTTGATTTTTTTGTTGTTGTTGTTCCAGACAATGTAAGGTTTCTTTGTCCCACCTTTAAAAAGCCAATCTGAGGTCCTCTTTCAACCAAAGGGAAAAACTTCACTGAAGAAATAAAAAGGACTGATATACCAAACTTCAAAAAGATGTGCCACCTGGGAGTTCAATGATTCAATCGGGAAATACTACATGACCTTAGTAATTTGGGGCAGGGGGAGGGGTAGGCAACGCAGACTCAACTACACCCAGAAAAATTAATCTTATGCTACAAAGCCAAATACCAGATGTTATTTGCAACTTTTGGATTGGATTACCCGGGAAGGTCTGTGTCAGAGAGCCCTTCTATGGCTAATGCCCTGGAGTCAAACACAGCAGTTTATGTGATGGTAATGACCGGCTGGGGAAGGATCTTACCTTGGTAAATTATGATAACTAGGTAATAAGGATTACTAAGGCCAATATGCATTTCAAGGGTTTGTTCATGTGCCAACTATGTGAATTACAAATGTATGCATTCATAAGATGCCTTCCATCATCAGAGACAATAGAAGTTTCTCATGCATACAGTCTTTATTGAAATAACATCTATTACTAGAACTGCATGTATATGACAGTCAGAACTCCTGCATGTATATGACATAACTTCATAGGCCTAGTTTACTTGACAGATCTACCTACCTCTTGGTTTCTAAGTCAGCAGAGCACCCAGTGAAAAGCTATAAAGGACCATCATTTCTCAGTGACTCATGCTTACCAGCCTAAAGCCATAGCTCATGGGATCAGTGCTGACAATCATTTTCTTTGAAGCAGTGACGTGATTCATTTGCCCATCTTTTATAGAAGGATGCTCTTCGACATTTGCCTTGGTATCCTTATCTTTTCCATAAGAACCAGCTCCGGGAAGGGAGCTAGACTAGGTTTACAGTCTGTCCCTAGGGACTGACTGCATTTCAAATCTTTTTTGAATGCAGCCTAATTTATCTCAGAAGCTGTGGTACCTGCAGCATCAAAACTCACAACTAGACACTTGACAGAAAAGCACTGTTTTGGAGGTCTGGACTGTGTGACGCTCAAAGCCTGACGTTGATGGCCTGAAAACAGATTTTACTCACTGGTCTTCCTGGCATCGCAGATCCCTCTTATTCGTGCCCATTCCTTAAACATAAATGAAAAACAGCCTAACAAAAAGACAGAGTATCCAGTGACCCCTTGAAGGGAACTGTGATGATAGCTGAGTAGCTTGTGTTAGCTTATAAGGCCTTGGGCAATGAACACAGTTTACGAAATTTTTACTTAAAACTACATGCTGACTCTGCAAAACAGTATCAGCAAAAAGCTTATTCTCCGAATAGTCTCAACATAGAGTAATTCCCTAATGCTTTCTTTAGAACCTCTGTTTTCAATCTACTGAGATGAAAGTATTTCCCCCAGTGTTAGAAACATGTCCTGTTCTTGAAAGTATACCCTGTATACACTACCAGATGGCAGATGATAATGCTAATTCAGGATGGGCTTGATGGCACCGTAAAAAAAAACAGTCTTGATACAGTTGTTGCATTTATATAACATTCATGACTATATAGAAGACCAATTTGTCCCTCACAGGGAAACTTCTGTCCCAAATTAGGGGCAATCACTAAATGACCTAATGGAGTAAATATCCAAAAGAGCTTGGATTTGCATTTCCATTGGTGCAAATTGCCCCAAGACTGAAACAATTTGTTTTTTTGATCACGAATGAAAATCCCTGGCATTTTTTTTTTCAGCATTCCAAAAGTTTAAGAATTGTTTGTAGATAAAACTAAGCATTTCCATTCTTATCAAATATCTACCTCTCTACATGTCCTATTAGATCCATAAGGAATTTTAATAACAGCTCATAACACTGCCTTTTGGGGGTGGAGCACAAGACAGGATTCTTATTCTCTCATTTTAGCTGACATTTTATATATGGTTTTCCTTTTGAACAAAATGGATTGAGAACAGTGGTGAAGTTCAGGAGTGATCTTTGTTCTTTACAATGGCTGAGAGTTACGGAATGCTTATTGTGTACCCCACACTGTTCTACACATATAACATGGATTAAATACTTTAATCCTCGTGACAAATTCCCAGCTGTGTGATCTTGAGCAAGTTACTTAGCCTTTCTAAGCCTTGATTCCACTTCCAGAGAAAGAAACCAAGGCTTAGAAGGTTAAGTAGTGTGCTGAAGTTCACTTGGCTGGTGAAAAGGCGAAACTGGCACTTGATCTCAGCAGGCCGGCACCCGGCCTAGTGGTCTTCATCACCATGGGTTCAGCCTCTGGTATCCTCAGAGATCGCAACCGAGAGACAGACAAAACGAGACACTCCCAAAGGTATCTTACAGCAAGCACACTCGCATTCACTTGCTCTATAACATTCTTCTGAAGTTGAAATGCACAAATGATAATGAATAATAAATGCATGAATTCTTTTCCACATTTCCACCCTAATCTATGAGACTTCAGTTTTCAACGTAGGTGGCCTATAAGCTCCTTTGAAAGGCAACCCAAAGCTTGTAACAACTTTCTCCATGGTTCTCAAAGAAGGTTCTGATGACTTAATGATCTTTAAAACATTTCTGTGTGTATAGCTTATGTATGACTTAAAAAAAATGATAAAACTCAAATCAACATGATTACATCAAATCTCCTTTGTGACAAAGAAATCAGGCACAAGGTGATTGAAAACAGAAAGCCATATTTTGAATAGAGTTTCAGAAAGATAAGCAAATAGAGACATACTAAGTTCTTAAGGAATGATTAAAAAGGAATCTTAAAAGACAATCTGGCATCACTGAAATTCTGCACCACAACTCCAGCCCACCTAACTCATGCTTTTCCAAAAGGAGCGAGAGAGGCAGAGCGAGTCATTTAGCAAGGCTTACACTGATGGAAAACACATGGGCTTTTAGAGCCAGGGAGACCTGGATTTGAATCCCAGTTCTGCAGTTTTCAAGGAATGTGGTCTTGAAAGTTACTTAAACTCACAAGCCTCAGTTTCTGCATCTGCTAAAATGGAATAACCACCTCCTTGCAAGGTTACCGAGGGTTACAGGTAATGCATATAACATGCTTGGCACATGGTAGGTTCTCAATAAACTGTAGCTAATAATAACAACAAGAAGAATGGTATTAATAAAAACAGTTAAAAAAAAAATACTGCCAAAAGCAGAGACAGTGGAAGCATGATGGCTTAAGACCACTGGCCTGGAGTTAGACCACCTCAGTTTCGATTCTGGCTTTCCTTTCCTCATGGAATTCACATCTTATTGAACAAAGATAGACCTCAGTTTCTCTCTTTTTTCACACAGTATAACACCTCCATGGCTTTACTTTAACATCTTGGGCTTATCTCTGTACCAGTTACCACAGCTATTAAATGGGGCTAATAATAGTATCTGCTTCATATGCCTGTAGTAAGAATAAGTGAGTTCATCCGTGTAGAGCTTAGAATCCTGTCTGACCATGACACAATATAAGAACTCAATAAATGCTAGCTGTTGCTGTTGTATTTTAGTCCTTGTGTGAAGGTCTCCAAAAGCAGGACCAACCACCCAGATAAAAACTGCCCACCCATAATGTGGGCAAGCAAATTTAAAAAGGAATATGAAAAGTCCTGAGGATAGCAAGACAGCACTTCAAACTAATGGCTGGAATAATAGAACATGAGAAGTTATCTCAAGGGCAAAATCAAAATTAGACTACAAATTATAAGGAGGTATGACCAATTCACTGGTAATCCTACTAGGGATCCAGGTGCTTCACTGTAAAAGGAGTTTGTGAACACCACTTTTTTTTTTTTTTTTTAGATTATTTATTTATTTATTTGACACACAGAGAGAGATCACAAGTAGGCAGAGAGGCAGGCAGCGAGAGAGAGGGAAGCAGGCTCCCCACTGAGCAGAGAGCCTGATGTGGGACTCGATCCCAGGACCCTGAGATCATGACCTGAGCCGAAGGCAGAGGTTTAACCCACTGAGCCACCCAGGCGCCTGTGAACACCACTTTTAAAACTCAAAGCTAAAAAAATTTTTTTAAAAGGTATAGAACAAAAAGAATGAGGCCAAGGGATACGTGTTACCTTCTTCCTTCCTTTGAACACATTGGTTTCCCCCCTGTGCCTTGTCATATTTCTAAATCCTTTTTGAACAGGTCAGAAAGCAGCACAAATCCCATTGTGTCACTTCCCAACATACTATTTTAAAAAACTCGGCCACCTAGCAAAAGTAATAAAGAAGGACCGCTGAGCCCATAAACCCTCCAAGAAATAGCTACCCAACCAGAGCATTCCAATTTGCAAAGATAAAATATAATCGTGCTGCTCTGGGTGTGGCTTTAAGAAGAGGGATGGGGAGGCTGGGATTCAAAGTGCTGTCTCCAACATCTCATGCACTAGACTGATGACATCTGAAGTAGGGCGAGGAACAGGGAGCCCCTAATTGCTGTCTGTACTCCAAGCCCTCTAAAGCACCCACACTTTCTTGCACAGGGCCAGAAAAATGAGGCAACAACTCAGTCAAGATCCTTTGGGTGTCCAGGAGAAGCAGCAGGGCTAAACTTGAAAGAGCCCATTTCATGGTATGGGGTGAGAAACAAGAGGCATATTTTTTAATAGTCTGATGTGGTTGCAGATCATTCTACGAGAACAGTAACTTCAGCAGCCACTTCATTATATTCTACTGTAAATGACACAGGCCTGAGCCAAGTCCTCACCAAAACACCCTCCAGAATTCAGTCCGGGTTAGGTCATCTACAGTCTATTGACAACTGCTGAACTCAAAACTCCTACCACGGCATCTCAGCAACAGTATGTGTCCTGCCACTAATGAGGTTCTTTTTCCATGAATAATGAATAAGAACATCATCTCTGTTGCCAGGTACACAACATAAACAAAGCCCAACACAAGGGCCCTGGTATGGTGAGTTTGTCTATTCGCAACAAAGAATTTTGTAAAGTGTGAGCCAAGTTTTAGTGGAGGGTGGGACGGGCTGTTGTAACAAATAATGTGAACATATGTTATCAGAATCTAATAAATCAGCATTTGGTTGTTGTGGAGCCGGGGCTGTGCAGTGGGATAGACAGAGATGACAAAAAAACTCCAAATGAGTTCATTTCTCTATTTTACAGTCAGTCTTATAACCAAAGCTGATGATTTCTGTAATGAACTGAGATTGTTGTGAAAGGAGCCTTAGGAGATTTGAGATACCAAAGGCTCTACCAGTTAGAACTTTTCTCTTAAGCTTTGGTGTACTAGGTTGGCACTAGGAATGAGATCACCAGAACCTTGCAACGGCATTGACAGCTAGAGGGTAGCATGAGGAAAAAGTGTGCCTGAACCCAGCTGCGTGGGACTCGGTTCCTTTTGCACCACAAGACCCTCAGTGTATGAGCATTTTGCTTAGAATGTAGTCTATGGCTTAGATTCCCAAGGTCAGCCAAATAACGAGATTCTAGCAAATAAACCGAAAACAAAAGTGAGCTGACATGAAGGCCAAACAGTCTTCATTTTGTTTACTACAAAGTACGCCACAAATACTTTTCTCTCTTTCTAAAATCAGTTCCATACTAGGTAGCATATATCTTGTTACACAGGGTGCTTATGTTTGCACAGGCCAAGTAATGGCATCACTGGCTGAGGGCTTGTAGTTTCCACTGATTTGAGCAAGAATTAATAAAACAAAACAAAACCAAGTCTCCCAATGCCTTAGCTTCTCCAACTATAGTTGGAGAACAACTCCAACCTGCTTCAGAGATTCCTTATGAAGAACTATGCATTAAAATAAAATAGTTCAGGGGCACTTGGGTGGCTCAGTGGGTTAAGCTGCTGCCTTCGGCTCAGGTCATGATCTCAAGGTCCTGGGATTGAGCCCCACATCTGGCTCTCTGCTCAGCAGGGAGCCTTCTCTCTCTCTCTCCCTCAGCCTGCCTCTCTGCCTACTTGTGATCTTTCTCTGTCAAATAAATAAATAAAATCTTTAAAATAAAATAAAATAGTTCATTCTATTAGTTTGAGGAATTCCTGGAAATTTTGACCTGAACAGTTCTTTAAATGTACTGAAGATGCTTACTAAAGAAGGAATACTTTACAAAGCAAAAAATGAGCATGTGATAAAAGTAATCGCTCCTATTTTAGAAGCAAACAAATGAAATAAGGTAGGATAATATAATATTCTGCAGAGATTCCAGGAGCTAGGTCATGGCAGGGAATTCTGGGGATAACTCTTTGGCAATTAATCAAATAATCAATTCACAGACAAAGGCAATACCACACAAGAGTTTTGAAATCTCTAAGATGCATCAGTTTATTTTTCTGGTTTATTAAGAAGAGGCAAAATGAAATAAGCTCATGGGTAAGTAACCTGAATGGCGAAGGGACTTCAAGGCCTTTCAGGTGCAGAAATGGAAAGTATTCTGCTAATGAGGAGAAGACCTGGGATGAAGGGTACATTCTTTTATCTTTAAATATTTACTGAACTGTCTGTCATGAGGGCTATAGTAAGGACTACTAGCTATTCTATATTGCTTCAAGGATCAACACGACCTGCTAGTAGTGGTTACAGCTGCCCACTGTGGAGTCACAGCAGGAGCTCTAACAGCCAGGGCGGTCCCCACAGGGTAGTGCTGCCTGCAGAGTTTCTGAATGACTTCTGACCATGGAGGCAATAAAGCAGAGCATGCCTAACTCTTGCTGACAGGAAGAGTAGAAGGGGAACCCACTGGGAGGGAAGGAGAGGCATGGGGCATAGGCCATGGGACATCTCTGGCACCCACTGACCAACCACAAAACCCTATGATTTTATAAAATACCATCCTAAAACTGTAGGTAAAAATTCTGCAAGTGGGTAGTTATTAAAGT
This sequence comes from Lontra canadensis, assembly GCF_010015895.1. NCBI lineage: Eukaryota > Metazoa > Chordata > Mammalia > Carnivora > Mustelidae > Lontra > Lontra canadensis. The sequence continues at coordinate 25,483,528 of NW_022630996.1, forward strand.
CCTATACTATTTGAAATGATCTTTCTGATCTAACTGCTGAAATACATCAGGAGAAAAATACTCAAGTAGATAAAAATACCCAAGAACTTACCATCATACTTTGCTAAGACTGCCTGAACATCAGCATATGCTTGTAGTTCTAGAAGAGCTTCTAAAAGGTTTTCATGGATGTTGAACATGCTCAGTAAGGGGAACTCCTTCATTAACTAGGAAAGAAGAAATAAAGGATAATTAATATATTTCTTACTTTCTAAAAGTATAACAAGTACTGCATTATAATACATTTATATGATAAAAAAGTATAATACAATTTTAGCAATATAGGTAAATACCAAATTATAAGCATTCATACCAATTATTATTTTGTAAAGAATTAAATGCTCAAATCTTTTCCTGCTATTTTGGAAAAATGGCAACTTTGAATTTGTGAGAACCCAATGTGGAAGAATATCCAAAGAGAGGGGGTTTCATAAAACCTGAGGAAGAGGGGTGCATGGGTGGCTCAGTGGGTTAAGCCTCTGCCTTCGGCTCAGGTCATGATCTCAGGGTTCTGGGATCGAGCCCCCCATGGGGCTTTCTGCTCATCGGGGAGCCTGCTTCCCCCTCTCTCTGTCTGCCTCTCTGCCTACTTGTGATCTCTCTCTGTCAAATAAATAAATAAGATCTTAAAAAACAAAACAAAACTGAGGAAGATGCTTAGATGTAGCACTCAGTAATGTTAAAATATGATAGAGGCAAATTAGGTAGAAGTTGAACACTATCTCATAGGCGTTGACAGTTTAACTTGGTTAAGAGCAGTTTGATGAAAGCCAGAGACCAGAAATGGAGGCAAGCAGGCACTATTCTTTTGAGCAGCCTGGTGACAAAGTCACGGAGAAAAGGCAAGAAAATAACCAGAAGTGGTAAGGGTTGAGAAAATGAGCAGGTAGTGATAGAGAGCAGTAGAAAGGAAGGATGTTCGGGAGTTCCTGAGTGATGGCCTCAAAAAGACAGGAATCAAGATCATTTTCTGAAACTGAGGGAATAGGTGACAGGGAGGAAGTTTGAAGATGGGGTGAAAATACAGAACAGACATAAAAAGGAGAACTGCTTGGGAAACAATCTAGGATTGCAAAGGCCATCATGAGGACTTAGCAAATTTGGAGCCATGAATTCACAGAGGCTACAACTGGCATGCTTGTCAAGTTTTAGTTAGCAGTGCTCACCAGCCCAGGGACAGCAGCAAACATGTCAGATGATGAGGCTGAACCTGGGCAGATTGAATTAGATTCAGAAGGGAGTCAAGAAGCAAGGAGAGTTGGCTAGAATGAGGAAAGAATGATTAAAGGAACAGTCTAAAGGTTCTAGACAAGAAGGGGAGCAGGAGGGGCCCAAAGGGAGATAAAAGGTACAATATGGGGCACCTGTGTGGCTCAGTCTGTTGATCGTCTACTTTCAGCTCAGGTCATGATCCCAGGATTCTGGGATCCAGTCCCGCATTGGGCTCCCTGCTCAGTGGGAAGCCTGCTTCGCCCCCGACCCTCCCGCCGCTCATGTATGTGTGTGCTCTCTCTCTCTCTAATAAATAAATAAGTATCTTAAAAAAAAAAAAAGACATGATACTGAACTTCACTGGAAAGCGAAGAAGAAAGGACCAAGAATTTCAAAGTAAAATCTATCTTACAGAAAGATAACCAGGTTCTTTATACAGCAAAATCATATAGATATATGGTATATATATGCATGTGCATATATGCACTGATGTATATGTACATGTATATGTTCTTTATTTAATCTTTTATATGGATAACTGTTTCCTATTGTAACACAACGCCCTCTTAAAAAGTGATAACTCTTTTTGGATGTCACCATATTTAAAGCAATTGTGCTGAGAAAAATAATACTCACAAATAGGCTAACTCACTGTTAAGTAAGAAACCAAGTCAATGCCTTGACTATCCACTTCTTCCTACACTGGAAACATTTGCCACACTGTCTTGTTTTTTAAAGCCAACAATCATTTAGCATATGTCTAAAATAAATAATTTTCTGCAGCCCCAAAGAGCAACATATTACCAGCGAAAAACACCTACCAAAATGATTATGTGTTCAATAAGATTGTCTGAACCCCCTAGGACAGCCCACAGTATTTTCATTGCTAGTAAAGGAAGTGAATAAGACTATACCACACATTGTTGATGTTCTGTAACCAATAAAAGTATTTCTTGTTCTGGTTCACTTTGATTCTGGTTGATATCACCCTTTGATTTTTTTCCCCCTCTTTCTAATTAGAGCTTGTTAGAATTAAAGCTCCCTGTCATTCAGCATTTGGCAACACAATAAAGATATTCTCTAAACTGCAGCCTTTAAACATTTACCATTTTTAACCAATTCTTCAGGTTAAGGTCAAACTTCAAGGATATCAGTCATATTCTGAAATTCTGAAACTGTAATTCCGAATAGTAGCATGCTGAAGCTTAACAACTGAAAGGGGAGTCCAACTAAGACCCACTGAGGCTACGTGAGCACACACGGGAGTCTCGGCCTGTTGCAGCAGACCTTGAAGCAGGATGCGAGCAGTGTGGGCAGGAGTGCTTTCACTGGAAGCTTGGAGAGAGAATACAGAATCCAAAAAATAAAAAGATTTTAAACATGGCAAATAGCAAATGTCAGAGAACTAATCAAAGTCATATAATTTAGAAATCTAGCTTTCCTTGTTTCAATATAAACAAGGAAAAGCGAACTCCTGCTGCCTCATCTCACTCCAACTATCACCTTGCCCTCCCCAACCCCTCACAACAAGCTCTCTTTGAAACAAGCCATGCGCACTCGCCTCCCTTGGCTCCCTTCTTTTCTCACCGCATAGCTGCAATCTGGTTTCCACACCACAGCTCCTCGGAATCTGCTCAACCCACATTTACAGGTGACTTAAATTGCTCCTATGGATACCCTCCAGTCCTTTCCTTGCTGACATCTGCCACATTTGAGAGTTTGATGACATCTTCCTTGAAACTTGTGCCTCTTCTGGCTTCCTCAACACCATTCTCTTCTGGATTTCTCTATACTTAGTTCCTCACTCCTTCTCTAGATTCCCTGTCTCCTACTTAGGAGTAAGTAGCCTCCCTGGTTATGTCCAGTACTCTTCTCATAAGTACCCTGATATCCAGGACTGCTCTTGTGTCCAGTGTCTCAGTCTCACCACTTTTGTAACGATGGCTCCCATGTCCTCGTATCCTGCTCCAACCTCTCCTAAGCTATTAAATCATTTTGTAAACTATCTCCCAGACATTTTCACCTAACACATCTAATACTGGTCTCATAAATTCCTCCTCCACAAGCCAACCCTTCAAACTTGTTCCTCCCTCTTGGTATTTCCTATCTTGGGGAAGAGAGCCATTGATCCCTGTTACCCTCGTTGCCCCACTAACTAAAGCCACCTTAGAGGTCCCTAAACCCCTGAACTATTAGGTATAAAATGCTAATAGCTTTCGGAGTTCCCAGAGAGCTCTGTTATACAAACAAACCACAAACAAGCAAATATCTTAAAATCTTACCATGTCTTCTTTTCTCTGAACTTGCTGCCAGTAACTTAGTTTATACCATTATATTTGGCCTAAATTGCTCAAAGAGCATCTTTTCTCTGATTGCCTCTTTCCAATCTACCCTTCACGCCACTGTCAGAATAGCTTTTCAGATATACATACCTGAGTCCATCACACTCCTGCTTAAGAGGCACCACTGACATGGCCCCAAGGAAATAGGCAAATGTGAAAACAAATTTACAAACAAGGCTGTTTATCACAACATTATTTATAATAGTGAAAAATGCAGGGTGCCTGGGTTGCTCAGTTAGTTAAAGCAGCCAAGTCTTGATTTCTGCTCAGGTTGTGATCTTGGGGTCATAGGATCAAGCTCAGTTTCGGGCTTCCCCCTCAGCCTGCAGTCTACTTAAAATTCTCACTCCCTCTCTTTCTGCCCCTCCCCCACTGCTTGTGCACACTCTCAAATGAATAAATAAGTCTTTTAAAAAGATAGTGCAGGGGTACCTGGGTGGCTCAGTGGGTTAAAGCCTCTGTCTTTGGCTCAGGTTATGATCCCAGGATCTTGGGATCAAGCCCCGCATCGGGCTCTCTGCTCAGCAGGGAGCCTGCTTCCCTTCCTCACTCTCTGCCTACTTGTGATTTCTGTCAAATAAATAAATAAAATTAAAAAAAAAAAGATAGTGAAAAATGCAAGTAACTTAAAATTTAACCCATTATGAGGCATTCAAGTAAAAAGACACAGTCATCTTTTGGGTTACTATATATCAACATTAATAGTTAAATTCTCAAATAATTTTTAACAAGAAAGCCTAGGAAATGCTGGCACACAACATTACAAAAGAAAAAACAGGATACAAACTCTATTTTGTAATAAGATCATAACTTTTATTCTGTATCTATGCATAGTATCACACTTGGTTAGAACTATGGCAAACTGTTTTAACATTGGTTATTTATGGTTAGTGAGCTTAAAGATAATTTCTATTTCTTCATATTTTCTGTATGTTCTGAAATTTTTGAAAGGAATGTATATGTACATTCTATAAACTGGGGAGGAAAAACTATTTTTAAGAATATTGACTTCGCTGTAAAAAAGAATGAAATCTTGCCATTTTTAACAACATGGATGGATCTAGAAAGTATAATACTAAGTCAAATATGTCAGTCATACCATATCATATGATTTCATATTATATGATTTCATATCACACCATATGATTTCACTCATACGTGGAATTTAAGAAACAAAACAAATGAACCAAGAGAAAAAGAGACAAACCAAAAATAGACTCTTAGCTACGGAGGACAAACTGATGATTAACAGAGGGGAGGCGGGTGACGGATGGGTGAAATAGGTGAAGGGGATTAAGAGTACACTCAACATTATGAGCACTGAGTGATGTACGGAATTACTAAATCACTATATTGTACACCTGAAACTAATATAACATTGTATGTGAACCAAACTGGAATTAAAATTTTAAAAATAATAAAGTTGATAAGGAAATGCAAAAAAATACTGACTTTTAATATCGAAAAAATAAGTAACCCACTTTAAAAATGTGCAGAGAATGTGAGAAGAAGTTTTCCAAAGAAGATACACAGATGGCCAGCAGGCACATGAAAAGATGCTCAGCGTCACTCGTCATCAGGGAAATGTAAGTCAAAACCACCATGAGATATCACCTCACACCTGTCAGACTGGCGATTATCAAAAAGACAAAGAAACAACATGTTTTGGTGAAGATGGGGAAAAAGGGAACCCTTACGTACTGTTGGTGGGAATGCATACTGGTGTGGCCACTACAGAAAATGGTATGGAAAAAAACTAAAAATAGGACTACCATATGACCCAGCAACTCTACTTCCAACAACATGGATGGACTTATGAGAATATTATGCTAAGTGAAATAAAGAAGTCAGAGAACGACAAATCCCCTTTCATCTCATTTATATGTGGAATCTAAAAAACAAAATGAACGAACAAAACAAAACAGAAATAGACTCGTAGGAAACAAACTGTTGGCCTGCAGAGTGGGGAAGGGTTGGGCGGTGGAGGAAAAAGGTGAAGGGTATTAAGAGGTACAAACTTCCAGGTATGAAATAAGTCAGTCATGGGGATGTAATGTACAGCATAGGCACTATAGTCAATAATATTGTAATAACTTCATACGATGACAGAGAGTAACGACTTAGCATGAGAATCATTTCATTCAGTATAAAAATATTGAATCACTATAATATACATCTGAGACTAATAAGATATTGTATTATTGTATGTCATTTATACTTCTATTAAAAAATATATTGGGGGCACCTGGGTGGCTCAGTGGGTTAAAACCTCTGCCTTAGGCTCAGGTCGTGATCCCAGAGTCCTGGGATCGAGCCCCGCATCAGGCTCTCTGCTTAGCAGAGAGCCTCCTTCCTCCTCTCTCTCTCTCTCTGCCTGCTTCTCTGCCTACTGGTGATCTCTATCTGTCAAATAAATAAATAAAATCTTTAAAAAAAAAATATTGGAGGGGTGCCTGGGTAGTTCAGTCGGTTAGGCATGCAACTCTTGTTTTCTGCTCAGGTCATGATCTCAAGGTCCTGAGACTGAGCCCCATGTCAAGCTCCATGATGGGTGTGGAGTCTGCTTAAGACTCTTTCCCTCAGCCCCTTCCTCCACTCATGTTCGCTTGCACTTTCTCTCTCTCTCAAACCCATATATATATATATGGGCATATACACATATACATAAACACATACACACATCTAGGAAAAAAAATATTGGCTTCTCATCAAATTCAGAATACCAAATCCTTAGCACGGCAAACACAGACCCTCGTGACAGTCTCAGTCCACTACGCCAGCCTCATGCTTAACCAATTCCCTACCCACACACTGTGGGCCACCATAAAACAGTTTTTTGGTTCCTTAAATGTGTCACATCCATTCACATTTCTATCTCCATGCTCCCCATCCCTGGAGTGCTCTTCTTTCTGCCTCCTTGATAAATCTGGACAGCTCGTCAACTTCCAGGAACACTTACCTGCCCTTTGTTTTCTTGCCTCTTACCTGCCAGGTTAAGTACTCCCGCCCCCAAATCCCAGAGTCCTTGTTACAATGGTCTACTGATCCATCTTCCCCATGAGCCTGGGAAGAGTGTGAGAATAGGCATTCTGGCTTATCACCAGATTCTTGGTCACTGACTGATCCAACATAAATGCTCAAAACACATTTCATGAAAGGAATGCTTTCTAAAGGCTTTCAAAAGTTATCTCTACCTTTGGGGTACATTTTATATGCATGCTGCAAAAGGCCTACATCAGGTCCTTGGGTTACATATCCCTGAACGTGTTCCTCTACCATTTGAAATCTTCCAATGATTTTATCTACACCTTGGAAAAGGTACAATTAGAACTCATGTTATTACATAATGTAATGAAAAATTATTTTATACTTAGAGCTGTCTGAAAATGGAATAGATGACTTAGAGAAGTCTTCATCACTGGAACTGTTCAGATAGACAAAGGCCAGTCAATGGACAGAGATGCTCAAAAAAAGACCCAAGATCTTTCAATTCTATAATTCCAAGGAAATAGTCCCTAGCTCATAAGTATGATTTTCAGACCCTCCCTCAGCTCAGTGCCAGATGCATCTTGACTCTCCTGTCTTCTACAGGATTAAACTCTAGCCTTGTCAAATCAGACCGCGGTACACCATACTCAGAATTCTTTCTACAGTTACTAGCCACTGTGTTTTTGTTCCAACTGTTCTCACCACCTGGAATACCTTTTTCCTGTCATTTACAAGGCAGCCTGTCAAAATCACCCCACCCTCCAAAGCCCAGATCAAATGCCACCTCCTAAAGTCACAGCAGCAAAGAAAGTGAGAGCCAGAAGAGCCCATGGAGATCATCCAAACACTCTCCTCAGTTTACAGATGAGCTCCCTCCCACCTCCGCCCCACTAAAACACAATGAAGGCTGCAAATTTAAGTGATTTAGCCAATGATTCAAACCCAGTCATCAGTACCAATTCCAAATTTCAACATATCAGAACCCCAATCTCTGGCCTGCCAAGTCCAAGAGAACAAAACCACTTTGCTTATGCTTCTCTGCTACACTTACCTACCTGCATTGTTCTGTGTTTACATGAATATGAGAAGACAGCTGCATTACAGAGGAAAAAGCCCCAAATGTGGAGTTATTCCTGAGCTTAAGACTCACTCCTACCACTCACTTCCCATGTGAAGTTGCACAAACTACTTAACCTCTCTGAGCCATGAGTGCCTCATCTCCTGGGTCCCAGCTCATACAGCATTCCCTCAGACTTTCTCTACCACTCTATTTAATGTCAGCATTCCACTCACATCCCCGTTCCCCACTGTTTCTGTCACACTCTAAAATCGTCTCATTTATCAGTTTCTGTGGCTAAATATTAGATCACTTAAAAAGAAAACAAAAAAGCGGGCACATGGGTAGCTCAGTGGGTTAAGCCACTGCCTTCGGCTCAGGTCATGATCCCAGGGGCCTGGGATCGAGCTCCGCATTGGGCTCTCTACTCAGCAGGGAGCCTGCTTCCTCCTCTCTCTCTGCCTGCCTCTCTGCCTACTTGTGATCTCTGTCTGTCCAATAAATAAATAAAATCTTAAAAAAAAAAAAAGTGAACAGGTTGATAGGTAATGCTATTTTGACAGGGGCGAGCAAATTATTTCTGCTATAAGCCAAAGAGTTAATGTCTTGGGCTTTGTGAGCCGTATGTCTCTCTTGCAACTGCTCAACGCTGACACTGGAGCATGAGGGCAGCAGCAGGCAGGAGACCAGATCTAGCTTTCAGGCTCCAGTCTGTGAACTCCTGGTAAACAGGAATACATTTTAAAAAATAGAAGTTCTTCATAAGAAGAGTTTCATGTAGATATTACATTTGGAAAATTACACTTGGAAACCTCTCTTACACACAGCTGATTTGGCAGACTGTTATAAAATCAAAAATAAAAAAGGCCAACTCTATAACCCAATACTTCAGCTTCCAAATCTGTTCCTTAAAAAACGCTCATGTAAGTTTCTGAGCAGTTGCACACCCTGAGAGTCCCACAGGATGGGGAGCACTGTCCTAAACAGTGGAATGGATGGGTCGAGTGGGTATATGCGTATGATGAAATGCTGTTCAACAGCTGAAAGGAATGAATTAAGCCTAATATATCTCAATGTAGAAATATATGAAATAATTTTAAGTGAAGAAATTACTCTGTAGAAAATGTATGTAATTTAATATTTAAATGTACACAATCCTCCATATCATTTATGGGTGTACAGTATGGAAATGTATGGAGAACAAATTGAAGAAACAAAGTTGCTAGTGCCTCAGGGGAGGCAAATTGTTGAGTGGTGGTCACACGGGGGCTACTATTTTATAGCTTTTCAGAAAAGATGATGAATAAAGATGACAATTTTTAATTAACTTCAATTAATTCTGGGCAGTGATGCTCTTTTTATTATTCTTTTTATATGTGTGTGTGTGATACATATGTGTGTGTGCATGTGCATGTGTGTTTGTATATATTTTAAAGTTGCTTCCTCAAACATAGGAAGTTCATTAGCTGTCCTTTCACTTTTAATTCCTCATGCCATGTCATATAATTCCTATCGTGTCATGGATAGTTCAATTTTCATCAGTTAGACTTTGTTTTCTATTTTCTAATAGCCTTTTGAACCACAATCACTTCTTCCCCTTGGGGGTTGACTCTGCAGTTCCTTTTTTTTTTTTTTTTTTTTAAAGACATTTTATTTATTTATTTGACAGAGAGAGAGAGAGAGATCACAAGTAGGCAGAGAGGCAGGCAGAGAGAGAGGGGGAAGCAGGCTCCCTGCCGAGCAGAGAGGCTGATGCGGGGCTCAATCCCAGGACCCCGAGATCATGACCTGAGACGAAGGCAGAGGCTCAACCCACTGAGCCACCAAGGTACCCCAACTCTGCAGTTCCTTAAAGTATTGATAGCATCTAAGAGAAAGTCAACGTCTGACCAAACAACATTTAGAGAATTTTCTCAAAAAATAATGTGATGATTTTAATACATGGTACTTGAATCCTATAATGATATCAAGATAATAATCCAATCTCAGATGAAGCATAGTTCAGAGTCCCACTTCTTAATTCTCCTCCACCTGAATTCCAAAGTAGGTCCACCGACAGATGTGGTGTGAAGAACAGCATCTCATCTTGAGGGATGCTTCAGAGTTAAACTGATTGTAAGGTAAGTTACTTTCCTCTCTAACCCTTAGTGTGGGGGTTAGGAGGGGGGTAGACTTAGATGAGACTACTTTCAAAGAAAACTCTTCCATCATAAAATTCACTCTTGCTTCTTCTCTAGAACCACAGAACCAGAGTTCTGAGAGACCCCCGAGAGTTCCATTTACACAGACCACTATAAAATGCACAGCTGACTTACAGGATGAAAACATTGTTTTCAAAATAAAAGAGAAAGTGTTGGATACAGCAGTGGGGTTGCTGGAAAGGGTCCATCATGGGAGAGGTAGCACATTACAGAAGTCAAGACCACCACTGCCTTTGGAATGAGAGAGGTTGGGGTTCCCATCCAGGGACCGTGGAGTTTCTTAGCACCAAGTGAGCTGATTTTTCTCATCTGCAAGATCAGAAAAACACCTAGCTTACAGGACACTAGGACACAATATGGGAGCTTGACAAATGGGAGCTGTTATCCTGATGTAATGTTTACCCAGGTATACCCCATTTCCAAAGCACTGTTTGTTTTGCTACAAGTGACTAGTTTTGTTTGTGGCCTTACTTGGGCAACATAGTATATCCCAATTTCTTTATTTTAAAATACTGTACAAAAAATTGCTTGGTGGTATAATTAGCCTTTCTATTGAGAAACTTGAAGGAAGGCATATGATAAATATAAAGGCCTGTTTTCTATAAGCTAAGTCATTCTAAATAAATCTTTAAACTCACTCACTATCTAGCACAGTTCTGTTTATTTATTGCCAGCTATCTTCTCCATGCTGGTAATTGCTTTCTCCTGGCAGTCAGAAATTTATATGCCCTGCTTTGCCCAACTATTACAGTTCATGTACAATGAAAACACTAACTCTCCTATGATTCTTCTAATACCTAAGGGGAAGAACATGGGATGGGCCAAGGATAGAATTTCAGTTTCAATTTTACATCATCTGGCTATTGTCAGTTCAAGTTTATTTCAATGGAAGAATCTGAGGCACTTCTGAGGTTAACATTTATGAGCTCAAATAGAAAAAAAAGGGAGAGTTAATTCACTGAATTTGAAATACTCTATGGACATAATTTAGAACTACACTCTGTATGCTTTTTCTCAGCTGACTTACAGGATGAAAACAACAGTTTAAAGCTTTCAAGTTTGATTTGTGTCTATTTAAACATTTTATTAGTTTAGCTATCCATGCATTGTTCTAGGAGTGAGAAAAGCAACTTGAAAACTCTTACATATTTTAAGGCAGAGGTAATTAAAAAAGATCCTCAACCAGATTCCTACTGAGGTCAATGCAAGCTTGACTTAATTAAAGTTTATAGAATTTGGCCTGTATTATATTCAAACAGCAGATACTATTTTGTTATATTTACAAGTTTGACATTATTTAATTATAGTTTCAAATAAAGGCATAAGTAGAAAATAGAAAAGACACTCTGTATTGCATGGCTATGATTCTGTCAGTGATTTTTACTGATACTAAGGGCAATGAAAGGAAAGGAGGAATTGTTTACCAGAGTTCTGAGAGACCCCAGAGAGCTCCATTTACACAGACCACTATAAAATGCACTCGTGAGAGGCTTAGACCAAGACTAATAAGAGAATGTCATTTTCAGAGCTAATCTAAAAGGAAATATTAAACTGCATCTATTGAAAAGTGGCATGATTGATACCTGACCTGTATGGACAGTGACATCACCAGTTCACTAGTTCTTTGTGGAACTGAGCACGTGATACAAATAACGCGCATCACCAGTAACTGAGGAGAGAAGTAACAGTTACAGGCACGATGCAAATCACCGGACGGCAGCTCTGTAATGACTCAGAGGGCTGGAAGGTTACCTAAATAATTATCTACTTTTCTCATCAAAATTACACTCCATTTATTTCCAGAAGAGAAATCTTCCTTCGATTTTCTAGTAAACAAGACAGGCTTTGCGTTTATACAGATCCTAACGAAAATATTTTCAGTATAAAACGCCCTCTTCTATTTGATCCTTAATCAGATAAGGATAAAGCAAGCATAAGTCTGGTCAGAATTTAGGAATCGTCTTCAAGAAGACGCTCTTCTTCAACCTCTACCCTCGTCAGTGGCAATTCTTTACCTCACTTCAAGACATCTGAGAACCTTCCTTTCCAAAAGCAAGGGTCTGACAGCGCCATTATATTATCTATGTTATCGTGTGTGTGTAAAATTTCCGCAAGGTCAAAGCTGGAGACAAGGGCAGGGAAGAAATCATCCTCATCCTGTTTTGGGGGATAGAATGATTTGTACCCTCTTCAAAACTGACAGGCAACAGTTTGAGTGAAACATTTTCTTCATCATCTTAAACAGATTCAAATAGGGCTGTACCCTGGCCTGGAGATCATGAACAATCAAACGATTTAATGCATATTTCAAATGGCTTGGAAGCAGGCCCAGGAACAGAAAACAGGACGATAAGCATCCTTCCCTCTGTGATGACATGGCATTGCTCTCCTGTTCCAGGAGTGGCCTCGATGAGCAACGGAATATACCGGCCAACAATTACTGTCAGAAAGGACTTTTTATGCCAAAACCACAATAACTGTGTTTGGCACACACCCTTCCACATTCACATGGGTAATGGTAAATAACCCTATTCAGGAGATTAACTCATTTGGTTATCTGGGGCACAGTTAACAAATACTTGCTCTGGCAGGCATCTCACACACAGCATGGACATGCTGAAAGTTAAGTATTATGAGAAATTCTTTCATAGCAACGGGCAGAAGGTCAATACCTCAACCTTTGACATTAATCCCCACACTGCTCTGTCATCACACTGCCTTCTGGTGTTTCCTTTCCTCCCCAAGTCTTTCTAGTCTATCCTGCTGGAACCTGAGAGTCCATGACATACAAATTCTCGGACACATCCATGAACCATTTACGCAACACAAACCTGAGTTCACTGCTTCTCTTGAGGCTGTTAATTTCCCCCACCAAACTCGTGTCTATCCAGAAGGATGTAAGGCTGGCTTCTCCCAGTTCTCCAAAGCACATCTGGACCATTACTGCTCGGCCCTGCCCTTGGGTAGCAGTTCCAGCTCTTCTGCAGCTCACGCCATAATGCTCCAGCACTTGCCACCATCCTTCTGTCATGTTTTCTGCCAGGTAACGCACCCTCATACACTAAAGATTGGGTCACCTGGCTGCGTATTCTTACTCTTTCCCCCCCAAATTTATGTATGTATGTATGTATGTATGTATTTGAGAGAGAGAGAGAGAGAGAACAGGGAGGAGCAGAGGGAAAGGGCCCATGTGGGCATTGCTGTATATTCTTACTTTTAAGAGTCCATGTTAAAAAAAAAAAAAAAAAGAGTCCATGTAAAAGCTCCATCTACTATGCTAGATTCTCAACTGTTTTACTATCTCAGAGCAAAAGATTCCCTCCACTGCATTAGGTAACCCAAGATCATAGCCAAACTCCAGAACTCAACATCTGGACATACATGTCCCATATAAATATGCAACTCTGACCATAATGTACTGATCTCCAGTTATCTCACACCATTGCTCACATGAAATTTCTTCAATTTTACTAAGACCACTAGTGTCTTATCCTTTTCACTTATTTTCTGTCCTTATCTTTCTCAGGCTGCTCCTATTACCCTGAAATGTTTTTATTCTCTTAGCTTCCATGATACCACACTCTCCTGGCTTTCCTCCTCCCTTCCCAGGTGCTTTTATTGGATGCTTCTCTTCTGCCTCACCTGTCAGTGTTAAAGACCACCAAGACTCACATCTTAACCTTCTTTCTTTTCTATCAACATCTCTACATACACAAACTCACTCAATACCACAGCCTGAGTTCATATATAGATAGATCTCTCTCTCTCTCTCTCTCTCTCTCGCTTTCTCTCTCTCTCTCTCTCTATATATATAAATATATATATGACTCTCAAACTCCTCATCCTTGAGTTCTAGACACATATTCAACTGTCTTCCAGTATTTTCACCTACAGGTAAAATAGGCACCTCAAGCTTAACATGCAGAAAGAGAAGCCCTGCATACCTCTAAAATCTGTTTCTCTCCTAGTCCTCTCCCTTTCTAACCATCACCAAGCTGCTCAGGCTAAAAACCCATGGACTCATACTGTATTGTACTGAGTATACAATTCTTTCTTTCCATACCCAATCTATCCAGCAATTCATTTTTCAGTTAGTTATTGAGAAGCTATTATCTGACAGGCAGTGTTCTACTGGGATACATCCATAAATAAATACAAAAGTCTTGCTTTCCTAACCATTAGAGATGCTGAACTCTAGGAAACAAACTGAGGATTGCTGGCAGGGAGGTGGGTGGGGGTATGGAATAACTGGGTGATAGGCATTAAGGAGGGCACTTGATATAACAAGGACTGGGTATTATATGCAAATGATGGATCACTCAATTCTACCCCTGAAACTAACAATACAATATATATTAACTAAACTGAATTTAAATAAAGATTTTTTAATTAAAAAATTTAAAAATAAAGTTTTTTGTTTTTTGTTTTTTTAAATTCTTACTTTCCTGAAAGTGACATTCTAGTGGAGACAGAAAATAAGCAAATATATAGAGAGGCTGTCAGGTGGTAATAAGTTCTAAGGACAGTAAATAAGGCAGGGAAGGAGGTTAGAGAATGGTGGCATGGCAGGAAGAAGCAATTTTAAACACAGCGGTCAGTGAAGGAAGGACAGGAAAGGTGGGAGTGTGAAAGTGATATTTAATAAGAAAATGAAGTAGGCAAGGGAGCTAGTCATAAGAGTGTCTGGAAAAGGAGCATTCCTGGGGAAGATTCCAGCAAGTGTGAAGATCCTGAGGTTACAGAGAATCAGTCGGGCATGTTCAACAAATAGCGAGAAGGCCAGTGTGGCTGGAGCACAGTGAACCTGGAGCAGAAATGAGGGCTAAATTGTGGAGGGCCTTGTAGGCTACTTTTAGATTTTAGTTTCTGAGATATGAGACTAACGGAAGGTTTGAAGCCAAAGAATGACATGATCTAACTTACGGCTCTAACTAAATGGCTCATTCTAGCTGCTCTGTGGAAAGTAGACGCAAGGAGACAAGAGTGAAATCAGGAAGCCAGTTAGAAGGCTATTATAAATCCAAGTGTGAGATAATGATGGTTTAGACCAAAGAGATGGCTGTGAACTCTGTAAGTGGTAGGATTCTAAATGTTATTTTAAAGATACACATAGAGTCAATAAAATTTGTATTAGGAAAACCCTGTGGATTCTATGTCCAAATATATCTCAGAATCACCTATTTCTCCATGACCACCTCTAATTCTAAACCCCTCATCAGGTCTGGCCTAGATTGTTATTGTAACTGATTACCTGGACTCATCCTCACCCTCCATTCTCAACAACTTCCCAGTAATCTTCTAAAAACATCAGTGAGATGATATCCCTCCTGTTTTACATATGTTAATGGATTCCCACTGTGCTTAACAATAAATCAGAACTCCTTACTGTTTCCTGCAAAGCCTTGCAGGAAAGAAGTGAGAAAGCTCCTGCCTGCCTTTTCAAGTTCATCTCATTCCAACCTTCCCTTCACTCACCCAGACTCCTTTCCATTCTCGTCAAATTCTTTCCAGTCTCAGGGTCTCTGCATGAGTTCTTCCTCTGTAACATGTCCCTCTGCAGCCCTCCCGGTTGCCCTCTATCACATCAGCCTTTTTTTTTTTTCATAGCGCTTACCACAGTCTGTGATTGTCTTATCACCCATGTCCTCCTCCAGTAATAAGTGTTCCATGGCAGCTGTAATCGTTGGCTGTCTTGTTCTCCACTACAGACTGAGCACCTAGAAGTAGAACTATACCACCTTGCAGGCCTTCAATACACCCTTGTTTTTAGAAACAATGAATCCATTGTCCCTGTTACCTTCCATCCTTCCCTCCCTCCTCTCTCCCACCTAGAGCCCACGGCTTATCATCTTACCACTTCCTTGACAATCCCTCAAGTTCCTTATCTGTCCATTTCACTCACCCAACAACACCTGACCTTGGGGCAAACCAGATGTCTACCACTTCTGCCCCTGTGTTTTTCAGGCTGAAAAACACAACTGTAATGTTAGAAAGAACTAAAATATAACGACTTCCAACTTCTGCAGGGCTAAAACTGCCTAGTAAACCTAGTAAATGTCCCTGGTGACTTCTCTCCCCCATTCCACAACTCCCTACACACTCCTCCTAGGTAACTCTCAGCAGGACATCCTATCATGTAATTCAATCAAAAAAAAAAAAAAAAGTCAAGGGGCGCCTGGGTGGCTCAGTGGGTTAAGCCACGGCCTTCGGCTCAGGTCATGATCTCAGGGTCCTGGGATCAAGCCCCGCATCGGGCTCTCTGCTCAGCGGGGAGCTTGCTTCCTCCTCTCTCTCTGCCTGCCTCTCTGCCTGCTTGTGATCTCTCTCTGTCAAATAAATAAATAAAATCTTTAAAAAAAAAAAAAAAGTCAACAGGAAGGAACCCCTTCCATTCTTCAGCCTTACCTCTCTACTACAATCCCCATCTGCATCCAGATCTGTGAATCCCTGCCAGCCATGAATGGAACCCCTCCTTTAGAACCTTCCTTCCCTCCTGCTCTCTGGCATTCAACACTCTGCACTCCTCATGACTTCATTCTATCAATGATGCCCTCTCTTTTGTATATATGTTCAACTTCTCCCTTTCTTCTTAGTCTTTTTCTGTCAACATCTGAACATGCTCAGGCCTTCTACTGCTTACATGTTCCTTTCTAGTTATAATCACCACTTTGTTTTCCTTTTATATATAAGCCTATTGAAAAAGTCATCTCCAGGGGCGCCTGGGTGGCTCAGTGGGTTAGGCCGCTGCCTTCGGCTCAGGTCATGATCCCAGGATCCTGGGATCGAGTCCCACATCGGGCTCTCTGCTCAGCAGGGAGCCTGCTTCCCTTCCTCTCTCTCTGCCTGCCTCTCTGCCTACTTGTGATCTCTGTCAAATAAATAAATAAAATCTTTAAAAAAAAAAAAAAAGAAAAAGTCATCTCCAGCAGACACATTATGTCATAATCAGGAGACAATGCAATGCAATCTATTTTATAGCCTTTACATCCCACTGATCTTGGTTTAGTCAAATTGCCAACTACCTCTTTGGAGTAAAATTTAACAAATATTTTCTCCATGATAAATATTCACTGAATATGTAATGTGTGACAAGGACTATGCTAAGAATTGTTCTGATCTCATATTCATTTTCCTTTCTTCATGGTTTTCATAATAGAATATTCTCCTCGGTTTTCTATCTACTTCACGGGTCACTTCTTTTCAAGTCTCCTTTTGTCAACCTATTCTGCACTTCCCTCCAATCCTTTGTTTGTTTTTTCCTTTAAGTTTTATTCACTCCTCCCTAGATGACCTCATCTTCATTTGGGATTTTAATCACTTTCCATGCTGATCATTCCCAGAACTTCCTCCAGCCCAGGTCTCTCTTCTCAGCTTAAGGTCTATATATCCCACTACCTATTTCGATGACCTGCAGGTACTGCAAAAGTAACATATCTAAATTCCTCCTGTCTTCCCCACCTTCCCCAAACCAGTACGTATACTACAGTCTCAATCCCCATGATGGTAACCATTGCCTCTCCAGTTTCCCAAGCTAGAAATTCCAAAGTCATCCATGACGTTTCCTGCATGTTCTCTCCCTCACATTACAACCAATACCCTGAAGGTAAAAACAAAAAACAGAAGAAATTTATCCAATAAATCTCCAAATTCTTTCAACTCTACCTCTTAAATCTCTGAAACTGGACCTACAATCCACTGAGGTAGACCCATTAAATTAAACCCAGAGAGCATTTGGATGTGACTGTTTCTATTACTAAAGAAAAGAAGGCAAGGTTGAAAAAAGAAATTATACCAGACAAGAGTAACATTTCTTTGTTTTGAAAGGGACATATGCTCAGATGCAACAGCATAAAATGAACACTTACTCTTTAGAGAAAGCTCTAAATAAATTTCCCTTTTGAAATCAGGGATGTATGAGAACACCAGACAGAGTTATTTATCAACACATCAACTCTAAGACTACACAAGAAGCCTTTCTGCATCCCACATCACTGTAGTAAAAGAACTCAGGCAAAGTACTTACAAACTGAGATGAAAAACTAAACAAATTATGTCTACCTCCTCTCCCTCCCATAAACCTATTAAAATGATAGGAAAGTGGTACAAAAGGAGACAAATCTATGGTTGTGATGAAAATAAGAAAAGGGATAGGAGGAATGGCTGGCAGAGCCACTGAGTGAGAAATTTTAGCATATTTCCCTCAGACAAGCTACAAGTGATACTTGAGTAAACCACAGCAGAGAAAGCGGAGGAAGCTGCCGCTCTTCTTCAGAGAGGCTCCACATTTGGAGTTGGCAGAGACAGAGAGGAAGAGTGGGTTCTCGGGCAGTAACCACAAGTAACTGAACACCTCGCCATAGAACAGTTGGGCTGAGGAGCTCTTCTCATACCTACCGGAGAGATCAAAAGAAATGAAATCCTACCTAAACTATAATCGGACAAGCATTTGTTAAAGAAACAAGATTTGTTCAGGACAGAAAAGAGCTTTTAATAGGGTTGTGGATTCTCAGTCAAGTCCTCTTACTTTTGCATTTCATGGGATGTGGGGTGGGAAGTACTCCTGTCTATTCCCAACCCAGGCATCTCTCCATCCATCTACTCATTCAGCAAAACTAAATGAGAATCTATCATGTACCACAGAACAAAACAAAGTTCCAGCCCTTGTGGAGTTTACTTTCTGATGGAGGTAGGCAATGCAGACAATAAACAGGTAAACAAATAAAGAAGATTTCAGAAGTGGAAGGTCAATAAAAAAATAAATAAGTGATATGATTGAGAATGATAGTGTGTGTGAGTATCTATGTGTGTGTGTGTGTGTGTGTGTGTGTGTGTATTAGAGAGAGAGAGAGAGAGAGAGAGAGACTGGCAGGGAGAGGGCAATATGCACAGCGGTCCTACAGCTAGATATCACTGAAAGCTCTTCTAAGGTGATATTCTAGCTGAACTTAAAGGATAAGCAGGACCCAGCCCAGTGAGGATCTGGAGCAGCGTATTCCAGGCAAAGAAAAGTGTCTGTGCAAAGTCCCTAAGGAAGGAACAAGCAAACTCAGTGTACTCAAGAAGAACCCAATGTGACTACAGCCTAGTGAGTAAGGGAGGAAGATAGCATAAGCTGGAACTGGAAGAGTAAGTAGGGAGCAGATTATATAGGACCTTACAGGCCTTATTAAGGTTTTGCATTTCATTCTAAATGCAACAGTAAATCACTGCAGGCTTTTAAGTAGGAAAGTGACAAGTTCTGATTTGAGTTTTAAAACACATCTCACGCTACTTTCTGAGAAGGGACTTTACAAGGGCAACAGCAGAAGCCTGCAGACCAACTGCGTAGTTCAGATGAAAGATAACAGTGACCTGAATGAGGATCAAAGCAGTCAGGGCACTTGTACAAATGTGTACACATTTTGGCAGAAAAGCCTACAAGACCTGTGCATATTAACTGAATGTGAAAGGTGAAATGAAGAGAAAAGACTAGGGCATTTGGGAAATTTTTTTTTACTCTATCCAAGCCATAAAAATTTTACCAATGGGAGAGTATTAGCAAGGTGCCCTACTAGAGACTAAGCTTATATTTAAAGGGCTCAATGAGACTCAGTCTCAGAAAGTACCATTGTGTACCAGTAGACTCTTAAGTCACAAAGGTAGTGTCCCCTGGCCCATGGAGAGGGAGAAGCCTTCACAGTATATGCTCTTAGTAAGTAGGACAACAACTGTCCAGGAAGGAGATATATTTAATACTTTTGTGTTGATTATTAAAAAGGGAAACCCAAGAGATCCAGTTCATTGGTCTCTCTGGTCATCACATGCATTGCTGGCTTTGCTGCCTCTATGGTTTCTGTTCCTTCTGGGCCAGGTCAGCCAGTATGTCTGTTTCTAGTGATCATCTCTCTGTTCACCCTAGAAATCAACAGTTTCACTGGCTCCTAGTCAGAGAAGCAGCCCAACCAAACCAACACTCAGGTATCAGTCCTTCCTATACATTTCACAGAAGAAAGAGCTGCTTATAAATTTCCCTGGTTGCTGTGTGAATCTAGAGAGGGGACAATCATAGGCTAAGATAAGTGTACCATCAGGCAGAAGATAACAGATATTGGTAAGCTTAATAATTGATCAAGAAATATAAATATAAAGTATACATCTTAGTAAGTTAGGGACCACAAAAAGAATGAAGTAAAATTTTTAAGTGTTTAAACAGCAGATCCATTCAGTGGAAGAGAAGAAAGGAAGAGGGATAGTATGATAGATACAAAACAGCAAAAATGACTCTAAACAAAGTAATAATGACAATAAACACAAACGGGAAAAACACACCAACCAAAGGTACAAAACTCTACAATTAATAAAGACAGTATTTGGCAAAAAGTTTACAGATCCAAATGGTCCATCAAAAGGTCATAGAAAACTTGATTATAAAATTTGGAACTGGGGCACCTGGGTGGCTCAGTTGGTTAAGTGTCTGCCTTGGGCTCGGATCATGACCCCAGGGTCCTGGGATCGAGCCCCACATCAGGCTCCCTGCTCAATGCAGAGTCTGCTTCTCCCTCTCCCTCTGCACTCCCTCTGCCTGTGCTCTCTTGATTAAGAGTATAATATAGAATCTAATGTAGTAGTTAGAAACTATGAACTATATACTAGAGGTACATAGAGCAGAAATGGATAGACCTGAAAAATAGTATTCAGTGAAAATGGTAAGAAACAGTAATCTACAGACATGTAAATTAAACATATACAAGCCACTGTGTTATAGATTTTCTAAGGTTTTTTTTAGATTTTATAAGATTTTTATGGTCATGGTTTTTCTGCAATTAATTAAGTTTTATCTTGGTACAATAATGGGAGTTCCTCACCAACTATATTTTAGAAGAGGTTCCATCAAACCCAGATATCCCATTACTTTGTCTTTTTAATGGTTTCCACACCTCAACAAAGCAAAAATTTACTATGGTCCACAAAAAGATCAAGACATGATTATTCAAGATAAAAATGCATATGTGTTCTCTCAAATATAATGTGTTCAAAACTAACCTTCCTAAGCTTCCTCCCCACTCCCTCAAAAACTGTTCTATCTGCAGATTTCTACATCTTAATAAAAACTCTTCTCCTTCCAGGACACAATCCTTAGGACCATCCTTGACTTTTTCCCACAGTGTATATTAATGATTGGCAAATACTGTTGGCCCCACATTCAAAATATATCTAAAATATATATACAAAATATATCAAAATATATATATAATCTGACCACTTCTCATCACCTGCTCTGCTATCTCTCTGGCCCAAGTTACCATTGTCTCTCACCAAGATTAATAGAGCAGCCTTCCGATTGACCTCCCTGCTTCTCCCTTGCCACACAGCAGCCTGTAAAAACTAAAAATGGCCTTGTCATGCCTCTGCTCAAAACTTTGCAAAGCTCCCCATTTCAGCAGAGTAAAAGCTGACTACAGTCCACAAACCCTACATGACCTGTAACCCACCCCATTTCCCAGGGACTACTCTGTTCTATCTACCCAGGACTCTTTTGCATACTTCTGCCTCACAGCCTTTGAGCACACATCACATGACTAAATTCTGCACCTCCTTCAATCTTTGGTAAAATGTCATCTTTCTAAATGGATGATCAGGTATGTAAAATGACACATATCAGATCATCCTATTAAACCTGTGACTCCTCAGGCTCTGCCACTAGCTTTCCTAACCTTCCTTCTCCTGCTCTACTTTGTTTTCCACCAGCATTTATCAATTTTTAATATATTACAAAAATATATGCTTACCATGTTTATTGTTTTTTTGTCTCTTCTCCCTGCTAGAATGTAAACTGCATTAGGTTAGAGTCTTTGTTTTTTCACTGATACCTGACATGAAATGGAGTTGCAATACATTTTCACTGAATGAATGAAAGGATGAATGGTTTAGTACAGTCTGGGTATAGCAAGGCTAAAAGCAAGGCTGTAGGGTAAAAAGAGAGAGAGAAGATGTGGAACCAGAGAAACAGCGGGCATGAATGGAGCCACTGAACAGAACCAGGACAGAGTCCTAGGAAGGCAAAATGTAGCAGAGCAGGAATCCAAGAGAACTCGATTAGAGACATAGTTGTAAAGTAGAAGCAGATCAATTGCCTGGGAGAGGAGGTCAAAAAGAGGAATTTGGAGCAGGCAAACAAAATCAGTCTCCTAGATGACAGGCACTTACAGGTCTAGAACTGCTCATGGGCCAGCCATATATAATGAAGGCTTTCCTCAGCAATAACTACTATTCACCACATCGAAAATGTGGGCCCAGCATTTGAAAAATCCTGATAGTGACAGTTAACGTATCAGTCATGTATTTATTTATTTATTTAAAAATTTTTTTTTATTTATTTACTTGACAGACAGAAACCACAAGTAGGCAGAGAGGCAGGCAGAGAGAGAGGAGGAAGCAGACTCCCTGCTGAGGAGAGAGCCCGACACGGGGCTCGACCCCAGGACCCCAGGATCACGACCCGAGCCGAAAGGCAGAGGCTCTAACCCACTGAGCCACCCAGGCGCCCCCAGTCATGTATTTATTATGTCCCAAGTAAGACTTCTGTGTAAATGGTAATAGCTAATAATAAATAAAAAACACTATTTCTAGACAAAATTCTCATTTACATCAGGGACTACTTACCACCTGCTGTTTCTGTAGTGAATACGGAGTCCAATGCTAATAAAGCCATAGTTCGTCCTTACTGATGCAAGTAGGTAAATCAATAATTAACAAATCCATTTTTTGCTCTAATTAACTAAACACTTTCTTTCTGTGTAAATCACTAATTGCCAATAATTTACTAAATAAGTCACCTCAAACAACATTTCAAGCAAATCCAGAAAAACAAATCATGATAAAAAGCAAGAGTTCATATAAAGTCCAATTTGGAAGATCAGTGCGTTATTGACAGCATTTGCTTCCAAGATGCACTTTTTCTTTATTTGTAAGTATAGCAAAGATGGAACCTAGAAACACATGAATAATCAACACAGGAATACTTAATAGGAATGAACATATTTCACTGTATAATTTGTCTTTAGTTCAATGATCCATCTGGTTATCTTAAGAGCTTGAGAGCAACTGTGCTCAACTAATACTTGGTTACCTGAGGTATTAAAATACTACTCTCCCCATGAACAGTCCCCACATGATGTTACTTTACATCTTTCAACAATCAATTGAACATCTCCTAAATTTATTCTTCAGTCAAGTTATCCATAATAATTCATGACAATCTTAAGAAAAAAAAGAGGAATGCTGATAAGAAGGAAATAATGTGTCTTACAGAATAGAAAGACAAAAAAGGGAGCAAAATTAGAAACTAAGAATGAGGAAAATGATAAAAGGGAATAGAAATTAACTCCCAAATTATTCATTTAAAGTTTCCCTGCTAGAAAGATTTTTTTTTTAACCAAAGCAATAAAAATAGAATTTCTGTTGCAGAATATTCCCTAAAATGAAATTTTAAAACATCTCAGGAATGGCATGCTAGTTCTCTTTTACAAATCAATGATTTCATGAAGGTTTTTCTTCATGAACATAAGTAGACAAAAATGCAAATCAACAGTCCTTAATGCTCCAAACGCTTTAATCCCAGAGGTATATATTTTCTAAAGTATGCTTTCAACAGAAGTGCTACTCTTCACAAATCATCTAAAGGGCATCCTCTTACTATGAATGCTGTTAAATTAATCCTCAAAGGTCAATTGCTCACACCATAGGATACCTCTAATGACCTAAAAGGGATATATAATGAACATTTATAATAATTTTCTAAATGGAACTCATTTTAATTTAAAAATGAATGTTACCACTTTCCTTGGGAATGTATACACATGGTAATAAAAAAGTCACGGGTTTGTTTCAAGCTCGAATTTTAAGTGGGTGGATTTTTTTCTTCGATATCCACAGTTTCCCCATGTCTACCCCATTTTTAGGGAGAATGAAAATATATACAGAATATCTACATTTTGCTTTTACATATGACCTGGTATTGTGGGTTGAACTATGTCCTCCAAAAAGAAATTTTGAAGTCCTAACCTCTGGTTTCTGTGAATGTGACTTTATTTGGAAATGGGGTCTTTGTGGATGTATCAAATTAGGATGAGATCATATATCCAATTTTAAATCCAACATGACTGGTGTCCTTATGAGAAGAGGAAAATCTGACTACAAAGACACAGATAAACAAAGAGAAGGAATGCCCATAAGGCATAGATTGGAGTGATATGCCTATAAGTCAAGGAATGCCAAGGATGGCCAGCAAGAAGAGACAATATCCTAGAACCTTCAGAGGATGTACGGCCCTGCCCACACTTCAATTTCAGACTTCTGATCTTCATGATTGTAAGAGAATACATTTCTCTTGTTCAAGCCACCTAGCTGGTAGTACTTGCTTATGGACAGTGACATTTTAAGAGAACTAAGAGAGCATGGTCTCTTTAAATCAAGTAAATAAAATGTTTCAAGAAGGTTGTGATGATCTCAAATGAGAAGCCAGGATACTGAAAGGGGGCAGTGTTGGAGAGAGAAAGAGTGAAAGAAGAACGAGGGAGAATGACACAGAGGTCTGCAGGAAATTACAAAAGAGAGGGGGAACAGGTGAAAAAGTCTGAGAGCCTATGGTCAACTCTCAAAGGAACTGTAGATTTTAGGGAAAAGTGGCAAATAGTGCTTGGGAAGTATGCACAAGGAACAAGGCAGACCACTACCCCACATTAGGACTTCACATTCTCCTCTTTCTCTCATCGCTCCAACCACAACCCTACCAAAATCTTCAAGTTCATTTACTCCTCATGCCCCAGGGCATCTATTTAGGGAATCTCATCTAAGACAAACAGCCTCCCAAACTGGTCCCAGGTAGTGATCAGTTCTAGGGATGCTTTAGAACACAGTGTTCACAGTAGTAGAAGAGCAGACTATCAACAAATAAGACTGAATAAAAACCGAATGTCTGCCCCAAAACAGATCCACTCACCAAGTCAGTGGTTTTTAATGGGGAATGATCCTCCCCCACCACCACCCAGGGTTACCTAGAGATATTTTTAGTTGTCACACTGGAGAGCAACATGGGGGCAGGTTGCTACTTGTATCTAGTGGGCAGAGCCCAGGGATGCTGCTAAATACCCTACAATGCAAAGGACACCCACAACGAAGACTTCCACAGCCTAAAATGTCAATAAAGTGGAGACAGAGGAGCCCTAGCAATACCAAATGATCTGGGGCAAGAGGAGCTCTTAGGTTCTTTCACATGGGCAATCAATCCCATCCAAACCAGTTGCTCTACACCAGTTCTGACAGTGTATGGCTAACAGGCCAGACCAAACAGTAAGCCTTATGAATTCCATTCCAAATCTACTCAAATAGGGCCAGGAAAACTAGGGGGAAAAAAACAAAAACAACAACAACAAGTTGAGGTTAGCAAAATAGTAAAAGTTAAAAAGAAAAAATTGTGTCCTATATCAAATGTTAAAGAGGCAAGATTAAAATAAAAACAAACAAAAAGACTTTTCTTTCAACTTAAGAAAGCAGAAAATGCAACTCTTTTCATTTTGAATAAATAGTACCATAGAGTAAAATTCAAAAGCCAGCATGCTCTCTTAGTTCTACTCACTACCAAAACATTCTTCCAATAAAGTGCTCCATATTCTTGACTGCAAAAGGAAGCTAATTAAAGGGAGGGTTTTCGTAAAACATCTTGGGAATTCAAAATAATTAATGTGTTTTTTTTATATTAATGTGTTGCTTTTAAAATTAGAAGCCATGAATCTTGACATTAAGGAGCTTATGTGTTCTTACCTCATCAATATTTACTTATAGTATCAATATTTTATTAGATCAATAATCATCTACAATTGGCCTTCCCAGAATTCCCATTCATTCTCTTTCAGGCTACCTCACCAATTAACATCTTTCCCTTCCTTAAGGGGTTTCCAGAGAATTGTCTTGTTTTTTAAGATTTTATTTGAGAGAGAGAGAGAGAGAGAGAGTGAGATTGTGCAAGCGAAGGGAGAGGCGGATCCAGAGAATTGTCTTGAAGAGTCTATTTTCTACATGGAAGGCATTCTGACTATACCATTTCTAGTTCCACCTTAAAATCTGCCCTAGGGAAGTTTCAACCAATGCATATGGAGTAGGATTGCTGTGTCTTAATGAGAAATTAAGATCCTTCTGCCTCAATGCTTTATCGGCAGGCTGTCTGGAATCCAGTGAGCTGTTTTATCAGAGGAACCTCTGCAACAAGTTGGTTTATGCGCCTGTTATTAAAGGAGTAAACCCCCCACTGAAGTTCCCACGTATGTATGATCCCTGACCTGAGAGAAGTCAGGCCTGACCATCAACTGTCTCCCACAAGCTGATACCAGCTGCAGCTTCAAGAGACATAGGGGTCCTCAAGCTCTGCTCCCTCCATTCGGATGCCAGGAGTTTGTAAAGAAAAGAGCATTACGAATATTTCTCTTCAAAACACATCTCCACAATGTCTGACAGTGTCTCTCCCAAGACTGTTACAAGAGTAGGGCCCATATCTATAAACCCAGTCAAAAGACAACATGTATTGGAATTTCAATTTTTTTAAGGAAGTAACCCAAAAAACACAAATATAAATACAGATACACACACATATAAATCTGAGTATGTGAATATATATACATACACACACATATGTAGAGAGAAAGAGAGATTGCTTGACTCACTGATTGATTCATTTAAGGAAAAAAAAAATCAGAAATATCCCAAAATGTCCATCAGGGGAATGGTCAAGCAAATTACATCATACTTACATAATGGAGAAAAAATAGGGGAAAAATGTAAGCATGTCTACCATATGCCAGCTGTGTTCACATTATTTTTTTTTTAAGATTTTATTTCTTTATTTGACAGACAGAATTCACAAGTAGGCAGAGAGGCAGGCAGAGAGAGATAGGGGGAAGCAGACTCCCCACTGAGCAGAGAGCCCGATGCGGGGCTTGATCCCAGGACTCTGAGATCATGACCTGAGCCGAAGGCAGAGACTTAACCCACTGAGCCACCCAGGCACCCCTGTGTTCATATTATTTTATTTCATTCTGCCTACTGCTCCATCAATTACCCTTTGAGGTAAGAATCACTAACCCCAATTTACAGAAGACAAATGAAAAGCCCATACAAGAAGAAAATTGCCCGAGGTCACAGGGCTAGTGAAGAGCAAAGCTGAGATTTACATCTAGGTTTTCTTAATCTCTGCCCAGCATTTATTCCACTGCATCCCAGATTTTCCCTCAAGATCTATATTTGGACTAATTCAGTAAATGGAATTGTAAATATAAAATAGTGTTAAATAAAAGTCAAACCATAGCATAGCTGCATTGGTTTTAATCATATGAAACTGTATACACATATATTAAAACTGATGATCATAAGAATGAGACTGACAGAAAAAAACTGGAATTGAAATCATTCCAGTTTGTTTCTTCTATGAAGTTGCTTAAGCACATGATAAAGAAAGTCACCAAAATCCCCTCCTCTACACATGCCTGTCCCAGGCCAACGAAGGTTAAGAAGAGGCGATAAATTTAAAACACCTTGTTAAAGGCTGAATGTGGCTGGGCCAGTTTAAGATAAATACCCCATCCTTCATAAAATCCCCAGCTCTTTTAGAGACAAAGGGACTGACTGGTAGAGTTTCTTCACTATATCAAAAGATGGAATTTCTGCAACTTAAGAAGTTTGAGAGCAAGTCCATGTCTCTACGGAACTCTCCTTTCATAAAAATTAGCACTTACACTGTATAACAAACATTCTTTAAATTCTTCCCTCAACCAAAAAAATTTAATCCTGGGATATCCCCTTTGCAGTGGCTTTGCCCACAGAGCAGCTATCACCTTCAATCAAACAGAATTACCTTGGAATCTCCCTCCTCTCTTTCCTCTCCTCAGATCTGGGGGCTATCCTGCTGCTTAACGGAGGAGACTGACCCAGGCACGGATCTCACTGGGACCTCCGCATTATGCTGCAACTTGCAGAAATAACTAGGGGGTGGGGGCCTGGTGTGCAACACCCTCCCACCCAAGCCAGAGTAACCGGGAATTCATATGAATAACTTTCCAAAGATAAACCGACAAAAGGCTCACTAGGTTTACACAGTCCTGTTCACAAACCCAAATGCTGAGAACTGGGCAAGATACCACTTTTATCTTGCCCCTTGGTTCTTTCATTTTTATAAGGAGTGGCTACCTGGGTCTCCTGACTTCATGAAGACAGTAGGGGCATGAAATGTTGGCAAAAGTCTTCTGAAACTGTTTTTTAAAAGTAAATGGTGTATAAATACAATTCCCACTGGTGTCAGTTTCTTTATGAAAAAGTATTTCTTATTTTAAAAAACATGGAAGTAAAAGTTCCTCTACCGACTTCCCTTAAAACTACTGTTTTGATTATTGAATAATCTCCCTAGGTTCTCTTTCCTTTTAAAACTCTTACCTATTTCCTCTCTTCTTATATTGACTACTACTAATAAAATATCCTGATTCAAGAATCTAGAAAAATGCTTGAAATAATTTCAATCAGATTAGATCATACTATTATTACATTTTAGAGTAGCAATTAGACCCATAGTTTATTCAAATCTTCCTAACACCAATACACACACAAAAAAGTCAGTCAGCTAAAATGGCTGACCTCACTCTTGGCTTCCGGCTACAGCTCCAGAGGTTTAATAACAAGGACACGTATTGAAATTTCCTTAATATGTCAGTCACTCTATGGACAGCTTTCCACATATTATCTCATTTAATCTTCACAACAATCCTAAGCAGTAATTGCTTTTGTTCTTAATATTGTTATTGTTAAAGTTCTTGTTAGCTATTCCCATTTTATAGATGAGGAAGCAGGCACAGACCAGTTGAGTCACTTGCCCAAGATCACTCATCTAATACACTGGGAGCTCGAGCTGAATCCCAGACTGGCGGGCTCCAGCTCCCATGGGACCACTGCGCGCCATCACTGGCACTCTCTGCAGTGGCCATTCCGTTGGCTCCTCCTTCTCTAAGTCAAGTACATTGCTACTGTTCCCAAAAACAAACTTAAACTCACATCTCTCATCATTTTCACTGCTTCCCTGGTCCTCCCAAGTCTTCTGGCACACATTGCTAGCCTTCTTTTGATGTAGACCAAGACATTGGTATCTCGTCCTAAAGAAGGAAATATAAAATATCAAAATTTAAAAATACAAAAAGCTTTCAGCTGAGCAGCAAGAAAAAAACAGAGGTCTATTTGCCATGCCCTTAAAGGAAAAACTCAGAGAGCACAGAGGGCTCCTTTGGCTTTTTCTTACTTCCAGGAGCACTGACAACTGTGCTAGTAGTAAAAATGCATACGGTGTAGTAAAAGTACTTAGGTTTCTAAAGGTCAAATCATGTGACTGATTACCTAATCCATGCTTTTGAGTTAGGATGTTGAATATTTGATAAATAAAATCATCTGCCACAAAGTGCTGGGAAAATGAACATAGCCACATTCAATGTGGTTTACAAGCAAGAATTCCAAATTCTTCAAGTCTGCATGCTTTTGGTGGAGATGCAAAGAGGTGAATCTCAGGTTGCATCCTGATGAACTATTTTTTTTTTCCTTCTTGACATTAAGTCTGGAGAAGCCTCATCTTGAACTTCTGCTTTATATTATTCTTTCCCTAACACTAGTGACATCATAATCATCTCCAGGTCCCCAAAGAAGTCTATTTTAGCAATATATATTTAGCAATATAACACATTCCAGATATGACAATAGAGCACGCAACAAAATGAAAACTACCCTAGTGTTAGAGAAAGCACTGACAAGCTAACTAGTTATAATAATAGTCACTAAAATGGCTCTTAAAAAGTACATTAACAACTTCTCATCTTAATCTTTTATTTAATTATATGTCTTTTTGGATATGTTTCCAGACCAGTGAGAACATACATGCATTTAATCCTCAGTAAAATTACCATGCTTTAGAAAAATATGACACACCTGTTATAGATTAAGTACATGTATAATATGCAGCTATTAAAAGATGTTAAGACCAAAGTCCTAACATTTCAAGTTTTAAACAATGAGAACAAGATGTGTGTTGAAAATCTGCCAAGCACCTACAAATTATTTTAAAGATGTGATTATATTTTCTGGATAGATTTAGGCAACAGGTTGAAAGGATTTCATTTACAGAAGAAAAGGAATAAAGTAAATTTCTTAAGTTATAAGGAATGTAATTTTATGTGTTAATTCTCATTAGTTCACAAAATAGACATTACTATACAAATACCTTCAAAATTCATTGTTACAATTTTTTTAAAAGCAAGATAGATATGTGAGACTTGATTAACACACATACTTACTGCAAAATGCAAATAAAATCTTATGCATTATGTGTCATGTGGACATATACATGTATATACACAAAGATCAAAGATCTTGCTGTACCTTGGTCATAAGGACTAATACACTCATTCTCTGCACCAAATCCAAGTTTAGCACTAAAATTTAATTTTATAATCTCAAATATGAAGGAGATGCAATCCTACTCTCCAAGATGCAGGAGGGGAAAATGAGGTGAGAAATTCCACCTTAAGGAAACAACCTGAAGTCTGAATGGACAATGAAAGGATTATTAAATTTCTACTTAAACAACCAAAAAACTGACAAGTCAGCAGCTCCAGGAATTCCAGAAACAATGTTGTTGTCTTGTTTTTATACCATTCCCCCAAAATATCACTGACCCTCTGTTTGGAGTACTAAAGTGAAAGGCCTCATTTTAAAGAGTTATCTTAAATAAAAGCAGCCATTATTTTTAATATAAAAGAGATAAATAATTAGGAACCCATGGCTTTTTATCTCTGGAAGCCAATACCAATGAGCTAAGTGCTGGGATAATCACCAATAACTGTGATATTCTTAGTTGTCCTATTTCAACCCATGCTGTAGAAGACGTGTAAGAGAAAATCTTTGATTACATTAACATAAATTTAAGTCCAATTTCCCAAATAGGCCTTGTGTTACGGGACAGAGAAACAACTAATAAACAGAAATATGTGAGAATTCTGAGGAGAAAAAAAGGTTGCCATTAAAGGTTATTACCATTTATTTCTAGAGTTAAGGATCTAAAAGACAAGGAAAGAGAATCTGTAAATGAAGGTGAACGGTCACGAAGCTATAAGTTAATTATGTACTGTGCTCTTATGGGATGGAAAAAAATAATAGAAAGGCAAAACCTAGCATTTATTCTTATCTAGGGGAGTCATATTTTGAACTGGCCTGAACATATGTTCTGACTAATCACGCTACAGTTCTGGCCCCCAACATGCCAGCCTGGAGAAAAGCTTACTGTGTTGGGCTTCGTACTGGGATCCGTGATGCTGTAGCTGCTGAGAACGCCGGTAACAGCCATCTCCAGCCTTCAGGGCCTGCTTGAACAGCTTTTCTGCTTCCGCAATGGTGGTTGCTTCCTCTTCAGCCAAGAGAATGTAAGCAGTCGCACACCTGTCCATTCAGATAATAGCCACCGTCAGTTACAAATCCAAGGATACTGTCACAGCTGGAGGAGTGCATGCAGAAGGGCAAGGAGTTATGCCGAAACATGCAGAGTGGCTGCTGGTTCATGCACCCCTGCTTTGTAGTTGTCGACACAAAATAATGACACAAAAGAAATGTCTCTATTTTAGCTTGAAAGGTAGGATGTGTAGTGTTAGGAGTGTGGAGCTCACAGATGGACTCTGCCCCTTATTAGTGTGTCACTTCGGGCAAGTTATTACTCTGCCTCCCTGATGGAGCACAACAGGGAACCGATTTGTTGACAGTGTTGTTGCGAAGGTTAAGTAAGGTGATGCATGTGAAGTGCTCAGTACAGTAGCCGGCAGGGGTTACGTAGTCCCATAGTCCGTGTCAACCGGCGATGGCAATGACGAGAGCTGTTGGGAAAGATCTCCTTCCAGCTCTCAAAGTTAGAGATCCTACAGACAAGTTTCCTTCTAGTCACTAACCACGGATTCTCTGGAATCTAAGGATATCTTCAGAATGAGAAGTTCATTAAATCGGATCAATTACGCATTAAAAAAACAGCGCTTCAACCTCACATTACAGTCAGCACTGATTTTCTGGGCCAGAGAAGAACACTAGAAGAACCCACAGGTAATGTTATTTCTG
Source organism: Lontra canadensis (assembly GCF_010015895.1). Lineage (NCBI taxonomy): Eukaryota > Metazoa > Chordata > Mammalia > Carnivora > Mustelidae > Lontra > Lontra canadensis. Next base: position 25,515,525 of record NW_022630996.1, read on the forward strand.
AAGAGCTCCAAATCTGATTCAGCCTTGGCAGTGAACAAGAGTTCAGTCTCATGCCTTTAACAGTGACAGCTACCACCACTTGCTGCTCAGTATGTAGGAAGCACTGTACCAGGCACTTAACATATATCGTCTCATTTAATCCTTTCAACAAGCTCTAAGCTAGGAAGCCGGAAAGGATAAGCAGTTAACTAACAAACAAGGGGAACTCTTGGAAGTTTCAACCTTCCCCATCATATCAGAACAACCCAACTGCCAAAGAAAGGGAATGTGACAGGGAACAGTGAGGCCGGAGCAGACCATACAGGTCCTGATCTGCACAGATCCCTCTGCTTTCCTTCTTCTCCACTGCCTCTCTTGTGGTCACTTCCCTACTTATCAGAACCTCCATCAGACCACAAGAGAGAAAATAATAGAAAGTGAAACCAAGTGTTACTTTTACCATTCATAAACTGCAATGGCCCAGCTAGGAAAAGCAGGCTGAACTTACAGTCAATGGGAGGTTTGGGTGACAAGTCAATCTTAGCCTTGAGGAGGGCTCTTGTCAATTCTTTGGTCAATCCTTCTAATTTCATGCAGGACTGACCAATGGGGCTTTAAATAGAATGTGGTGCAATAGGGAGAAAAAACACCCAGAAAAAAATGCTGTAAAACCAATTACTATGAAGGGCAGCAGATATAGGACTTAGAAAGAACAATAATGATGCTGAAACTGCCCAGCGATTCACTGGAGAAAATAACTGGGACAGGCATCAGGAAGCACTATTTAAGGCTTCAGATGCTGACATATAGGTATGAATCAAGGGTAATGAAGTGAAAACTGAGATTATAACACGGAGTGGTGGATACAGTATCAGCGGATTTAGCTATAAGATTATAGTCGGTGGGCTGGGAATTCAAGACAGGTGGGGGGGTAAGTTGCTTACTTTATTTATTTATATTTCAAATAGTATTCTTAGGAGGAGAGGCAGAGTAGCACTACTAGCCAAGAAAACATATATCTATGTGGGAAGTCATGAGTCTGGGGTAGAAACATGCTAAGAGCTTGTGAGTGAAGGAGAAAGAGCAATAGAAGTGCTAATGGTTGGGGAGTACAGAACGACGGCTCAGCTCGATGGAAGATAGAGATGATGCATCCTTGTCACAACACAATACACAGACAGAAGCAAGAAAGTATGGTGATGGGGGTGTCAACCATCCAGATATCTGCTAGAAGAAGTCTCATTTGGTTAGAAGTAGGGCACCCGACAGGTTCTTGACTTACTTTGGTAACAATTTTATCTCCCAGATGGTAGAGGAAGCAATTAGGGGAACTTCAACTCTGGACCTAATTCTGACCAAGAAGAAAAAAATAGTTGGTGAAATGAAAATTGATAGGAACATTCAGAGAGAGTTACTATGTATGTCATTTTGGAGTTCAGGGTAATCCAAGAGGGTAAGGTGGACTTCAAAAACTTCAAAGAAAAGAGGTATGATTCATGGCATGAGACTCTGAAGGAAAAAAAATGGTTGAAGAGGGTTGAGCAGCTTCCAAATGTCCAACTATCACCATAGTCACAAATGAACCTCTCAGGAAGAAAAGAGGGGTGACAATTAAGTAACCAAAACAGCTGCACAGAGATCTCTCCCAAGGTCAGATTCTTAAAGGACATGTGAAAAAAGATGGAAAGAGGGCATGTCATGAAGGACTACAAGAGAGTGGAATGAGCTAATAAGAATAATGTCAGGAGAGCTAAAACTCCAAATTAGCTGAAGCTTGCAAAGCAAAATAAAGACACAACAAAATGCTAAAGACAACCATCTATTCCCGTTTTAAAATTATGTTTAAGGCCCTATTATCACCCCCCATTTCTCTACAACCATCGCAAAAATAAATAAGCAAAAAAGACAGACAACACAACAACCACATCAAAACAAGAAAAGTTTGTAGTTAGTAGCAGCAGATAATAAAGAGAAAGCAAAACTCTCTAACTACTATTGTTTTCCTGGCTTCTCTATCAAGGAGCATGATTGTCGGGCTGAAAAAGGGAGAAGAAATTAAATTCTAACATGGGTAAAAAGATGTAAGATAGCAAATAACTGATCTATTCTAAATGAATTACTATACTGGGATGGGCAAATCCCAGGAAGCCAACAGACCCCGTAGGCAGGCAGGCCATGGAAGTGCTCTCTGTGGATAGTTAAGGAATCACAAAGAATGGACAGGTGCTAGAAGATGAAATGACAAATACAGTAAAAGTGTTCAAAAAGGGAAGGAGGCAGACTTCCCAAACTACAGAACAGTGATTTGGAAAGATATTCTAATAGATTTTTAAAGGGATGGTCTCCAAGCATTTTTAAAAGAAAGTAGTGAACACTAGAAGCTAGCTTAAATTCACTAAGAATAAATAAATCAGGTTGTGCTAGCTTAATTTACTCTAAAGAATTTACTAAACAATAAAGATCCATAGATACAACTGGCATCCTTAAGATCAAAATGGAGAAATATGAGCTGAATCACAGTGTAACTTGGGCAGCTTAGTAATTAGTTGAACAATACCAAAGGATGATGAGTCATGAAGACATGGACCTGGAGGATAGTCTGTATATGTCATGTCACAGAATTCTGTCCCTGATCCTGACATATTTATCAGAAACATGGATGACACACAGAAGGCAGGCATATCAAAATCATTTGTAGATGACAAGAAACTGGAAAATAAATATGCTGTATGACAGAATCAGAAACCAAACAGATCAACAGGTTACAATGGCAGGATTTCCAACTTTCAAGTGAATCTTTTTTTTTTTTTCTCTAAGACCTCCAAAGAAGATTCCGTAACCTTCTTCAAAAAAATCATAAAATAGTTTAACAATGACCACTTGGCAGGGAGAGTGTCGAGGTGATTCAAGCACCAGATGAGTGGTTGAGCTAAATGACCTTTAAGGTCTCTGCCAACCCGGAGATTTTATGACTCCAATTTTAAGAATCTTTCCCATTTTCTGAGATCTCCAGAAGATATTTCCCAGCCTTCCTTGGTAACCCACAGCATGTTTGACAACACTAACTATAGCATTTCCTCTTATCTTTGTCTTGATCTTGAAATACTTTTAAAGTGCAATTTTTTTCACTTTACGTTTTTGTTATCTTTTCCCGACTAGCAAAAGCTTTACCTAAAAAATGTGATGGCACAGATGAGAACTCTACAACTGAAAAAAAACTCCCTGTCTATATGTTTTAGATATGTAAAGAACTGTATTGATTTTATGTCCTTAAAATATGCCACAGGTAGTCCCTAAAGATCTTGGAAGCCCTGGAATAGCCCTTGGAAGCTGTTTAAGGATGGTCGTAGCAAAACCACTAAACTGCTCTCTAAGATGACGAAAACCACCATTACATGGATATCCTTTACAAAAAAAATTTTTGACAAACTAATAACCCCCAATACGATCCTCAAGGTCAAATGTATAATTTAATTTAAGTATCCTACTAATACCAACTGAATACATTCAGCAAAGGATGAGTTTTCCTTTTTAAAAGCAAGATTTTCCCTCACTTACTCGTTTATCTCTAAGGCTTCATGAGCTGCAGAAATTCTAGCTTGGGGGTTTCTCTCTCTCCAGGCTTTCTGCATTACTATTTTAGAAAAAGAGAAAAAAGCATGTCCATCAATATACATAATATGGAAGACTCAACACAGTTAAATTAAAAGCTTTCAGCTTGAGTACAAGACAGTATTTCACTTACCAAGAAAGTCAGCCCAAATCTCCAAAGTCACACAAATATTCTAATTTGCTATATCATTGTCCTTCAGTAGATGATACCAAACCTTTCTTATGCTCATAAAATTACAGATCTAAATCTTATAGATTAAGGCATGGTCTATCATTTTAGAGACTTAATCTTGATTAAGATTTCTCTTTTTTTTTACTGAAGTATTAGTTGACACACAGTGTTAACAGCAGTTTCAAGTATATAACATAGTGATTCTCCAAGCTACATGTTATGCTATGCTCACCACACAGATTAAGGTTTCTTAATCAAGAAAGAAAAGATATTCTAAAAGAGATTTAATACTTCTTTTGCTCATTAGTGTCATTTGTTGTTAAGAAACATGTATTATTTTACCTCTTTTGAGATGAAATTGCTACTAATCTCTTCCTTCTACTTAGACACATCATAATCTCTATTGATCATTTTCCCAAATTCTATAGGCTCTGGGTATTAGGACATTTTAAAACCATTTGAAGAATTAGGAGTTGGAATAGAAAAAAAAAGTGCTTTAGCCTTTTGCTTAACATGTCTATCTGTTCCCAAAGTTTGCTGCAAACACAGTTTTTATATACCAGAGCAGTTTTCTTTATATATATTGCAGAAAGCTCAATGCCTGGAATATTTATTGGACTATGATATTCTGCCATGGCAAAGAGTACCTTTTATTTTTTTTTAATTTTATTTGACAGAGATCACAAGTAGGCACAGAGGCAGGCAGAGAGAGAGAGGAGGAAGCAGACTTCCCACTGAGCAGGGAGTCCGATGTGGGGCTCGAACCCAGGATCATGACCCCAGCCGAAGGCAGAGGCTTTAACCCACTGAGCCACCCAGGCACCCCCAAAGAGTACCTTTTAAAAAAGAGCAACAATCTCCATGTTTGTTTTATAACTATGTATATTCTAAGTTAGTTTCTTAGGTACATGTACATATTCCTCTTTTTAAAGATTTTTTTTCACTTATTTAAGTTTGGTAATATAAAAAATATCAGTGGAATTATTTGAACCTCAAACAATGTGAAATGCAAGCCAAGCAAAGCCTTCTCTAAGATGGAAAACAAATATGGATTCCAATAATTAAGGCCATGCCCCAACTTAATGCTAGTGAGCCTATAAATAGGCATAGAAATCACTACAATATATTTATCATTTGGATTCACTGAATCCCAATTTCTAATTATAATATCATCAAAGAGACATGACCCTTCATCCTACCTAAACCAAGGATTAATTAGCTTTAAATAAAATTTATACTTCCTCAAAATATATAAATCCAATGTCAGTATATTTTTCTAAATGGTGTTTTAAATTATAACAAGAAGACTTGTTTCTACACTGATATTTCATTGTGATAAATCCTTAATTTAAGTATCAGAATTCTGGGCTCTCCTAGTCAATGTCCAATTTAGTATTTTATACATTGGGGATTTTGTAGAGCAAATATTCTAAAAGCAATAAACATTATTATTTAAATAACCTTATTCAAACCAAAAAGCCATTCCACTCAGCAACTATCTAAAAGATTGTCCATACTTGCATCTGCAGGACGCAGGTGGTCTGAGTCACAAGTAAAGAATGTCTGGTGGTCTTGGGCAGAGAGATTCATGTCATAGTAAGTCAAAGGCTCTCGTCCTGTCACCCAAGTATACCTGGTAAAGGGGAAATAAATGGTCAGACACTTTGAGAGAAGAAAGCAAGACCTACAATATATTAAGCTGCATAGCAGCTGAACTATAAAACATGAACTAAAACAGCTTTGCCAATGAATGAAAAAAAATTTTTTTAATCATCCTGTTCTCTCTTTAGGACGTATACCAGCAGGAAAGAAGGAAACATTTTCCTCTATATTTTTGTCAAAAAATTTTACTAGCACTAGCTAATGAACACTTACCCTAATTTTATCACGAATAGACATTTCCCAAAAGCCATGAAAATTCTGATATGCCTAATTACTCTGCAAAATTAAATTCCTCCATAACTTCTGTGACATCTTCATAACCACGTTCTAGGTAAGCTTCAAAATATTTTGATTGTACAATGTATAATGAAATGAATAACTGTAATAGAAAATTTCTAAAAACTACACATCTTTATATATTATTCCAATTCCAATCCCAAAAATATTTATAAAACAGAAAAATCAAAACATTTGAGGATTGTATCAAAAACAAAAACACTACCCAGACAGTTACAATGACCCCTAAATGAACCAGCAAAGACATTCCCTGCTGTCTTTACTCTCTGAACTAGACCCATTTGTCTCCCAAGCTGTCAAATGCTTACCGATTATATTCAGCACCCCTAAATAAATTTAGTGGATTTCGCCATACTTTACATTCTGCAACAAAGAGAAATATGAAAATGTTACACAGAGTTCAGAGACACTACAAGCTAATTAATTCAGCAAACCACACTTCCTGGCCATTTGATAAGATAATTTTATTCTCTATCCTCTACATGAGAAGGAACATGGAAAAATTCTGAGTGGTTAATCAGGAAACGTAGCTCAGATACAAGGAATTTGGAAAGTTTCCCCTAATCTTTCCAGGCCTAAGCTTCCTCAATTTGCTAAATCAAGGTATAGGTCAAAATCAGCTCATTCATAACTCCAATAGTCATCAAGAGGTCTAAACAAATTCTATGAATTTACTTCTAAAATTATAGGTAGAAGATACAGGTAGAAGTAAAACTACTTTCTATTACTCGAAAATAAATCTTAAAATAACTCCTAAATAAGCCTAACTTATGCTCTAGATTATAATAGGCAAGTGCCCTAGATTTTTATTTAAGGTCTTTGTTAATACTGATCTTGTGATAATTCACCAGATTGCTTTCTATATCGCCATAAAGTAGTAATAAGAAAATTAATAAAGGTATTTTTTTAGGGAGAAATGTTATGAAAATATATTGTTTTAAAGCATTAACACTATTTGCTTATACAGATACATGTAGCAATCATTATACTAATATTATAATTCTAGCATGTACTAATAGATTATACATCTTTCTTATACAAAGACTGCAGAAATTTAGAACCACAGGACTTAGAAAAGTCAATCATTAATTTTTAGGACTGTCTTATAAGAGTGTAGTGTCTTATAATACGCTACAACTCTTTTTAAACAGCCTATGATTAAGACTTTCTACTGATTCAGAATACATTTCTTTGAATGAGTAATATTTAATAGAAAATAAAATCAGTTAATAGTACTTAAAATATTACTGTATGTGTAGTCCACCAAAAGACACCCAAAGACATATACACAAAAAAGTGAACAATTATTGCAGATATCAAAAGAACATTAAAGGCCATGGGTGATTCATTAAGATTCTCAGTCCTATTATATGCAACATCCATCCTTCCACCCATCCATACCCATCCAAGAGTACTGAGCACTCAATGGGGAAAACAAACAAGCAATGCACTACTAGAATACAGCATGAAAACGGAGACCATAAAACACTACAGAAACACTGTGTGTAATCTCAATACATTCTTGATAAAATAGCAAACAAAAGGTATACATATAACAGGAAGACATGTTTTCATTTAAAGAAGATAAATTTATCTTTAAATTAGGAGTGGAGCCCGCCTAAAACGTGCTCAATGTTTATAAATAATGGCGCTAAATTTTCTGACACTTAGCTTAATTCGACATTTAGGAAATGATCTTTGTTCATTTGAACAAATGATGATTTGTTCAGTTAGTTCAGCATCTTTGAATTTTTTTCCTGAGAAAGCAAAATTCAATGGCTGTCACTTCCTATAGCACTAACTAAAAAATTATGCTTTTCTTAAATAATTACGTTTTTCCAGATGTAAAAGCCCTTAGGGGGTCACTAATGAACTTCAAATCATGGCTTGAATCACACCTGTGAGCCAAAAAACCAGGATCGCTGTCCTTAACGCTATTGTAACTCTGAGGTCCTCATCATTCCCACCGTCTCCTCAGAGGATGTCTTTTAAGATCCAAAGTGCTCTTCTTCAAGTTTTATGAATATTGCAAGGCTAGTATTTAGCAAATAACAAATATGCACACATATTTATGTACAAAGGATATTCATGGTGGCATTATTTACAAGAAAACAGGAGCATGTGCGGAGATGCCTCTGCCCCACTGAATTTCATCTGAAATATTAGTGAAAAGGTTATGGCAAATTATTTTATCTCCAGTGAATACATTATTCTATTTGCCTAGAAGGATAAGCACTGTTCAAATTTCAAGAAACAAATCATAAAGCAAAACACCTCCAATTAAAATTTCAACTCTGTTTTATGTTGGATACAAATAAAATTATTTCTACATAAAAATGACTGCAAAGAGAAATGGTGTATGTACCTAAAGTATTTTTGAGCAGTATCTAAAGATACGATCTTTATTAAGGAAGTGTCACAATACAGCCAGCAGGCGGTGCTACAAACATTTTGAAATGCTTTTACGGCTTGTAACAGAAAACTGAACTTTTTAAAAAAGTCACTGCTAACATTAGTGTCATACATGTAATCTATATTCAGTTTCTCTATCCCTGAAACTTAGAAATGAGGATCTAAGTAACTATAACAGATGTAAAATACTCTGAATGATAAAAAAAAATATGTGATATAGAAGTACGTAAGAAACGTCTTCATTAGCTGTATCCTTCAAATTGGTGCAAAACCAGAATATTTTTTTTAAAGAAATAGCAACTAGAGGTCAAATATGAACATCTCAAAGTTCTATCTCAAATTAGGTCACAGCTATGTTAATTTCTTCTTTGCTACTCTGTTTCATAATCTTAACCATTACTAGAAAAACTCTCTCCCTCTGGAATTATTCTTGAGTACATAACCCATAAATATCAGACTGCCTGATGGTTTGGTGATAGGGACAGAGGTTATAAATACCAAAAGTATTAGAATGTGAAGATTTAAGTCAAGAAGTTCAACTCAGATATCCAGAGGGTAAAATTTTTTCCACACGAGGTCCAGTCTCTTACCTTACTCATGTCTTTGAGGAATAAATTATTTAAGTCAGAATCAAAATTTTATTTCCAAAAGGAAATTTGCATTCTCCATTAATATCAACAATTCAGGGGCACCTGGATGGCTCAGTGGGTTAAGCTGCTGCCTTCAGCTCAGGTCATGATCTCAGGGTCCTGGGATCGAGCCCCGCTTCGGGCTCTTTGCTCAGCGGGGAGCCTGCTTCTCTCTCTCTCTGCCTGCCTCTTTGCCTACTTGTGATCTCTCTCTGTCAAAAATATAAATAAAATCTCTAAAAAAAAAAAAATCAATAATTTCAGTGCCCTTTAGAAGACCCAGAAGTTGACATGGACTCCATCAAGGGCTTGCTGACATTAACAGCCCAATTAAAAATATGCCCCAATACAATAAACATACTGTCTATAGTTCCATTTGGAGCAGCCCACAGAAGAGTCTCTATCTACAAATCCTGAGAGAAATATTCAGACCTTAGCACGCATGCAAGAATGTAGTTCAAGAGGAAGAGAAGCAATAAATATTGGAATAGTACTTGTTTAGTTCCCCAAGTCTGCAGAACAGATTCCACCCTTTGTAATAATAGGATGATCATAAGTTTTTATGTCATAGACAAAGAACATTAAAAAAAAACTTACTGCTATCAAGGACTTCTAATATCAAGCACAGTCTTGTCTTCAGCCTTCCCTCTCACCATTCCTTACTAAAGCTTGCCATCCCAGTGACAGTCACCTTCATGTCTTTTGTACTCACTCACTCCTCTAGAATGCCTATCCCCACCACTCACTGGACTGTGTGGTTTAAACATATATAGAATGGCTATTCTGTATTAGTCCTGAGGCTGGACCCTGGGTAATACAAAAATAGGGGTGCCTGGGTGGCTCAGTCATTAAGTGTCTGCCTTCAGCTCAGGTCATGACCCAGGGTCCTGGGATCGAGCCCCGCATCAGGCTACCTACTCAGCGAGGCGCCTGCTTCTCCCTCTCCCACTTCCCTTGCTTATGGTTCTCTCTCTCTCTGTGTCAATAAATAAATAAAATCTTTAAAAATTAATAAATAAAAATTAAAATAAAATAGGAGCTTATAGCCTTGGTAGAAAAATAGAAAGGGCATCCAGCTGAAGAAGCTCTACAGAAGGAGTAGACGGAACCACGGACTTTCGCTTTGTCACAGTCCTCAAAGAAAAAGAGAACTTAATTCTCAGAAAAACCAAGAGGCTCCAAACTCACAGAGCTTTTATTCATGTGGAAGAAAATTAACTCCACATCCAATTCATTTACTCCGAGAACCTTTCTTTCCTAAAATTAAAAAAAATAAATAAATATATGTGTGTGTGTGTGTGTGTATATATATATATATATACACACACGTACATCTATATACACATATAAACATATAAAAGTGTTTATATATAAATTTTCAAACATATAAATTATTAATTTATAGCCTAGGAAGATTTGTTATACTAAAAAGTTACCACCTCTTCCCAGAATCTAAAATCTAAAAATAATGGTAATATTATTATAAACAGCAGCAATAGCAACTTTTGTCATAGCTATAAGCCTGATTTTCATGGAGCCTTTCTATAAGAGGTTTTAAAGCTCAAATCATCTATAGTCCTTACATATGCTAGCGAGGGGCCTACAGTAGGCCCTTTTTACAAACAAGTAAAGCATAGAAAAGCTATATAATTTCCCTGCTGTTCATAGTAAATGAGATTAAGGGCTGGTGTCCAGATTGACCAACAACCACCCACTATATGCAACAGGCCCATTACCCTGCAACATCATATTTCAAAAATCCTATGACTTCATCAATTAAATTTTCCACTAGAAAAACAGCTTCAAAAACTCCTGTAGGGAAATGTTAGGCACGTTTAAACAAACTTTCAAACATTTTAGTTCCAAAGTACACCAGAAAAGGGCCCTCAATAGTTTCACCAGATGTATTATGACAATCAAGATTAAGCCCAAGCCAGTCAATGTCTGACATATGATTCTGCCATATATTTAATAGCTTTGATATCTCAAAAATGAATACCCAACTCTCTATTTCACACGTTTTTCTTTTTTTTTTTTAAAGATTTTATTTATTTATTTGACAGACAGAGATCACAAATAGGCAGAGAGGCAGGCAGAGAGAGAGAGGAGGAAGCAGGCTCCCTGCGGAGCAGAGAGCCAGATGCGGGGCTGGATTCCAGGACCCTGGGATCATGACCTGAGCCGAAGGCAGAGGCTTTAACCCACTGAGCCACCGAGGTGCCCCTAGTTATTCTTAAACAATCATTATGAGTAACAATATCCATTTTCTTTAAGTAGTTAAGCTTTAGCTGTTTTGATAACCTTTGAAATAATTGTTTTGAAAGAATTAGTAGTAAAGGCACAAAGGAACATATAGATAGCTTTCAACTCAACAAATATGTTATTCCCTCAGATTCTACAGAATGAGAATAGGTATAAAAAATCATGAATTTCAAGACCATTTTTATTGATCTGCTCTATTCAAGATCGTGTACTACTTTCTTCAAGTATTGCTAAGATGGTTAAATCTTTATCGGATCTCTCATACATTTCTCATTGATTATTTCTGACCTAAGTCAATCAGCTCAACCAAATACTGTGGAAACTGTGAAGTAAGTTTATTAAATAAATGTTCACCAGGGACTAAAACTGTTTTAGGCACTTTCACAATTCAACTGGAGATCAAATCTATACTAGAACATAAATTTTAGTAGCAAAAGATTTTAAAAGATGTAATAAGCACTGGCTAAAACAATCATTTCAACTCATGCATAGATGTGGCAAGGACAACTGAATTCCCCTAATTGAGATGATTAAAAAGCAACTCCAAAGCTCCTGGACATGTAGCAATTTGCAATTCTGCCAAGCGACATATTTGAAATGCAAGCACTGAAAGGCCTGGACATAAAAGTGAGTCATTGAGCTAATGAGTAAACCTCACTGAACCCAAAGCCCTATCTCCATGGAGCTGAGCCATCTTCCCCAGCATATTCACAGAGAAGTCAGTACATCTGGGGGACACTGCCTGATGATTGTCCTCTGACTTGTTATTTCTGAATGACTCATTTATTCCTCAATGTACTCTGTGAGGTAGATACTGTTGTTATTCCCGGGTATGGAAATTAAGATACCAAGGAAGGTAAGTGATTCAGCCAAGGTCAACCAAGTGATAGGGCCAAGATTAGGGCCACATCTGTCTGACCCCAGAGCCTGAGTTCTCCACCACCAGCAATTCCACCACTAAGCTGTTTCTAAGTAAGTTTGGCTAATATCACTTCTGAAATAATATAATGTATGGTAGTACAGGTTTTTTATGAAATTATTTATTTTACCAGTTTAGTAATTACATTAGTATTGTGTTTACAGACCTCACAGAGGATCTTGGCTAATTTTTTTAGTTGGGGCTTAAGACTTTGGATTCCAAAGTAAGACTACCTAGGTTACCAGCCATGTGACCTTGGACTGACCTTGGGCAGACAACTTATCCTCAACCATATAACAGAGATAGTAACAGTACCTGCTTCTTACATATGTACACATATATACTATGTAAATATATACGATATATATTAAGATTAAATGAGACTAAAATGAAATTATTTGAGACAAAGGCAAGTAACTATAACCAGAGTTTGTCTAAAGATCTAGTTCTCTGCAAGAGAACACTAAGTTATCTCAGAGCATTTGAACTTGACTTTGGCAAGGATACTTCTCATGTGATAAAGCACCCTGAACTTTTCCAAATATCTTGAAGGTGAATGCTGCCAACCCTTGTCTTCATGGCAACTTACTCAAGAACAGGGCAAATTATCAAACAGATGTTCCCATGAACCCAGATTCAAAATGTTACTGGTCCCTGAGAACCCCCTCCCTTCAGACAGGAAGAAGTTGCCCACGTTTTAAATCCCAGCACACCATCAGCTCATAAGCTGAGTTGAATTAAGAAATGGCAGTGAGAAACACAGTGACATGGCAAATACATCAGCAGGGTTTATGACGAAAAATGGTGGGTTAGCTCCCAAAAAAAGCAAAACAAGTAAAATGTTCATAAATATTAACCTAAGCCAATAAATATTAACCTAAAAACCTAAAATTTGGCTAGCTTAAGAAGCTGTATAGTTAACTACATTTCTTCTCTGATCCAGAGATAAAGATTACTACAGTTTTTAAAAGAGTCTGCACCCAGGCCAATTTGTACAGAAACAAACAAGGTATGAATAGCTCGCCTTGTGACAATCATAGTCCTCCCACTCCCCATAACCCCACCCAAATCATTCTTAAGCAGGTCAGGTCTTTCAACTTTCAACCAAAACAAATGACTCCTTAAGAGCTACATTATGGCTTTCAGATAAATCAAGTTTATAACTAATAATTTCAGGGTTTTTCTTTTATGTTTTTCAATTATTTTTTCTCAAATAAGCAATTAAACTGCCTCTGCCAATATCCATGGGATTTCTTAGCCATGTTGTATTTCATGTAAGATTCACCAAAGAACTGTCTTGTCATTCTCAAAGAAAATCAAAAGATTCACCCTTATGTTATTAAGGCAACAGCCATTGTATTATTATTAAGGGAATAGAAATTGTTAAACAAATTCCTCTTTTTAAGAAAATGTGCTATTAATTACCCTCAGCTTTGGACTTTCTTTTTCCTTTACTTAGATGAAACCAGACTATTTAATAGAAAGTGATTAAAAGTAAGATAAAAGACAGTATACTTCAATAATACTTTTCTTATTCAAAAATAAAAATTACCACAGAAAAAGAGAAGTGGAAAATAGTATTAGTCCCACTGAAACCATACTCACATACATGTCTGCTGAGCTAAGTCAGCCAAATTTTAGAAACCTAGCTGTCAATAAGAGGGCAGACTGAGCCCTAAATATACTTAGATAAGGTAATTTCCCCTTCGCTAAATGTAACTATTCAAACATTCTTATCAGATCAGATCATAAAATGCTAGATCGTAAATGCTGTACCTCTTATATAGGAAATGAACAGAAAAACTGTATGCATAGAGCAAATACTAGTGGAACCGAATTATAATAATATTCAAAAACTCAGTCTTGGGTAAAAATTCAGTACAAATAAAACTGGGAATTTCCATGATCATTATTTTTGAATATGTTTTTATAAGGGGCTGAGGTTCTCCCTTTTAAAACTGCCATAAAAGCACTAAGAATAGCATCAAGATTTATATAATACATAAGGCTTACTTCAAGTTAGCCATAAAGAGAAACAGCAAAATAATAGTGACAGTAAGAAGAACTCTTCATTGCATTAAGGAATGATATCAAGAAATTTAAATTGTGTAGAGAGAATTTTAATGAAAATAAAAATGTACTCACAATGAAGAATGAAGAAATAAGGCTGCTTTCCATTTCTAATCTGTTAACTTCCTACGATGTTTTATAGCACTCAAAGACTATAGTAACTCAAATCAGACAAGAGGTCTTCACGGCAGATGCAAACTGAGGGCAGTTATTCACCATGGCTTATGTGATGATGACTGAATGATGAAGACCGCCCCCCTTAGAATAATGTGCTACATTTGTTAGAATAGTGGTTAGTGTTTCACGTTGTTCAACTCTATTTTGTTTTTTGTTTGTTTGTTTGTTTTTCCACAAAATGGGTAAGTTCAAAGTCCCAGACAATTTGTTACCTGAGTGGTGCCATCTCTCGTACCCTTTAGGATGAAAAAAATGTGTACCTGCTGGTGCCCCCTGCCACTCTCAGATGGGTGGCAAAGGGTCTACTGAACAGGCACCAGATCAACAACAGAAATAAAATGTATGTGCAATGCTCCTTGATGCTTATTACCTGGTGAGATGGTTACGAAATGTGGACTGAAGCTGAGTTACTCTAGGAGAAAGAAAAAAAAAAAAAAAACAGATCTAATCTAGCTCTTCAGTTTCTTCTTCTTCATCCTTCAAGTACCAGAACTAGTGCCCTCCCCTTCAAGAAGCAAACTTCTTCCCCCAGTTTGGGTCAGGAACCCCTCCTTTGTTCTCCATAGTATTGTATGTTCCCCTCATGTAATCACAGCACTCACCGCTGTGTTTCCTTCAGTAGATGGGAGAGTTCCATGAGGACAAGAACTTTGGCTTTTTTTTTTCAATCATAATAATCAAAAGAACCTGTATTCATATTAGGGACGTAGGAAATGTTTACTGACCTGATAAAGAGACCAAGCTAAGAGACCATATTCTTCCCTCTTCTTTTATGAATGGAGAAATTACAGGCCTTGCATGCACTCATTTGTTCACTCACTGAGTTTCAATGATGGAGCAGACATTCTGCAAAATGCTAGAAATACTGCCATAAAGCAGCTGAAACATCATAGTGTGATTTGATAAATGTTACTAAAGATAAAAATGCTACAAGTCGACAAAGGTGGAGAGATATTGTACAGCCTATCAGAGAAGCCTTCCCATGAAGTAACACTGGAGCTGGGTTATGAAAAACGGGCAAACACACCAGAGAGGGAGACCGACTTCTAGGAAAAGGGTCATGAGAAAACACAGCATGTTTAAGAAATGAAAAGGAGAGGGACAGGACTGCGACTGAAGCCATAGCTGGCAAGAAAGGTGAAAGTACCTTATGCTGTGCTAAGGAGTCTGGGCTTTATCTTCAGCAAGGCAGCTTTTTAAGCAAAGGGGTGACATGATTACATCTAGTTAGACAGAAGGTTCTGCTGTTATCATGAAAGAGAATGGAAACATTCAGTAAAGTCCTAGAAACTAGGGACAAGGAGGCCAGAGACTCAGGCTAGAAATACTGACCTAAGTAAATGATCCTTAGCTAAACCAAAATGGAGAGAAAATAAAATTAAACAAAATAAATATTTCCTTTCCTTGTGATGCTTCTATTCTATTTCCCTGGTAGAAGCTGTCAACACCTTGGGAAAATAAACAGCATTCTTCTCCGGAGACTAATATTTAAGTAACAACTTATTACAGTCTTATAGTCATAATAATTTAGTAAAAATAAATAAATCATGTTCAAACTGAAGGACTTTCCGTACCTGAGACACTTTGCCTGTTGGAATCTGAGTCCCCATTGCTGGAGTTAGAATTGTTGGAGGAGTTGTTGTCAACCCCTCCCAGGAGGGGGCGCAAGTGGCTTACTGAGACTTGTTCAATGAATGACGTTCCATACTTGCGAAAATACCACCATTCAAATATCTAGAATAGAAAGACAGTAAGAGTGATTATGGTCCTTGTTACTGTTCATGATTTTTGTGCACATGCCCAAGAAATATACTGCATTTACTAGTTACATCCACCTTAAATACTTAATTTTTACTCCAAAAATTCTGCTTAATTTATTCTAAAAATTACAGAGTTTAATAAAATTAGAACACCAATTACATTTTAAATTCTCAATGTAGTTTCCTCCACTTGATGCTAGTCATGGATAAAAGAACACTGTTAAGAGCTGCTCAGTATCGTTTTCCTCCAAATTTACATACTATTCTAACAAAATCACCATGGCAGAAAGACAACTCCAGAAATGTCTACAAATAAGCAAGTTTTAGAAGTATGGCTTATGAAATATTCCAAGTCTTGGCACCTTACATTCTATTAAAGACATACCTGCATAAAAATTTTAAGATAGCAAAATTTTAAGATAGCAAAATTTTACTTTTATTTTAAAAACAAGCATTTCCTTAGAGAAATGCTGGTTTTACAGAAAGAATGGAAGGCATCCCATTTCTTGTATGGATAGTACTCAACTACTGAGAGACTTAGCAATGTCCCACCTGCTAAGAAGTGCTTTATAAACGTAAGCATCTGTTGAACACCATTAAGGTTTCCTAGTTCACCAGCTTACCAATTATTATATACCATGCATTGCAAAGGAGAAAAGAGGTAACTTTCATTAATAAAAGGAAAGAAGCAGTAACACTCATATGACTAGGCTGCAATCATGACTTCTAAGCACTGGGAAAACAAGCTACCTCCCCTAAGCCTACTTCCCTAGGTCCCTCCAGGGAACACTTTCCCACTACTGTTCAAAGCTGCTCTCTCCCACATTCTTTCTTCTCTTCCTTGCCTTATTTGGGATTTGTTCCTTAAGCAGCCACAAATCATCACACAGAAGAAATTTAAGAATCAGCTATATCCCAGAGTCTCATAGGATTAACTATACCATATTTTTATAATATAATACAGAGTGTGGTACTAACATAGAATTAATTACCTTTATGCTTACCTATTTTTTAATGTATTTTTTAAAGATTTTATTTATTTATTTAACAGACAAAGATCACAAGTAGGCAGAGAAGCAGGCAGAGAGAGAGGAGGAAGCAGGCTCCCTGCTGAGCAGAGAGCCCGATGCTGCGGGCTAGATCCCAGGACCCTGGGATCATGATCTGAGTCAAAGGCAGAGGCTTTAACCCACTGAGCCACCCAGGTGCCCCTCTTTTTTTTTTTTATTAACATATAATATATTATTTGTTTCACGGGTGCAGGTCTGTGACATATGCAGTCATACACAATTCACAGTGGTCACCATAGCACATACCCAACCCAATGCCCATCACCCAGGCAACCCCATCCCTCCAAACCCCCTCCCCTGCAGCAACTCTCAGTTTGTTTCTTGAGATTTAGAGTCTCTTATGGTTTGTCTCCCTCTTTGGTTTTGTCGTGTTTCATTTTTTTCCTCTCTTCCCCTATGATCCCCTGCCTTGTTCCTCAAATTTCACATTATCAGTGAGATCATATGATAACTGTCTTTCTCTGATTGACTTATTTCGCTTAACACAATACCCTCTAGTTCCATCCATGTCACTGAAAATGGCAATATTTTGTTTTGTGGGGTTTTTTTTTAAGATTTTATTTATTTGACAGACAGAGATTACAAGTAGGCAGAGAGGGGAGGTAGGGGGGAGCAGGCTCCCCACTGAGTAGAGAGCCCGATGCGGGGCTTAATCCCAGGACCTTGAGATCATGACCTGAACTGAAGGCAGAGGCTTTAACCCACTAAGCCACCCAGGCGCCCCTGTTTTTTTGTTTTTTTTGATGGCTTATGATTACGTATTTCATAAAAACAAGATTTTGTTACCTACTCTGGATTGGACTTTGGGCTATTACTTAAAAATCAATGTTTTCTCTTTTCCACTCTACCAAACAAACAAAACACCTTTTAAGACAAAAAGAACATCTATAAATGACTAAAAGGAGACATCAATCAAACCAAATGTTTCCAATTCTATGACAACTCTAATTTAATTCCAAAAAGTTTCCCCTCTGACTATATAAATTTTCACATGTTAAGTCATTCCAGTAACTTCAGTGGGCAGACATGGAAGAGAATATGTATGAAAGCTAAGAAGGTACAGAACTAGTCTATAACATGTGGAATGCTAGGAATAAGAGATCTTGCTTGAAGGAACAAAGCTAAGAATGGTAAGTTGACAAACCATGAATCCAAGGAGTCTGTTACCTCAGGCAAGTTATTTCACCTATTTGAACAGCAGTTTCTGCAACTGTAAAGTAGAAATCATATTCATTCTTTTTCTTCAAGGGTCCTCCATTTTCACACCCATGTAAAACACCTAGTTTCAATTCCCATGTAAAATCCCCAGTTCAGTACCCATTGCATGTTTGGTTCTCAAAAGTAATAGCAAAGCTACCATTTATTATATTGATAATGTACATACCTTCCCTGCACGGGACACCTGACATACTGATGCCCTCCGCTGTCACTAGTCTATGATTCAGGCTAGAACAGCATCTTCTTGTCTGTTACTAAGTTGTCAGCTGAAAGCCCGAGAAATCATTGTGAAAAAGGGTACTGCTCATCATTCAGTTCTGACCGCTCAACAAAGCCCTTAAGAGGTCTGTGGCTTCGCCTTTATTAGAAGACAAGGAAGGCTCCAAGCAACCCAAGAACACTGGGCACAGAACTGGCAATGGCTCTCAATCACTGTGGTGGAGAGCTTTTGTTACCCTAAGCTTTTGCTCTGCTTTCTATATTATGCTGCTGGGCACCTGCCAGGACTTCATTCACTTCAGTCACATGCAGGAAGTGCTCCACACCAGGCAAGAGCTGTGCTCCAGGGTTATATAAAATGCACATGTGGCCCCTGATACCACGAGTCCATGCCACAGACCACAACGCCTCTCACAGCTTCCTCCTGATATAGCCTATACCCATCACAACACACACACACACACATGCACACACCTTGGGACTCCAGATTTCTCAGTTTCTGCAGAAGAAATCACACAATGTCAGTACTAAAAGGGACATTAAAGGACCATGCACAATCTCCATTTACAGAATGAGGAATGACCAAAGTCACACAGCAAATTAAGTAGCTGCTCAGACTAAAGTCCCAGATCTCCCCAGGGCTCTGCAACAAGACATCTTTTGGTAACTCTGTTGCATACTGAAACACAGACAGATGTAGCCTATCATCTTCCTTTTCAAACCTTTATATCCTACTGCCTTTCATCAACTCTACTGTCCCTTTGCCTTCTCAGCTATCAAAACCAATCCAGAAGTAGTCTATCAAGTGGGACTGGATAATTCATCCTAAATAATTCATATTAATGAGGTATTTGCATGATCATAGGAGACAGAGCTTCCATCCAGGATTTCTAATGCAGGATCAACAGGTCTCAGTAAAGACCGGCTTATTCATGCAGCTCTTTGGCGGGCAAGGGGGAAGTCTTCTCAGGCCTGTCTTTTTCACAGCAGCAGATGCCTTCTTACCTATCATGGTCTTTCTTTGTACTATACAAATGTCCCCAGTACCCTAGGGCAGAGACTCTAATACCTGTTGAAGGAACAACTTGTAAAAGAAAGTAGGGAAGGACTTGAAGCCTTCTTAAACCTCAAACTAAGTCTTCTAATTTGGGGTTAGCAAAATAATTCGCCCCTTATCCCGAAACATGACAGGCTTGGGCCAGAACCTCACAGGATTTTTAAATAGCTGCACACATCCAAATGGGCAGATGGTGTTATTTAACACACACATATTTGGTGTCACTTTGAATTCTTCTCCCTGGTGCATAACCAACAATTCTTCTCCCTGGTGCATAACCAAAGCTCTCATAAACAAATTTAGATTTTAAAATTAGTCCTTGGACATGCTAGTAGCTTAGTGGGCTTTGCCTCAGTGGAATAAAACAGGTTTTAATCTGACAACCATAGAATTAAAATATAAATTTACTATCTCAAGTCTTAAATGCATAATCCCTCTAGTGGTTTTTTTTCCAACTCATGCTTCAAGATTATACAGATCAAGTAAGATGAGAACTAAAAATCATCCATTTGATGTGGCATTTAGGAAATCAACACTTGCCCTCCCATCTAGCCGGGTTCAAAACTCACATACATTTTATGATAGCCAAGTTGTGTGACCTTGTTTGGGTCTCTTGATTCTCTGGGGCTCAATTATCTGATACACAAAATAATGTCACAGTAAGCCCTCAGTTAATGTTGTATGGATACCCAGATGAATGATTACAAGACTGGATGGATGGATAGTTGGATAATTAAATGGATGGATGACAAGGGCTGGCCCAATGTTTTAATGGAAGATAGTCTAAATCAACAGCAGGATCAATGAAAGTTCTGTTCTTTTTATTTGTTGTTTTTTAAAAAAGATAGACTTATACAAATTTGTGGAAGGGTAAAGAAGCTAGTGAAAAGAGAGACATTAAAGATACAAAAGAGTACAAATGACCAAGAGGCATGATGCCAAGAGCCCAGAAAGCATACCCACCCCACCCTCAAAAGGTAACCTACCATTTCTTGTCCTGAGACAGGAAGAAAAGGAAGGATGAATGATGAATAGAGGGGAACATTCTATTTTGGAAAATAGGGTGTGATATGAGCTGTTACACCAGTAAGAAGGCAACAAAGGGACAAAGTGGGTGACACTAATCTCAGTGGAGACGACGGTAAGGCTTGTCTTCTGAGAATAAGGAAAGTAGGAATGGAATTGCAAATGTGAGAGTCGAAGTAGTAATTTGGATCTACATCTTGCAGGACAGAAGGACCAAAAACTATACTCAAGACCCATATCATATTTAAAAATTTGTCAAGTACCCCATTAGCAATGCTTTGTGACCCCTTCCATACTATTTGGCAGAAATAGAGAGAATGACCAAAAAGCACTGGGATTAGGGGTAGAGATCCAGGTTTAGAGCTGACCTAAAGTACAACTCTCCCACAGGGAAGGAACAAAAATCTGGCAAAGGGATAAACAAACAAGACCCTTCCACCTACCCTGCAAACCTAAAAGCTGAGTCTTTCCTGAAGATGGCTAGATTCTTCCTTAGCCAATAAGCCCTCTTCTTCCTGAACTGCATGTTCCATATATAAAACACTTCTTGTGAATCAGGGACTTCCCTATACCCTATACTTAAAGATGCTTCAAGATTCCCATATAGCAGCACCTTAGTAATTCCATACCAATTCCATTAAATCCACAAGAAATACAAGGAAGTCTCAGCCTGAAATTGGCTAAGTGCTTCTTAACAATTAAGTAGGTAATAATATCACAGGAGCATAGATACAGTGATATTGGAGATTAAAAAGGGAAACATGAAACTTTCACGCAGTCTGCTCCCAAATAGAAAAAACTGCAAAATTGACACCTGTTCTAAGTCTTTAGAAATATATCTGGTGGTAAACAGTTTTTTGGCAAAAGGGGGTCTTCTGTGCTTAAATGAGATATCAAGGCAGTGGCATGGACTACATAAATATTCATAATCTTCTTAGTTTCTTGTTAGAATTCCCAAATACATCCTTGTCTCTGCACCTAGTGACCCTTCCAAAGGGTCTGGTGAGTCTGGTGAGTCTGCCCCCACCCCAAACCCAACTCCACATGACAGACTGTCTTTCCCTTCTGGTTCCTGTGATGTTTTGTTTAGGAATACTGGCGTGCTATAGAAGGGGTCTTAGCTTCCCACTTCCTTGGTCTCAGTCAGTCCCTCCTCGGTCGTGTGCCCCTAAACAATGGAGGGGGGCTGTGTGAAGAACTGGTGTTCATGCCTTTCACTCGTTTTCCTGGCCACCTATCACCCAAATTTTAAGAAAAGAGAGAAGATAGAAAAGTGAGGTTTTCTTCAAGGTCAATAGTCAATGATCCATCTCCACCTCCATGTCTGTATGTTCACAGGATGAGATTTACCACTGTAGCGTTAATGAGTATGGCCTGGAGAGGAGGGTCACCCTCCCAGGGGAAGATCAGGAATCGTACTGACATGGGGAGAAGCCATCCTGCACTGTGGGCCTCGGGCCCTGCCAGCTCATGCTGTGAGGCCGCTATCCTCGTGGTCCCTCTCCTGGAGATTCAGATTCAGATTCAGTTGGTCTGGAGTGGTGGTTGGATCCATCGCGTTAAACAAGCTCCCCAGATCATTCTGACACAATCAGTTCATTCGTTCACTCCCTGGATCTCTGTGCTTTCAACAAATATTTTATGAAAGTCTACCCAGGCATTATATTATTGTATACAAAAAACAGATATGGTCCCAGTCTCCGTGAAGCTTCCATTACACAGAGGACAAAGGCCATAAATGATAACACAAATAAAACATAATTATAAATTGTGGTAAGTATCCACGGTCAATTGGATAAAGAAAAAAATGTCTCCTCCAGGGAAGGGTGTAGTGCCCATCCTTCTCTCTCTTTTCTCTTTTTTCTTTTTCTTTTCTTTTTCCTTCTTTCCTTCTACCCCCTTTCTTACCTCCCTGACCAATTTCTGTGGATCTATTAAAATAAAAACGTCAACTGTTAGATACTACTGCTACCCACTTCCTTGATCAACACCATTATGAGAGGCAGAATGATACTATGCCAAGGCAGCAGAAATTTAACTTCCAGTCCTCACTCCACCCTTACCTACTAGGGTAACCTGAGCAAGTCACACGCTTTCCGGATGCCTAATCTTTAAGTCTTTACTGGTTTAAACTCGATGGCTTCTGAGGGTTCTTTTCCCCAGCCCTGCAAGTACATGATTTCCAAACATCTCAAATTGTGCTCAAATCTAAACTGATAAAGCCAAAGCGCAGTTTTGTCCCTTTATCTGCTATGCTCACACTCACCTTCTTCACTTCTGCATGTCTAATCATTCATCTGATCCACTCAAATACTCCTGTCTACAGTCAGAGCCTGACAGACACATGTCTACTCTCTGGCCTGGCACTTTGCTTGGTCTCCTGTGGAAAATCACTAATTTTTATGGTGACCCCAAGAAGCTGTAATCTGATAAAGTTGAATGAGCCTCAGTTTCCTCTAATCATCTACAGGCTCCCCTACCATGTGATCCCCACAGCATCTCTCCTTCTTTATTCTATAGACAAGAGATAACTTGTTTCATAAATCAACACATTCTGACATTTATATGGAGCTTCCCACACCCTAAGAGCCCTTCCAGTCAAGTTTCCCTAAGTCTTTTTTGACTCGTACCTCCAGAATCACCATCATTAGGGTGATCCACACATCTGTCAATTAAAGTGCTATCTCAAGTGAAAGTCAAGTTCTTTGGAGGGATACAGAAAAGTTGAAAGGATCCCTAACAATCTTCCAGTCCCACTTCCTTACTTTTGAACAGGAAGGGATGGAGGACATGATCAAAGAGATCCATATTCAAATTTTACCATTTCTCTACTATATAACTTTGGTCAAATTATTTAATGCTTGTGTCTGTTTATACTCAGCAGCATAAAGCCACTGCTATATCTACCACTTAGAATTTTAAAGAGAATTAAATGAAGTAATATATGCAAAGTACTTAATATCTGGCATAGAGAAGGGCCTCAATAAATGGACCTTTTGATACAACTTATTCCTAATTTCATCTCTTCTACACTTTGCCAAAAACATAATTTTTTACATGCAATCTATGAGCTAAGTCTTTTATTTACTATTCTAATTTCCTCCCTCTTTAGTTCTTGATTCTCACTTTTTAAAATTATGCCTTAGATGCCTCTTTTTATATCTATTTAATATATGTGTAAAATGTAGGTGTAAAAGCATGTCTACATCCATGTTAATGGGGAATCTATGTATAAATGTCCATATAAGATACAGCATTTTCTCCGTTCTACCAGCATTTCGAAAAAATTAAGGGGAGCATTTTCTCCACATAACCACCTTCCCACTCTCAAAAATAAAAAGAAAACCCAGAAATCTTCTCCATTGAAATGAACATTATTCTGAGAGGCTACTTTAAACAGACTGGGCATGTCCTTGCTAAAGCAACTAAAAGACTAAATTGGTTGGTTTGGACTGTGACGACAGGTGCAGTTCCTGTGGCTGGAACTGGACTGAGATCGGTAGCCTTGTGCCAAGAGGCCAAGAGGGCAGGGGGCCTCTTGGAGTTGAGCAAGGGAGAAAGCTGGCTGGATGAGTATATGGGCGCAAGACCAAAAGGGAAGAGTGAAAGGTAAGTGGTGTAACCAAATTCTTTGCTGGCTTTCAACCTGCAAAATTAAGAAGAAGCAGTGATGTCTAGTAAAATACACATCAATTAGTACTCATCTATTTTTAAACACATTAGTGTAAAAGACAGTAGCATTTGCCAAATACATTTTACTTGTATGTATATTTGTTCAGTTAGATGACTTTTTCAGGGTGTTTTTATTTACCCCTCTTCTCTTAAGACAACACACTGCATGAGAATTTCCGTCTCCAGCATAGGAATCCTGAGGTCCCCAAACAACCACTTCCCCAGAGGCATCCCTGTACTTTCAGTGTTCACTGCTTGGCTCTCCGTCCATCACTCAGGGGAGAGTAGTTAGGTAATTGTCTCTCTGTGCCAGCAAACAAACCACTAAGGACCTGATCCTTTACCTCAGTGCTGCCTCTCATGAATGCACTTGGCAGAAAAGAACAGTGGCTGAATAGAAACCTCAACCCTGGGTACATTTCAAGGGCTACCAAAGCTAAGTCCCCAAAGGCAGGACAACACCAATGCCCATAATCTCTCAAGCAGGAGGCTAAAGCTATCTAGAACTATTCTTGCATCGTAGTGATTTTGCCCTCAGTACGGACCATGCATTTTTGAGCAAGGCCTTCCAAAATCTTCAAACATCATGGGTTTTCCGAAGCTCAAAGTTTCACATCAAGCACAGCCAGTGCCTCCTGAGAAGGCTGGAGGACAGATGCCACCTGAGACGCTCCGCACTGCCTGTCTGGTTTCAGCAGCTGCCCCCGCCCCAAACACAGGAGAGGAGGTCCGGCGGAGGGGGTCGCGCTCTGCTGAAATCCCTTCATTTGGAGAACAAGAAAAGTAGGCAGGTGGGATTTCACCTCCCTGAGTTGGAAGGTAAAAGGATTGCTGGGTCTAGCTTACCAGAGAAGAAGGAAATCACCCACATTCTGGCAATTTATAGCCTAGCGAACCCACACCAAGATAAAATCCAGACCTGCCATTTGTCCAGCAAGCTAGGAAAATAGCTGAGAACTTAACCAGAAGGTGATGAAATGAGTGACAGCCTGCCTGGGATGAACTCCTGCTTTTCACTATTTGCCAGAGATGTGACCTAAGGCCCGTTACTCACTTTCCTATGCTACCTATTCAGCCTATCCATTACTAAAATGGAAACAAGGCTGGCAATGACCTCCTCCTACTGTTGTGACGAGTAAATGAATTAGCATGTAAAGTGCTTAGATCAGTGCCTGGCACACAGTAAGCACCATCTAAGTGGGTAAACCATTCTTAAGTAAACACCCTTGAGGGAGGAATACACAAACAAAAAGCTATTTTCTGCATACAGAGTTACTGATTTTTAGCATGAAATTGTTATTCAGATTGCACCTAAAAGTTCACTTTCTTTGGTTTATTTAATCAAAAAATATTTCAAAGCTATTTTAGGAAGAAAATACTAAAATGTTATTTTAAATGTAAATAATTATTAGATGAGGACTTGAAATACCCTCTCCTCTCCCCACAAAAATATACATGCTAAAAGGCTGCCATGTTTTCAGCACATCCTCATTAATCATTTATCAAGCATTTGAAATCATTTTCTAAGTTTGAAGTTTTTCAGTCCATCAAAGAATATCAAGGTGGGAACCTGAGGACATGGGTTCTAGGCCTGACTTTGCCACAAACTAACATGCGCTTAAGCAAATCACCTTAGAGCTTTGTGAACAACTCTTTCTAGTATCCCTATTTTTCACATGTCCCCACAGAACAGAGAACACTTAGAGACAATGATGGGTATGCAGATCTGCATATGATGGGTATGCAGATCTGCATATAAGAGGCAATAACGTACAAATTACTATACACACCTTATTTCAACCGATATCAAGGAGAAGTTTTAATATGCTTCCCTTTACCTTGGCTTGGTCTCTGTGCAGTATTGGGCTTTCTATGCAGATTTCCATTTATAAAACATCTTGGAGTGGTTTTTACTCATGTTCTTCACATTTCTGTCCCAGTAATATCAACTTCAAACACTTCCTCCCTTGGGTACAGCAACCCAGGTGATACAGCAGAGCAAGATTAACCTGAATATGCTTTGACCACAAAAAGAAATGCTCCCAAACTACCACCATTCCTTTAAGCTATTTACAGGTTTCTGCCCTGCATACATTGCTCTACCCTACGAGCTCAAGCCTCTGAAACCCTCCACTGCTCTAGGTTCGTATATGTATTTGTTCCATTTATATGCCCTTCTTCCCTAAAACTTGTGTTTTTCTAGTGCTCTTCTCTTATCAACTCTGTCGTATCTTTTTTATCCTTATCTCTATAAAAATTAGTAATTAGTAATCACAGCATTATGTGTAGGCAAAAAAAAAAAAATTAAAACTTTCTCCTTAAAGGTCACTTAATTATACTAGCGTGATTACAGTGAATTAGATGGTACCCATGTAAGGTCACTTAAATTAAAAAAGCAAACATCTACTTCAGGTGTTATGCTTTATCACACTTATAATTATTTAGAACATAAACTAATGGAGCCATAGAGATGATTATTGTTGCTTTTGCCTACTTGGAATTTTTGAAAGAAAGGAATAGGGAAATGGGGGTGCCTGGGTGGCTCAGTTGGTTAAGCGTCTGCCTTCAGCTCAGGTCATGATCTCAGGGTTCTAGGATTGAGCCCCACGTCAAGCTCCCTGCTCAGTCAGGAGCCTGCTTCTCCCTCTCCTTCTGCCATTGCCTCTGCATGTGCTCTCCCTCTGTCAAAGAAATAGGGAAATGTAAATTTTGGAGGAAAAGAAGATAAAGGGAAGAAAAGCTTATAATGGCCAGGTCCACCTCAATACATTTAAAGAAACTGGGCTAACCACAATGAGATAGCACCGCAAACCAATCAGAATGGGTAAAATCAACAACTCAGTAAACAACAAATGTTGGCAAGGACACAATAAAAGGGGAGCCCTCTTACACTGTTGGTGGGAATGCAAACTGGTGCGGCCATGCTGGAGAAAAGTATGGAGGTTCCTCAAAAAGTTAAAAATAGAACAACCTACGACCCAACAATTGCACTACTAGGTACTTACCTAAAGATACAAATACACATATTCGAAGGGGCGCGTGTGTGGAGGCCAAGAAAAATTAAGGCCATCCCACCTCAGGTTTAGCCTTAGCATAAGTATAATAGCCATCTTGCCTCCGACATGCATCTCAGACCCCTGTGCCCAATGGCTGAACTTTCCCCTACTTTACTTTAGTTCTAAGGACCCCCACCCTGCTTTAGTAACAGGAAGCCCCACCCTGCTTTAGTTCCAGAGACCCCACCCTGCTTTAGTAATAGGAAGCCCCACCCTGCTTTAATAACAGGAACACATAAATACCCCTGCCTTAACTAAGCTCGGGGTCCAAGTCCCTACTCCGCTGTGTCGGGTATACGTGGGCCCAAGCTTAAGCTTGTCGAATAAACCCTTGTGTGATTGCATCGGTTTTGGTTCCTTGGTGGTCTCTCAGACATGAAAACTCAGGCAAAACAGCATGCACCCCAGTGTTTATAGCAGCACTATCCACAATAGCCAAACTATGGAAAGAGACCAGATGTCTATAAGTGGACAAATGGATAAAGAAGATATGGTATGTATCTACAACAGAATATTACCCATCAAAAAGAATGAAACCTTACTATTTTCTATGGTGCAGATGGAACTACGCTAAGCAAAATAAGTCAGTCAGAGAAAGACGAATACCCCATGATTTCACTCATGTGGAATTTAAGAAACAAAACTGATGAACACAGGGGAAGGGAAGGAAAAATAAGACAAAAACAGAGAAAGAGGCAAACCATAAGAGACTCTTAACTATACAGAACAAACTAAGGGTTGCTGGAAGGGAGGGGAGAGGATGGGGTAATTGGGTGATGAGCATTAAGGAGGGCACTTGACTTAATGAGCACTGGGTATTATGTGCAACTGCTGAATCACTAAATTCTACCCCTGAAACTGACAATACACTGTTTGTTAACTAACTTGAATGTAAATAAAATCTAATAAATAAATAAATAAATAAATAAATAAATAAAAATAAAGAAACTGGGCTGTATTTCTACTGATCTTGATTACGGTCAATAATCCATTTTAAAAAGAATCATGAAAAGCATTTTTAGCTGAACTGGTTCACATGTATTTTACAGTATCTCAGACACTAGAATTTGACACAGAATTGTCTTCCTTTATCTTCCATTTTCTTTATATTTTGTTTTTCCCCTTCAACAAAAGTAATATAAGACTATCTAAATTTTTAAAAAAATATTTTAGATATATGCAACCTGGGCAATGGAAGTCCTCTATTGTCCAACCACCCAACATACACACACATGCAAGATGAATCACCATAAGCTACTGGGTATATATTCTTCCAGAATTATTTCCTGTACATATACTAACATGTTAGTAATCAGCATGCTTTTAGATAGGAAGGATTCTACCACTTACCAAAATGAGCCCTGATATTAGTGAGGAAGTGCCTGTCAGGGCCACGTAGAACTTCGGTGTTAATGTGTTCAAAAACATGCTCACTGAAAAAAAAAGAGAAGGAGAAGAATAAGGAACGTATAAGTATGTCAATAAAACAGTGTTCCATTTTTCTGTCTGGTGAAATCATTTGTTTCAGATGACAAAAATTCTTAGAACCCTAACAAAATCCCATTAAAATGGCTCAGCATCACAAAGGCTCAGAATGCTAGGTGTCAAGGACTATGTCCTGAAAGAAAATAGCCACATAAAAGAGAAAAAAGCAGCTTTTTAGTTTCTGCCTCCCAAAACTATTGCCGTGAATGGTCTTCATGGATTCATAACCACTGAGGATTCTAACCAAAGCTGGTTACTAAACTGTCAGTCAAAAAGAGAAGATCTTATATATTTTGTGAGACCCACACATTAGAGTTCTTGATAACCCAACAAGGAATACTTCAACTTTAGAACAAATAGAAAATAAGTACAGCTGATCCTAGAACAAACGGAAAATAAGTACAGCTGATCCTTTAGAACAAATAGAAAATAAGTACAGCTGATCCTTGGTATTCGAGGCACCAAATCTCCACACAGTAAAAAATCTGCCCATAACTTTTGACATCACCCAAAACTTCACTAACAGTCTACTATCACCCGAAGACTTACCAGTAACATAAAGTCAATTAACACGTATTTTGCATGTTATTTGCATTATATACTGTATTATTACAATAAAGTAAGCGAGAGAAAAGAAAATGTTAAGAAAACCATAAGGAAAAGAAAATACATTTCCAGTGCTATACAGTATTTATTGGGAAAAAATCTACGTGTAAATGGACCCAGGAGGTTCAATCCCACGTTGTTTAAGGGTGCATTTTTGGCAGTTATTAAAGATTTTAATACCATCATTACTCCTAAGAAGGAAGGACAAATTGACAAAGTTAGCATGCATTAGTAAAAGTTTTTTCACGATACTTAAAAGACTGTTAGACTGCTCATCAAAACAAATGGAGTCAATGAAAAAAAGATTAAAAATAAACCACTAAAAATGAATATTCAGTCAAGAATCTTTCTGACCAATTTTTGTCCCTCTGTTCATATCAACTATACAGTTGATCTGACTATCCATTAAGTAAGGTTCACCTCCATATTTTATAAGTATATTTTAAGTCATTATCATTTGTACCTAAATATTACATGAAATTTTGATTATTACCAAAACAACAAGTGACCTAAAGAGCTATTTGCATGCATATTCACATTTCTTTACTGAGTCTGTTTGAGGAAGGGTATCACATTGGTCTGGTTTTAGAATGAAGGATGTTAGAAGTGGGGCTTTGATATCATTAGGGGAAAATACTTTGCCATTTGTCCTGAGCTCGGCCCAGAAAGCCGAGTCACCAAAAGGACCATAGATCCCATGTTCACTCATTCAACAAATACCTTTCTCTGTTTATGAAAGAGACCATGGACAAGCAGTGAAGCATGAATCAGACACAGTTCCCACCATCTAGAAGGCCACAGTCTAGCTGGGAAATGAACAAGTAAACAAGCAATTACCATAAAGTTTGATAAGTGAAGGACAGGTCCTGAGCATAGGATGTTATAAAAACATATAAAAGGTGTTGAACACTACATCTGAAACTACTGATATACTATAGGTTGGCTAATTGAATTTAAAACAAAACACACACACACACACACACACACACACACACACACGGGATGCAACTCAGGCCAAAGGCTGGAAAAGATGTCCAGGAGAATAAGTAGGAATTAACTAAAGCAGCGCAGGCAGGAGGAGGGACAGACAGAAGGGTAAAGTTAGCGGAATAAGAGGGCTGCTTCGAGATGCTGAGAAAAGATCATGGCCTTTCCTAACAGTTGTAGAGGCTGAAGAGGAAGCAGCTTGAGCCATGGGCGCTTTGCAGAGATGCTGATGTGGAAGGACGCAATGATTCCATCCTTCCTGGCTACTGGCCCGCCCTCCCCTCACCCACTCTGAACTGAGTTTGTTTGACTTGTGGGCTATCACTTGTAATCTCAAGAGTCTGAACTAACATAATGTGCTCAGTGGATAGTCACAATTTGACTATGAGGACTCTTCTCGGGAGACAGAGAAAGGCACAGAAGGCACAGTCAGTCCAGAACTGCAGAGGGACAGCTGAGTTAAGGTTGGGTTTGCTTGGCCATTAAAATCCCAAATATGTGATTTGTCATTTCCCAAGCAAGTTAGTGGAAAAAGGAAGATATTTTTTAAAGGAAAAAAATGAAACACACAAACCTAGAGCTTGTAACTGCCAGTCTGATTCTGAAGTGCCTAAATTCTCAAAATTCCCATCCTCACACTATAAATGACCCCACACTCCCCATTATTTTTTTAAAAAGTCACCAAAACAGAGTATTTGATTTATTTTATAGTTATGAACTCTCATTTCTGTATCATATACTTTTCAGTAGGTTTCTTGGGACAAAGTGAATATAAAATTCTACGAAATCCACTTCTAAAAGAAAGAAGGAAAGATGTGCCTCAATTAGTAAAGTGACTTAGGAGCCCTGCTGTAACTCCCCAGCAACAGAAGCACAGACCAATGGAGTGGAAAGAGCTCCTGAAAATCATTAACTCAAGAATTAATTGATCAATGAAAAAGAAAATTATGTGAGTTATCTAGAGAGATAATACTATACAGTGTTCCCATTTGGTTTCACTTACTTAAGATTATATAGCAGCGGTAATTAATAATTAAAAGATACTTCTCTGTTATATCCCGTTGTAGAAAGCTACTAGAGTTGAGAGATCATGGAAGTCATTA
This sequence comes from Lontra canadensis, assembly GCF_010015895.1. NCBI lineage: Eukaryota > Metazoa > Chordata > Mammalia > Carnivora > Mustelidae > Lontra > Lontra canadensis. The sequence goes on from NW_022630996.1 coordinate 25,546,975, forward strand.
AAAGAAACAGAGACACACATATAGAATGAGAGTAGCACAAACAGAAACACTTCAGAGAGTGGGAGGGGCGCCTTTAATAATCTATTAACCTTATGGCCTTTCTGAATATCCTGGCTGAAATCACTAAGATGTGGCTTTTGGCAATTCTGGGCATAAATCATCAACACTTAATACTTGCCATTTCCATCTATCTATGTACTTAAAGTTAATAACAAAGCATTTTCACATATTAGAGAGTTTAATTCTCACTTCAGCTGCATGAGGTCAACACTATTATTCATGTATTTCACAGCTGGAGGCAGGCAAAGACCTGAACGCCAGCAGGCCTGCCCCAACGTTCAGGCTCATGGCATCACAGGATGCGTACAGATATTGCTGACAAGCAAGGAAGAACAAAATAGCAAAAGGAAAGCCTTTCATTTCAAAGGGAGAAGAACTCTAAATAAATCACACCAAAAGACTGGATGTTTTTAATGCTGTACTTATTTTTACCTCTGAGCTTTAAAGATAAGTTCCCTGTGATCTTATCATTGGTGTGGGCAGCCCCAGAGGGGAAAAGCAGGTAGGCACCGAGAAAGAAGGGAGAATCCAATGGAAGATTCCCTCATTAAATTAGGAGGGTTGCACGCTGCAGACCAGAATGCCTTAAAAACAAGGAATACCTTGCCTTGTTTCATCAGCAATGAGGGCCACTAGCAATTATTTGTTAAAACATATAAGGGCCTGATAAAGTACCTAAAAACTGCCCCAGAAAACTGTGGGGTATATGCTTTGAAACATAAACTGGATTATTCCTGCTATAGACATATTCGACTGTTTCCTCCATACCTGCTGGGTTAGCAAAATAAATTCAAAAACAAAGACTAATCTAGCTTTGAGAGGAACAGATTCATCAAATTTCAATAATGTCCTATCAACCTAGATACAAAGATTGATACATCAGAAGACTTTTCACCTGATCTAGCAGGGCACTCCTAACAAGTCACTGCTCCAAGAACACTGCCGTAGTTGGTCAAGGGCAGCCTTGGGGACTGAATCATGGAGCCTTCTGATGATGCCCAACTCTAACTTAGTACAGTCTCCTCATTTAATAAAGCATGGCTCTGAGAAGAAACTAGGTAGGAGGGATGGGGACACGGACTGAAAATTAAATGACCTAGGGGTGCCTGGCTGGCTCAGTCAGTAGAGCATGTGATCCTTGATCTCAGGGTTGAGTTCAAGCACTATGTTGGGAGTAGAGATTACTTAATTTTAAAAAACAAACAAACAAACAAACAAACAAAAAACCCTTTCTTAAAGAAAATTAAATGACCTCTCTAGATCACAGAAGAGAGGAGGTAACAGGTCAGCTATGGAAGCGAGGGATCACTCCTATGAGCAGGGATTACTCAGGAATCATGTGGAATGGCCCTGTGAGGCTGAGTCTGTGAGAAGCCAGCCACATTTCTGTCTCTCAACACAATAACAGCCTTCTTTCATGTTCGTTAGAGCACTAGCAATCCCCAAACCACACTCCTGGAGAAGACCTCTGCAGGACAGGGTGAACACATAACCCTGTGTTTGTCTCCTCGGACATATTCTACCTCACACAGAGAAGCCCTGGAATGGAAAGGCTAAGGCAGCATCAAAGACTCGGAGGTACTGGCTAGAGAGAATGGAATAAGCAGTGTGGTAAACTCTGTAACACCAAAAATTATTGTCCTGTGTTCCTTTTAATGCCTTTCTAAAATATGGCATGTGAAATAGAAAATCTTTAAAAAGTTATAAAATAACAATCATTAACCATTGAATATGTTAGAAATAAAGTCCCTAGGGAGAAAAGTTGACGAAACTAACTTTATTTAGGCTGAGCAAAGAAAAAACTGAAGAGATTTTAGTTAAAAGCATTACCTCTGAGAGAGAAAGACAGGGTTAGGAGCCTTGGTCTGTAACTTGTGACATCAGCTGTGATGTGTAGGGCCCAGGAAAGCCTCACACCTTCTCAGGGCTGCTGTGAGGCTCAGAGGAAATGTGCATTCCCTCAAAACTTCAGCACAGGCTCCCTGGGGGCTGACCCCAGCTGGAAGCTGGGAAGCACTGGTCCTGCCTGCCCCCCACCCCCGAAAGGCTCATAATCCAATGGGTGAGAGAGGCAAGGAAATGGGTAAGCAAGTATCGAAGAGCACGCATCAGGGAATTATAAAAGCACAAGGAACCCAAAGGGATTAGGACATCAAGAAAAATTTCTGCCAAGAAATAGCATCCTGTCTGAGACTTGGAAGATGAATCATGAGTTATACAGATGTGGCCTGCAGCTGCAGGGGCGAAGGGACCGTGAGAGGCAGAGCTGTAGAACATTCCACACGAGTACTGCAGCTCAGGGGCCTGAAGGTACGAGCCCACGGAAGGAAAGGGAATTGCGACACAGGTGCCACAGACTTACATATGGGTGTTGAGGCACTGGTGGGGAATCAGTACTAAAGACGTGAAGCTACTTTCAAAAGTGCCTGAAGTACAAACACATGGAATACTGACAAATAGCGAATGGCTATTCTCAGAGGAGACAAATTAGAATGGGTCCAAACTGTATTTCTAAAACTTAAGGGTATTCACTGCTGTTTGGTCTCATCTACAGAACACTTCTCACTAACAACCACATGCACGGGGTAGATGTACACTGCAGTCTAAATGAAAAAGTACTTAAGGAATTAGGGGACTCTGGTTTGCTTACTTTTCTTGTAAATAAGCTAACATTTATCTCAACACAGGCCCAAATTTGTACTTTGGAGGCTGTTTCACTGCCCATTAAATAAGAATAAAATCCATTTCGTTGCAGGGTTGCTGTGAGGACTAAATGCACTAGTGTAGATAAGGTGCCTAACAGAGCAAACCTCAGCAAATAATGTGTATTATCATTGTCACTATTTATGTTCACATTACTCTTCCTTTTTATTTAGTTATCAGAGAGAGAGAGAGAGAAATGAGTGGGGGGAGGAGCAGAGGGAGAAGCAGACTCTCCACCGAGCATGGTGCCTGATGTGGGACCCGATCCCAGGACACTGAGATCATGACTGGAGCCAAAGGCAGACGCTTAACAACTGAGCCACCCAGGTGCACTGTGTTACTCTTCCTTTTGTGATATTACACCTCATGCTGGTCCAGTTGTAAAAAAAAACAGAAGAAACTTGGCTGACTGTTAATATCAACAGGAGCGTAGGAGCAGTACACCAGCCTTTACTGAGCACCAGCTTCTGTGTGCCAACAATTGTGGTACAGACCACAGCCCAAGAACTAAATCACTTAAATGGAAGCACCAGGTAGTTAAAGGGTCCTTTTAACTGAATTCTAGTTGCTAGAGGTGGTAATGAAGTAGAAGGTGAGTTTGAAAGCAGCCATTTTAGAAAGCAAAGAAATTACGGAATCCCCTTACTCAGCCATGTGATCCTAAATCTCTGATCTCTGCCTTACTAGATGCTGTGGGAACAGTCTATTCAGCCACAGGTCACGAGGAAACCTGCAATCCCGTTCCTTAGCTTTCTTCAAGTCCCCGTGTAGCTTAGGGCATAAGCTGTATTAAAGCCTAAACTATAACCTAAGCATGATGGTTTACAAAGATTTTAAATACAAAGAACAAATAATGAAGGCTACAGTACCTTCCAAGCCCTGAGACAGCAATATCAAGATGGACTAGGAAATTGTCCATTTCATGCAAAGCAACATTTCTGATTTAATTACAGGAAGTACACAGAGTCCCATGTCTACATAAAGTACATTAAGACACATGCTAGTCTTGCAGGAACTTTCTATCAAACTGTTTTCTCAGACCTCCAAAGTGGGTTCGGGAACATACAGGAATAGTTTAATCCATTACTTGCATTTTTCTATGTGAGAATAGGGAATATTCTCTTTTCATTTCATTGTTCTTCCAACCCTGCTAGCCTCTCTTTTCCCTCCCATCAGATTCAAAAAAGTAGAGTTGCAACTCCACTTCTCTTCCTCATTTACCAAGGGACAAAAAAATGAAAAATGTAAGCTTTAATATTTTATCTTATACATATGCTAATTTTGAACAGATTTCCAGATGGCACAGCTTTTAAAATGAAAAAACACTTGCCCTTTTCTCATAATGACACTGTGATGGATAAACTCTAAAGCGACCCACAATGATCCCTACCTCCTGGTGTTACATCTTTATGTAACTCACTCCCCCTGGATGTGGGTGGGACACGCGACTTGCTTCTAGCAAACAGATATGTAAGATACTCTCTCAGTAGCGGACATGCTGGAGATAGTCCTTGTAGTGTAATGAAGAGAGTGACCATGTTGAGAGGACTATGTGGCAATGGACCATAAGCAGCCTCAAGGGCCTACGCCAGCGACCAATATGAAACTGAAGCCCTCAGTTTGACAATGGTCTCTGCCAACAGTCTGCGTTAACTTGGAAGCAGATTCTTCCACGGTTGAGCTTTCAGGTAAGACCACAACCAAGTCAACACCTTGGTTATGGCTTTGTAAGACCCAGAGCAAACTTCCCAGCTAAGCTGTGCCTGTAATTCCTGCCCCATGGAAAATGTGAAATAATAAATATGTGTTGTTTTAAGCTGCTATATTTGTGGTAATTTGTTATGCAGCAATATAAAATTGCAATCATGTATAATTCATGGAAGTCAAAATCAGTGTGGATATCTGATAACTGTGGCTAACTGCAGTATGCCCAGAAAGAGTGTTAAGATACGCCAATTTTATCTACCCCAGAGCTTCTTTTCCCTCTGTTCATAAATAAACGCAACTTCAACCTCTGTTGCCATGGCGACATGTCATTCCACATGCTCATCCGTAATTATCTTTGTAAATCAACTAATATTAAAATAGAAGCTCAGAGTAATGTTTTAATAATGAAATCAAGCATCTCCATTTTGCTCCAGTAAATGGACTTTCTTTTTTCAGGCTCATATTAAATATCCAACATTTGCATGTTCCCAAAAAATCAGTTTTACATCTAGGCACAGCATCAGTTCAAAAGAAGATTAAAAACACACCATAAGCCCTTTTTCTCATTTGTTGCTTTTGCTTCTCCTCTCTTTGCCCTTCACCCCAGTCTCCTTGGGCTCTGATAGCATCTCAAGCTTTTATTCATTACAATTCCCTTGATAAATCCTGTGGAATTTACCCTGGTGAGGAAGACATGGAAGTATAATTTTAGACCCATTCTAATGGCAAGAAATCCTCATAAATCATTCTGTCTACTCTTCTCTCTACCCTTGATGTTGCCTTGGCAACTTTACAGGTATACTATTTCTGCTTTACTGGGCATCTGGTTCCACTGAGGAGTAGAGCAAACACATTCCTTCTTTCTTTTCTCAGCTGTGATCTGGGAAACTATATCAGAGTGTTGATTCTTCATGGCTTCTTGTCCCTTGCTTCTGTCAAGTCCTGAAGAAATGTCCAAAGCCAGGTCATATACAAACTTCAGGAACCCTCAAGGGCAAGTGAGGCAAGATCTCAGATTATCTGTTCCCTTTTATTTACAAATAGGCTAATAATGAGGAACTCTACCCTGACCAAGAACAGGAAAGTGGCTTGTATAAGTCTTACAATTTTAGCCATTTAAAATACGTTTCAGGTGCCTGGGTGGCTCAGTGGGTTAAGCCTCTGCCTTCGGCTCCGGTCATGATCTCAGGGTCCTGGGATTGAGTCCGGCATCGGGCTCTCTGCTCAGCAGGGAGCCTGTTTCCCCCTCATTCTCTGCCTGCCTCTCTGCCTTCTTGTGATCTCTCTCTGTCTGTCAAATAAATAAATAAAATCTTTTAAAAAAATAAAATATTTTTCAATTTAGGGCTGAAGACCACTTTATGAATCTTTCTGTTTCTCATGAACTATTAACCTCTCACTGAGAAGTGCTCACTGGCCTCAATACCACTGCAACCAGCACAGGGCGGGCTCCAGGGAGCTACAGGCACCTATATTCTAAAACATCACTTGGCAAATGTTCTGCATTTATTAACACCAGCTCGTCCTTTCATTTATCCAAAATGTACTTAACTATAAAGAAAAGTACAAGATGCTGAACCAGAGAGTGGAGCTAGGAAATAAAATGATATAATGAGACTGATGATCCCCTTGAGAAGGGAAAATAAGACGTCCACACAAATAACACAAGAGAAGAGAGCTACAGAAGAAAATCTAGAGGAAGAAAATATTTCTTCCAGTCAAAAGAATCAGAAAAGCTTAATAAATGGGATGTCTTCCCTCTGGGCTTTAAAAGAAGGAAAAGCTTTTATCATTAGATTGGAGAGAAGTGAAGGGAAGGTACAGACGCCACACAGACAGCGGCACAAACACAAAAGCAAGGGCGGGAGTACCATAGGTAGGATGAGAAGCAGCAGTGGGAGATTAGGCTGGCTCAAATGCCAGGTGGAGAAAATCAGACTTCCTACACGGGGGGTGAGAAAATACTCATTGAACAGTGATGTGATAAGATACACTTCTAGTAATGGTGAAAAGGTGTGGGAAACGTACAGCTCTGAGTGTTCCCTCAGGGGAGCTCCTATAATACCACCAGGGTGGGAGGTCGGGCATATCAGATTTGCAGAGGTAAATTCAACACTGTGTGGCTCTTAACGGTGTGACATAAAGTGTGAGAGTCTAGAGAATGTTGGCAAAGTGGGGCCAAAGTAAAATTGCAAGTGATTCCAGACAGTAAGTGGTAAGGAATTATGGCAGCAAGCATAGGCTACTTCCACAGGAAGTCTGGCAGGAAAGAGAAAAAGAGAATTTATCATTAAGTGGAATGAAGTTAAAAGAAAATATAAATAGCACCATACGAACTAGTAAGTGAATTAGGAATAAAATTTAAACCTTTATTCCACTGCAACAAGATCCACCCTGAGAAATCCAATAATGACTCACTCTTATACCAAACTTTTAAAGACATAGGATTAATCATATGAAATGTGTTTACTTTCTCTGAGATTCTTCTTTTTATGTAGATCTTAAAGAATAATTATAGAGTGAAGCACTTTAAGGGACATAAGCTTGAACCTGACAGTTACATATATGTATATTCCTATTTTTCAGTTGAGATTAAATGACAAAACAAAAATAAATCTGCTTTCGATTCTATTGACCCTGATTTTTTCACTGTTAGTTTACTTGCTTTGTTTTGAAACCCTCTGCTAACTTACAGCTGAAAAGTTTGCCTCAAAAGAAGACAATAGTTTGGGCCAAAGAAGCAACTGTAACCCATGGGGTAGTAAAATTCAAATCTGATTTTAAGTTAGGTTTTTATTTTCACTACGTTCCCTAAAAGTTCAATGACTAATTTACTTCTCTTCTGAGGGAAAAGCTGCCCTAAAACAGATGGTCTTCTGGAAGCTGTGTTATGGCTATCTCTATCTGGGTGACATGCCCAACCAAGAGAGGTAAGAAGCCACAGGGGAAACCACTAGACAGACCAATATTTTAAGTATTCAGATGTTCTAACTGCCCAGTTGTTCAAATCCTGGCTTTATTATTTTCAATTCCAGTAGCTAGATTTGGCTTTGCATTTGCGTCAAATGAGTGGCTAATACTCCAGAGGACGCCTAAAATGATCTCCCCAGGTCCAGGGCTGGCAGCAGATTATTAAGTGGCGAATCACAAATGCAGGTAGCTCTAAGTAAAGTCTATAGGTGACAGTAAATGGAAACTTGAACACTGGTATTTTCAAATCTCAGTAAGACAGTTTTTCTTAAAAGGTATTAAAAGATGCATCTAAATTCCAGAAGCCTTTTGTCATCCTTAATATAAATGCTCCCAATCCCTAAAAATGGCTTTTCTCTCCCTTTTGAATCTATTCATCCTATCTTGAATAGTTTTCAGACATTGTCATGCCTCACTGTGAATGACCCATTCATCTGTAATGTAAAAGAAAGAAAGAAAGAACAAATGAGAGAGAGAGAGAGAAAGGAAGGAAGAAATGTACATGTTTTTAATTAACAACTGTCTAATTAAAGCAGGCAGTTTACCTCCAGGTGCATCAGTAGTTGGTTAAAACCCAAGGTTAATGAGGCCACAGTCCTAAGTCTGAGTCAGTCAACCTCATGCCAAGAAATCCTATGCCACAAACTCAGAAGGCACCCCTGACTAGTTGTATTACAAACCATATTACCACTGAAAGGTCTATTATGTTACTATTTTAAAAGAAACAAACACATTTTAAAAGAAAAAAGTGGATTTTCAAGGTTGTTTTTCCAAAACATTCTAAAAAATATATAGAAAAAATATTTTTAAAATACCACCATGACCCCCAACCCAGCACTGCCAAAAGGAAAAAAAAAAAGAAAAACTATCACACACAGCTCTGCTAATGATAACACAGAAAGGCTAAGTTTCTCTTGGGAATAATTTGCTAAGATAAAATAATGCTAACTGACAGATGTAAAGACTAACTCATAAAGAAATACTTAACATGACCACTCAGTAAGCAAATACAGTAAGTGATTTGCAAAAATGCCACCTTCAGTATCATTTAGATCATTATCTGTAAAATGTCCGACATCATTGTTATGGGGGACAAAAAAGGTCTTATCAGGCCATACTTTTAAATACTTGTTTCAGTTCAACAAACAAATACTGTGGAAAGAAGGACTAATAGTTACTGACCATCTACCAAGGGCTACTATGTGTTAGGCACTATTCTGGGTGTTTAACGTATTTAACGGGTGTTTAACATATCACTTATTCCCACCACAGCCCTGCAAAGTTAGATTACCCTCATTTTCTATGGATGAAACTAAGACTTACTGGGGTTAAATGACTCCCCCAAGGACACACAGCTACTAAGGGCTGAGCCTTAATTTGAACACAGATCTACCTGATCCCAAAGCCTATGCTCTTTCCCTTTGGAACATACCTTTCTTCTGGATAACTGACCCTACATTTAGGGAGACACAACAAAGAGAAATGTCTAAGTTTCAGATCTGCTTTTAGAGTTTCCAGTGCTCACTGACTTTTCTGAAAGGGCAGTCTGGTGCTTGCTCCAAAGCCAGGCCTGATGGTTGGGCTCAGGAAGTCCTCTGGGATCTGAGAGCAAGGGGCTGCCCCAAACCACAGTCTCAGTCTAGGGCATGCGTGCCTGGCAATGACTTCCTCCTGAGTTGAGGGTAAGGGAGGATGGCAGCTGATTACCGAGCCATTCATTACCACACAAACCTCATGTTAAATAACTGACTCTCCCTTAAGGCTATTATTAGCAATGAAGGATGATGTTTGCACATCCCGATGCATCCTATTCTGTATTCTATTTTATTCTCTACCTTGTTCATTTATCTCACTGTGGGTCAAGATTAAATCAGGGCCAGATATTTTACACAGAAAGAGGCAGCACTGTATAATGTCTAAAAATGAAAGTATTCAGACTTGCCACACATATGTTATTATCCTGGCCTTAGTGAGGATTCATTAGAGTGGCAAGAAGCTCCTAGGGCAGTGTTGGGTACCAAATCATATCAGCTCTTTGTACAAGAGCTATTACAGTAATTATATCTACAAAACTGTGGTTCTAGTCTAATCACATAATTATGGCCTTAATCAACACTTGAGGTAGTATCCTTTTATGTTTTCAAGTTATAATTATTTTTGCTTTTATTTTGAAACAAAATAACTAACATATTTTCTACTAGAGTGAGGTCTGCTAAAACAAAGAAATCGAAAGCATCCTAAAGTTACCATACCCAAGAAAGCTTGTCATATTTTTTACTGAGAATCCCATAAATGCTGTGTTTGACTATTTTTCACTTTGGACTTAGGTTCTGGTATGATATACACAGCTCCAAACATTCAATGGATATAAAACTCAGGGACATAAATAATAATATATTAAAACATATAACTTACAAGGCTTCCCCTGTGCAAATGTGGTGATTATACACTCAACTAAAGAGTTTGAATACCTAAACACAGGATGTTTAAACCTAGAATATTATCTATATAAATTAAAAGATTTAAACTTGTCATTTTCAAATATAGTTGTTAACATCATCCTAAAAATGATGAAATCTTGTTCATCTACTTGTCCATCTTTGAAGTTTTGTACATCTGAATTGAGCATATATCAGTTGTTGTTTTTTTAATTACTATGCATCTAGGAATTCAAGATATTTGGCAAAATATATTTATAAATATATTATTTTAAAAGAAAGAAAAAAACTAACTATCCAAGAGGAAAAATGGTTAAACACTATATACCCATTATGAAAGAATAGTACATAGCCATTAAAAATCACATCATAAATGACATGAAAAATGATTACCACCTTTTAGTATAAAAAATAGAGAGCACGTGGGTGGCTCAGTCAGTTAAGTGTCTGACTTTGGCTAACGTCAGTCAGTCAGTTAAGTGTCTGACTTTGTCTAACATCATGATCCCAGGGTTCTGGGATCCTGCTGTGAAGGGCTCCCTGCTCAGTGGGGAGTCAGCTTCTCTCTCTGGCCCTCCCCCTCTCAGCTTGCTCTCTCTCTCAAATAAATAAATAAAATCTTTTTTAAATAGCAGAATATATAACTTAATAGTTTGACACCTTTTATTCAAAAATTTGCTCACTATATAGGTGCAGTTCCTAAGCACAGAAAAATACGTGGAGGTTACAAGGCAAACTTTCCAATAGTGCTCACCTCTGAATTGTAGAACTACATGTGGTTTTTGTCTTTTTTTTTTTTTTCCTTCGCTGCAGTCTTGAAAGTTTCTACTATATGCATTGTTGTTTTTTGATCAGGGTGGGGGGTGGGGAGCAAAGATTTTCAAAGCATGACATAAAACTAGAAATCATATAATAGTAATCTTTGGAGGTGGGATTACATGGAACTTTCATTTTATACTTTCTACATTCTCTGTAGTCTGAAATCTTCTACGCACATGTATTATTCTGGGAACCAATCAATGTATACATAGATTTAGAAACAACCAATACATGCTAATTTTTTACTTCAATGAATGAGACATTTTTTAAAGCAGCAATTTTGGGGAATTTTTTTAAAAGAATATTTTGATGCATTTTTGTTTAAATGAGATATTTAAGGGTATATTGACAGATTAACAGCAGCAACAACAAGAGCAACAAAACTCTCCTACCTTTCTTAGGAAGTTTTCTAGGAGAAATAAATAGGAAAAGTTATATACATTTATAAGTATCTGAATTCCAGTTTCAGAAAGATGGTACATGAGGACAATTCTTGATGTTTACAATGCTACAGTCTTGCTAGTCAAAATTGTGTACAGAATTACTTGTTTCAGTGCATTTATCAACTGTATATGGATAACACATAGATTATTCAAGAAGTTAAAAAACTGCTCCCAAGCCCAAGAAGGAGAGCCATTTAGGAAGCCAGCAACTCTGATTTAATATGCACAGTCTGTATGGAGCTGTGCCACCCACCCACGCACTATCACCATCCTTCAATATCACAGTGGGCTGGTGACATGATTTAATTGCTGAGCTACAGCTAATTATAAGGCAAATGAAACACGAAGAAAGAATTCACCCCAACCAATTAACTCACACAGTGGACATTAATTGTCTTAGAATGCTCTGCATATGCTAATTCAAACTTTATCACCCATAAAGGCATTCATACAACCATGACTCTTTGTTGTTACATTCTTTTTCATGCTTTATAACAGTAGGAATGACCCTGATGCAGAGCATCCTTCTTGGCATTCAGCTTTTTCCGGATGGGCATGAATCTCAGTGCTTCACCACGGGCTTTAAGCAGTGTTGCTTAAATAATGTCAGTTACTGCACAGTAATAAGTTGATAATAGTATAATAACTCCATTAGGAAAAATGAAAGTAACATGATAACCTGGAGTCACAATGTTTATATAATAACCCAATAAGTGCAATTAATTTGTGCTGCCAGATTAGCTTAATACACCTAATCAGCAACGCTCCTAAAACTAAGGTTGGAAAAAGGATTATAGTTCTTGAGATTCTCATTTTTTCTGTTCTACTATTAAATTGGTGAAATGTTAAGTTGTACTTTCTCAACATTAAGAAGCTACAAACCATGCTTTGGATTCTGTGTCAGTGTTGTGTAAAACCATTACATAAACATACTGCAACTAGGGTTCCTTCCTCTGCCTCTCAATCTCTACTAGCTAAGTGGAACACTTCTTTCCAGAAAACATCTAGGGATCCAATTTGCTCTCTCTTGAGCCAAATGCTTAAAGTCTCTATGAGCTAATTTTTCTCATTAATAAATTGAAGAATTTGGACTCTAAAGTCCTTTTCAACTCTAAGACAGACGACAAATCTCCAACGACAAATGAAGCACAAGATTTAAGCTAAAAACTACAAACACCGTAATTCATATCACAAAGGACTCAACTCACTAATAACGAGCACCTAGAACTTCTGCCATGGAGCAAAGTAAAAATTGTTGCCATGATGAATTCGCTGAGCATTACAATGTATATTCAAAAAGTTTAAAAATTATATACCTTTAAACTATGGGTTCTTACATACTTAGGCAACATGAAGGATACTAGTCAGTATGTTTTTTTGAATAGAATATACTTGAACAGATTTGCAATGTGTTTTACAGCAATTATTTTCATTTTCATTCCTGAAAATCCTCAGGAAAGGATAAGAATTATTTTCGCCCTATAAGCAAACCACTGGTATCATGTCCACCAAGAAATAATTTTTAAGTGTTCAGTTTCTTGGAATTGAGCTAGAAAATATAAACTAACTGTACTTAAAATTATTAAATTCATTTGATAAGCCAAATTGTGATATCATCTCATAGTTCTGCCCCAGTGCTAATTAATTTAAAATCATTCTATGAAATTGTACATCTGTACCCAAAAGAGTACAAGTACAAAAGGAGCATTATTCACCTCAGCTTCACTGCTTACTAGCAAACAAACATGTCAGCTAAGTATAGCTGTCTCAGGAGAAGCCAAATTTCTAAATCTTGCAGGGATTCTAACTAGAACACCATTATTTATTTATCTTGTCATGGTTTCCTTAACTTTACCTAATGGCATTATAAAGATCTAGGACATTTAATCTCTCAAAGCCTTATTAAAACAAAAGTCTATCACTCTACTTCATTATTTGAAGTCACAGGGTATCTAGTGACTTTTCTTTTCCATGTACCTATTGGGCCTGGCCATTCACAATGTACAAACTGCATTATCTTCTGTCAGATTAGCTCTTGGTGTAGGTGTGGCAGGAGCCTAGAAACAGTTTTTGCGTGGTTTACTTTTCCTATTAAAGCATTATCCAAGAGGGAAAAAAGACCGCCACCCAAACTAGATACTAGATTAATGGTACATAAGAAATCATGTGGGGTGCCTGGGTGGCTCAGTCGTGAAGTGTCTGCCTTTGGCTCAGGTCATGATCCCAGAGTCCTGGGATCGAGCACTGTATTGAGCTCCCTGCTCAGTGGGAAGCCTGCTTTGCTTCTCCCTCTCCCATTCCCCCTGCTTGTGTTCCCTCTCTCCCTATGTCTTTCTCTGTCAAATAAATAAATCTTAAAAAAAAAATTAGGCAACAATATTACTTCTATACCATTAGAGGACAAATGCATAAAATAGCCAGTTTAAAGTAATTAGTGTGATTTTTTCCCCTTAATTTCAGAAGGATTAAGGTAAAAAATAATCCAATCCAGTGATCTAACAAGAATTTTAACTATATTTTTTCCATAATGATTGAAACAGTATTTTTTTTTTTAAATGTAATACCCTAAGAGAAAGACATCTACATGAAACAGAAAGGAAAGTCAGAGACTGGTTCCTGACTGGTCAAGAGAAACTGACCAAAAAATGTGTTTTATCTGTTTAATGGACATTTGTTTGGTGCTTATTATGGGCCAGACACTGTGCTATACATATTACAAATACTGGCTCATTTAATCCTCATAACTACTGTGTAAAATAAGTACTATTGTCCCCATCTTACAGATGGTAGAACAGGAACGGAGGAGTTAAGTGACTTACTCAAAGTCAAACAAGTAGTCAGGGTTAAGAAGCAGGATTTAAACCCAGGCCGCCTGGATCTGAAGTCTGAGCCCCAAAGCCCTCTCACCCAGCCCTCCATGATAGGCTGCCTCTCTTCTGGAGTACTAGCGACATTCGGCGGCTTTAGGTAGTTATTACTTGATAATCATGGACATTCTCAGGGAGACAGAAAAACGAAAACTTTTAAAAGGCAAACCACATACTGTCTCCACAAAGCATGCCTGAGATGTCCGTATCATTCATATGAATAGAGCTCTACTTTACCACATCCCCAGGTTCCTTTCACTGAGATGGTACATTTTTCCCCAGAAACTATAATTTTCACTTCCACTTAATATTTTGGATAGTTTTCTATTTCAGAACATCCAGACCTACGTCATTCACTTCAACTGCTACCCAACAGTAGACCGTATGGAGGTATGGTTAAATAGCCCACTGCTTTCTCCCACTGTTTATTATGGAGTTTCTTCTGTTTTTGTTTTGTTTTTTTTTTTTCCCCCAGGCCTCATTCCAGTAACCTGCTAATTTCCCTTCCCTCTTCAGTCCTGTTCTTCAAAGACAGAAGACCAGCCTCAGTGCTCCCTGGTAGGTACCAGCACAGCCCACCTAGACTTCTGATAATCGTAAATCTACAGTTTTTAGCCACTATGCTCCCCCTTTTCTTTGTCCCCAGCTCCCTTCTGCAATGCCTACCATGTGCCTCACTGCCTGAGCACCTCCTTGGACTCTGGACTGCTGTGACACTCTTCATTTCCTTCATCCACCCCTGAAGCTGGACCAGTTACATGGGCTGCCTCTCTCTCCCAATTCTGGCTCCTGTGCACCCACCTTGCTCTGCTAGAAGGAGCTACTAGCTCTGCCTGCCCAGGTCCCAAGAAGTGCAAAAGCAAACCCAATCAATAGATAGTAATTAAACCTCTGCCTCCAAAACCCAAAAGAGGTTGTCCATGGGATTTCACATAGATTCCTGACACTAAGTAAGGATGTAAATTTATGTTTAGTTTTAAAACTTGAACTCTCTCCAACAGGATTCTTAGAAAATAGTAAAGTGTGAATAAAGGCAAAAATAAGAGTTGTTCTAAGGAAAAAATGGCAATAAGTGCAAAAGATAATCTAGAGAAGACTTGGCATTTCTGAAATCAAAACATTTATTACTACGCAGATCATAACCAATCTTCATTTCTAGTTGAGCTGGGTAGAAACACTAACTAAACAATGATGTAGGTTATTTTCAAATCTAACCTGTTCTCTTTTTTTTCCCTTCAGTCTAAAATTTTTAAGCAAACCATTCAGAATATAATATTATAGAATAAGAGCAACTGAGGGGAATCGGGTAGAGGGAAAGGCCTAAGGATGACTTCAGTTAAGAGGTCTTAAAGTGAAATGTTGCTTTCACACACTGATCTATACCATATTTAGGAACACACTAATATGAATATGGTTTCCTTCCCCATATCCAAACTATATCACTGCCCCAGATAATTTTTCCTCTAGGAAATGAAAGGTTTAAAAAAATTTCTCTCATTAATGAAAATTATTCTGCTTATGACATTAGTATATATTTTCTCACTTTAAAAATAAGAGGCTGTTGAGTCAGTCACTAAGTGTATTAAATAAACTGTGGAAGAGTATTATCCTGTAAGAAAACTCTTACCCTCACTCTCATACTACTGGAGATTTCCAGTTAGGTCTAAAGGCCAGTAATAACCACAGATAAAGACAGTTCCTGGTTTACCTTAAATGGAAACTGTTGCCAAGGAAAAAACAAATGGAACATAGTTTAGTATATTTTTTAAAGGAAAATCAAATGGAACATAGTTTATTTTGCTTCTAATGCTTCTTTCACAGGCTGAACATGACATGTGAAGAACCAGACATTTCATGCTCAGTTGTAACTTTTTACAGATCTGATTACCAGATCTTTATCCAACTGGTTTGCTGATTGGGTTAACTCCCAGCTCCAAGCCACCTTATTGGGAAGCCTTGAATTAATCTTCAACAATTGCACTACCTAGACCTTACTTTGGAATAGCCTATATTATCATCTGATGTCTTTGAAGAATGAGAACATGTTGGAGCTGGGAAAAAAACCTCAAAACACCATTTCCCAAATGGGAATCTTGAAAATTTAAGTTTCATAGGCAATTCAGAGATGTTAGTTGAATTGGGGGAGGGGAAATTTGAGAAATACTGGGTGGAGGTTAAACAGATTTTTTTTTTCAGTACAGGATGTCTTAGAAGCGTCTACAAGCTGAATGCACTGTGATTCTCCAGAAGGGGAATTTACTATACTATTTATGTTTATTTACTGGTGGAGCTCTTAGAATACTTTTTTCCCAATTGTGGTAGAATATACATAACCAAATTTTATCATTTTAACCATTTTTGAGTGTATAGTTCAGCAGCGTTAAGTACATTCACACAGTTGTGCAACCCATCTCCAGAACTTTTCATCTTGCGAAACTGAAACTCTAAACCCATTAAACCACAACTCCCCATTTCCCCCTCCTCCCAGCCCCCCGCAACCACCCTTAAAATATCTTTAGAAAGTAATAATCCACAAAACATATTTTGCAAAATGCTGCGTTTTCTCTCATAATTCACCCCCTCATTTTATTAATGGGAAAATGGACCTGTCCAATGTCACAAGTTAATAGCCAAATCTAGAACTCAGACTTCTGTACTTTCAATCTGACCTCTTTTCACAACACTATGAATAGACAGGTGAAATAAGTTAATAATTACCCAAAATTCTACCACTACATGCTCTGAGAATACTTGGTATCTACCAGGTCCATTTCAAACAAAGGACTGAGTATTAGGTAAAAATTTCCCCGAAGTCACACTTTGTCCACAATTCTCCCAACTGGGGTGCATGTAACATCAGGAAACCCCAACTTAAACATGCTATAATACCTTCCTGGAGCATCAGTTTTATTTGATGATTAAATGACAGTTTAATATTTTGATACTAAAATCATCTGATATACTAAAAGGCAAAACGCAAAATTAACCTCAAAGGACTTCAAGGGGATTCCATTTCAGCAGTGAGCTTCGGCCTGTGACCCCATCTGCCTAGGGCATCCATTCCCTTATCTGTCTCTAGGGCATCTGACAAAGAAACATGAGAAACATTGCACAAAGGGGAAGAGCCTATAATCTATTGTAGGGCCTGGTTTGAGAGGGTTGCCCTGAAAACCCATGAACCAAACTACTTCCACATGCACCGAGGGGTTCATGTAACTTCAGATGCTCGTATAGGCCTGTGTCTCTCATGAGCATGAGCATCCAAAGGCTCCAGAGAAGGAACAAGTCAGGGAGTCTTCCAATAATAATAATCAGCCAAAAGAATACAAAGAAGAGTGCTATTATCTATTGATAGACATCAAGTTTAGGATGCAGTGGAGAAGCTGGTAGTGGAAGAAAAGGGTTTAATTACACATCAACTTTCTGCTTGGAAGGTCCACTGTGGGATGGCATTTAAATTCCAGTAGCTACTTTTTTCTGTGATTCTAAATCCACAAAACTTGACATGGCTGTCCTGCCCATTCATGTTTGCAACGTACTTATTAAAATTCAATTACATCTAGTCACATTACACAAGAATAAAAATGAAAAATGTTTTTCCCCTTTCCTCTAAAAAGTATCCAAAGAGAGAAGGCACAGCCTTTTAAAAATCATTCTGCAGAGGCAAGAAGGATAAGCTATTTTTCTTTTAGATCTTGAAGGTATCAGCTTTCATTCATATGCTGCTGCCAACATTCTAAGCTTTAGAAATTACTGGCAAAAAAAAAAAAAAGAAAGAAATCACTGGCAGATTCTCAAATATCAAATACATAATGAAAATTTTCTTGCCTTTATTTTAGCTGTGCCTAAGCAGCTGGCTCGAGGCAGCTGGCAACCCGAGAACAAAATGTAGTCTAGTGAAGCTAAACACCTCCTCGATGAATATCACGTGCCAGGGCAAGGTCAGCTTCAGCTCCACTTGGCATTTCCTTTTAGCCTGACTCAAAAGATCCCTTCTCAGAATATCTACATCAGTATGTTAATCCTGGGACTGGGTTCTGGGTATTCATTCTTCCCTCAGCTGCTCTCTGCTTCACATCCTCTAAAATCATGGTTCCCCATGCCAAAGTGAAAGGCAAAATGGTACATTAGTCAAAGACACAGAAAATGAGCACCACATAAGGTGCGAGGCATGTGCCATGAATATTAATGTAACCCAAGCAATTATAATCATTACAATGGGAGCTGGCACAAATTCGTTACTTACCGCACAGAAAAGGCTCCAGTTAACCTTGGTGAAGTTTAGGAAGCTGTGCTTTAGTCACTCAGAGGAGGCCTTCCTTTTTCTAACTGAGTAACAACTCTGGATTCCCAACTCCCCAAGATGGCCAATTATTATTTTCAGGAGCACTGCTAAATTCTCAGAATAAATTTGAATTTGTATTAAAGATTTGTGACATCTTGTAGATGGGTGATGGTAAAGCAGAAAGAAACATAGGATGAAACAGTTTACGAGAAAATTAAAATCATTCTTATCAATGGCTTATTAATTTATAAACAACCTATTCTAACAATGTTGCATTAAGTGGGATAAAATAATAATAGTAATGAAAACAACTTAGTACTGAATCAGAGCCACCACCCACCCTGAGGCATAGAAAGGAAATGCTTTTTATAAAAGGGAAGAAGAGTAAAAAATGAAAAGGAAGAAAGAAAATACATTCATTATGCTTAAAATGTACATTTATGTAATTTACTTAAATGAGACCAGTGTCCTAAACTGTGGGCCCTACAATAATACATCACGTTGTCTTTCACTCTTTATACCATAAATGAGATTTCCAAACAGGTCTAAATTATCAGACTCGCTAAACCTTCCCATATAGTTCTAAAAACAAAACAAAGATACTAATTTGTAAGCATGAAATAGAAAATTAAACAGCTTTATCAGCTCTAAGAAAACACTCATACACTGTATCCCAGCCCAGCCAACATATGTCAATAAATATCTTTTGGATCCTGAATGAAATGGCACTGTGGAGAATTCAAGGGAATTTAAGAGAATTGATTTTTAGCTTCCTTAATGATACAGTTGAGGAAAGGTACTAGAAAGGTAACACATGAACTGTCTGTTAAGGGTCTGACAAGTCTCTCTTTAACCAAATCTTAATCAGGTTCCCTCTGAATCCTCTTTCCATGTAGGCCTTGACTTTTGGACTTGCATGTGAGCCTTTGCATTGCCCAATTTTAGCAAGAATCCTGTTAAGTAGGTTTAGCCAGAATCCCCCACCCTTGATATCTGATCATCCTCAGTATCTGATCAAATTCCTCACCCCCCACCATCCCCCATGTAATATCCTCCTGGCCTGCCTTCAGCAAGAATTCTGTTAGGTCAGTTCAGCAAAGATAACCCTACCCTCATAGTAATTTTCCAACCACTGATTTCCTTCCATCCCTACCCTGCTCCTTGGCTATAAATCCCCACTTTTCCTTGTTGTAGTCAGAATTGACTTCAGTTGTATAGCAAAGTCTCTTTCCCCTACTGCGATAGTCCTGAATAAAGTCTGTCTTTACTTCTTTAACTACTATCCAGCTCTGGTTTTCTTTGCCAGGTCTTAGTCACTGTTTGTCAATTCTTCAAAATCTGTGTTAAGCAGATTTACCACATGACCCAGCAATTCCACTCCTAAGTATATGCCTATGAGAACTGAAAACATAAAGCCTCACAAAAATTGGCACACAACTGTTCACAGCAATATTATTTATAAAGCCAAAAAGTAGAAACAACTCAAATCCCCATCAAATGATGAATGGATAAATAACAGGCAATATTTCCATCTGTATAAAAGAATCATATTAAAAAAAAAAAATGGAGCATGACACATGCCATCACATGGGTGGACCTTGAAAAGATTATGCTAAGTGAAAAAAGCCAGTCACAAAAGGCCATATGTTGTATGATTCTATTTACATAGAATTTCCAGAATAAGAAAATCCACAGAGACAGAATGTAGATTAGCAGTTTCCAGGGAATGGGGAAGGGAGAAATGAGAAGTGACTGTTAATGGGTACAGGGTTTCTTTTAGGAGTGATGCAAACATTCTAAAATTAGATGGTGATGGTTGCACAACTCTGGAAATAGTAAAAACCACTGAATTGCATACTTTAAAAGAGTAGATTTTATATATGTTAACTACATTTCAATAACTCTCTTATGAAAACAAGTCATCACCAGGGGTTCATTTGTTCAACTGTTGAAAGCCTACCACACGCCACGCATTGGGAATGTCACAACACACAGGCATGGTTCCTGCCCTCCTAGAATTTACAGTCTTGTGGAGGAAGCCTGGATTGAAATCCAGGCTCACAAATTACTGTAATCTGGGACAGCATCTTACTTCCCTCATCTATAAACAGGGCTAAACACAGTACTCAGTGACGGGCACACTGCAAGGGCTCTCTAAAGGGTACTTATTAAGGGAATGTAAAGGAAAATTACAAATGCCAGGGGAAAAAAAGAATATGAATAAAACAAGAGGGCTTCGATTAAGAGGTTAGAGAAGGTATCTTTTCAGGAAATGACATTTGGGCTAAAAACTGAAGGCTCAGTCAGTTGAAGGTAGTCAGAAAGAACTTTAATTACAGACAAAAGTGTGAATGCAAGGTTTTGAGGCAAGGAAAAAGCTCGAGGCATTCCAGGAACTGTGTATGGTTAGGGGACACTAAACAAGCGAGGAAAAGATAAGCAAGGGCCAGAATGTATTGGGTCTTGTAGCCCAAAATAAGCATTTTGGATTTTATTTTAAGTACAATGGAAAATCACTAAAGGTTTTTGGCAGAAGGATGACATGATCCAAATTACATTTCAAAAAGATCACTGGCTGCTGTGAGCGGGGAGAGCCTGCAGTCAGAAGGCTACTGCTGTGTTCCAGGGCAAAAATAATGGTGACTTGGATTACACTGTGGTAGAATCACGGTAATCTTGACTGGGCTGAGTCACACAGAAAAGAAAACAAGGATTTTCAGCAAAATCCCTTCCTTTCTGTTCTACATATGCAGCCTGCACTGGATAGAACACAAAAGGAAGGGGGAACACTGTATAGAAGGGTAGCCAACCAACTAGAATGAAAAGGCCCTCAAATTCCTAGTTTTATTCCCAACCAGCTATGGAATCTTGACAAATGCTTCCCCTGAACTTCAGTTCCTTATCAGTATAACTAGAAAAACAGCTGAATCCAGGTGCCTGGTGGCTCAGTGGGTTAAACATCTGACTCTTGATTTTGACTCGGATCATGATCTCATGGTCATGAGTCTGCTTGAGATTATCTCTCTCCCTCTGCTCCTCCGCATGCGCGCACGTGCGTGCATGCCCTCTCTCTCAAATCATTAAATAAAATCTTAAAAAAAATAGCTGAACATCACAAGGTTACTCTAAGACTTAACTAACAATATATGTGAAGCAACACCAATAACTATAATAACAACAACTAACAACATAAGCGAAAGTGCCTCTGGAGTATCAATCAGAGCAGTGTGCTCTGTAAGTGCTAGTCCATTTAAGAGATACACCCAAAACAAAAACAAAATACAGATTGTGATTACTTATTCGTTCCTCTTTAAGGTCCAGTTTTCTTCATTTTGCTTTGCTTTAGTGAACATGTGTTAAGTTTCTTCAGTACACTCGGGCCTGTAGAGAACACAGCCGGGATCCATCTACTTCTGTTCCATGGCACACACTTGTTAGGAAACCCTACAATTATTGCAGATAAACGTCCTCTCCCACAGGCACACTTCTGGGGAGCAAATGTTACCTAAAGAGATCTTTTCCCTGAAGAAGCCTGGGCCAGGAAATACACGACTTGGAAGAAAATTGGTGAACATTTGGCTATAAAACAGTTTTATGAAGCAACCAGTATAAGGAATGATTTTAGGAGCTATTCTGGCAAAGTTCACAAAGAAAGTACCCTGTCTATATGCCTAAACTTCTGCTGAAATTAAGAAATTATAACCAAATTGCCCCCTGAAAAACACAGCATTTTGGTGTTGGTCTTGCCACTAGTGAAGACACCCTTGTATATATTAAAGCCACCACCTTTTGTGAAGCTTATTTGTATTAAGGGTACACTTGGGACTTTTCTCAAGTTAATTAAATAGCTGTGAAGAAAGCAAATTCTTCTGAGACTTTTCTGCAAGCCCCTGACAAAAGCCTATAGGAAAGTAGTTTTTTAATTACCTTGATATTTCATTAATGTTTTTGCTGACTTTTTATGATAATTACATCACTTTTCTCTGTAAAATGTTCTAAGAAAGTGTTAATTAGGAAAAGCAAAGGGATATGTATTTATTTACCAGAATGTTGAACCAGATAATGAAAAAGAAAGGAAAAAAAAAAACCTTTCCCATATACATCATCCCATAAACTTTTAAGTTCAACAAAACAAGATCAATTTTGTTTTACAGTTTAGTAAAATACCATATTAAAAAGCCAAGGCAGCAAAACAAAAAACATCTTTAAAGAAATGCCATATTTTATTGTCATAGCTATATTAATTATTAAATAAATATGAGGAAATTTAATTATCTCCCTGAATAGGGATTTAATGTGTGGAAAATTAGTGGAATTCAAATCTTATACACAAATAGTGATATAGATTATTATAAATAATACTTATTGGAAATTGCTATAAATGGCATACACTAGCAAAAAAATAATGTCTCACAGGTAAAGAAGACACTGAAGAATAACAGTTTTACAAGTATTTTCTGAGTTAGTGTTTAGTAAAGGATGCTTCTATAGAAAAAGAAACCAAGAAAGTAGCAGATATAATTATTTTATACAAATATAAAAATAAAAATCTTCCATTGCCTCTCAAATGAATGAAACACAATGAATGGAAACACAAGCTTTATCATTCTTAAAACTTTTTATCTTTGTCCTAGGCTTAAGCCAAAAAAAAAAAAAAAAAGGAGCTGCATTTTATCATTTACAGTAAAATCATCACTCATATTATAAAAAGAACCTTATCACCCATATTTTCTTTCTTATGTAATTCTACTTAGAACCTCAAAAGAGAACTAAGTCAAATTCAAAAACAAGAACAAAAACAAACACTTAAGATTCTATTTCCAGTTGTTTTTTATTTTTATATGATTGAGATATTTTTCCATTTATAGGACATGTCTTATCATAGTATGTTAAAAAAAAAAAACCTCAGTACTTTGAAATATCATTAGAGAGAGATTCATTAGAAAGGTCTTAGCAAAGTCAAAGCCAAGGGAATTCTTAACTTTCTTTTCCTTTCTTCTTCCTGAAAGATGTAAAAAACCAAAAGAAAGTTCCCAGCGTTCTGTGCTCCACTCTATCTACGTGGGGCATTAAGACACCAATAACTCTAGCTGAAGTGACTGAACTAACCCACTGTTAGCACAGAAAAAACACAGTAGGTTGGTTATAAGGAGTGCTGGCTAAACTTAGGATGTATGTGCCATTTCTTCCTTTGTCTCTTGTCCTGGTATCTATTCAATGTTTGATGTACAGAATACAAAAACATTCACTTTTTCCCTACAAAAAATCTGAACTTAATTCACCTATGATAAGCTAGTGTAATTATATCTTTTGAGGAGATCGCACAAATTTATTATATCCTAGAAAATTTAGCATACATATAATATGTTAATGTCCAGAAAAGGGAAAAAGAATAATTAAATACATAAACTGAACCGCTATTGTTGCTTATTAGCATTCTAACAGAAGGATAACTCAGTGACAAAATCCCATAGATTACTATGAAAAGGTGATTGAATTTCATGTCACAGTGAACGAAAGATTAACAAGCTACCACCTTTAATTAACCAATATGGATTTTGATCTCCAGGGCAGTACATGTGTAATTAGAATGCGCTCTCTGCTTGGAGGCTAAAAAAGTACGATAGAGTCCTTGTTGGCAAGATTACTTACCATCTGCTATAGACTGAATTGTGTCCCCCTAAAATTCCTATGTTGAAGGAACCTGAGGGGCCCAGCTGGTTAAGCAATTGCCTTCAGCTCAGGTCATGATCCCAGGGTCCTAGGATCCAGTCCTGCATCTGGCTCCCTGCTCAGTGGGGAGTTTGCTTCTCCCTCTCCCATTGCCCCTACCCCTCCACTCATGATCTGTCTCTTGCTCTCTCTCTCTCTCTCTCCAATAAATAAAGTCTTTAAAATTCATATGCAGAAAGAAGCCTTCATCCCCAATGTGATGGTATTTAAAGATGGGGCTTTTGGGGGGTAATAGGTTTAGATGAGGTCATAAAAATGTAGCCTTCATGATGGGATTAGCACCCTTAAGAAGAAGAGACATCAGACAGCTTTCTCCCTCTCCCTCTGCCACTTGAAGACATAGCAAGAAGGTGCTGTCTGAAAACCAGGAAGAGAGCCCCCACCATGGAAATGAATGGCCCTTCACCTTGAACTTGGAACCCAACCTTCAGACTGAGAAAAAAAATTCTACTGTTTAAGCCATTCAGTCTATGACATTTTGTTATGGTAGGCCAAGATGACTAATACTCCAACAAATCAGTGACAAACAAGGTACCCTTTTGAACAGAAAACAAACTAAGAATACAATCTGAAAATGTGCTTGAATTCTTAAGCTTTGTCCTCCACATCAATTCTCCAGGTAACAACTACTGTAACTGTTGCTTATGTTCTTTTCTGGCATAGCAATGGCTACAGACCTGCAATTTACAGTACTACCTCAACTTATATTCCTCCTGTGTACCTTCAAGGAAGTAAAATTCAAACTCACTGACTGATGTTTTCTGCAAAGTAGAGTATTTATATCTAATTTTTTCTTAACAGTAAATCTGGGGTTCAGATCATTTATACAAGTTGTTCTTTGGGTATCTAATTATTTTATGTGATAAGTCATTTGCATCAAACTACTTGTAAAAGCATCCTAAGTGGGTGCCTGGGTGGCTTAGTTGGTTAAGCATCTGCCTTTAGCTCAGGTCATGATCCCGGGGTCCTGGGATCAAGTCCTGAGTCAGGTTCCCTACTCTGCAAGGAGTCTGCTTCTCCCTCTGCCACCTCCCCACTTGTTCTCTCAATTTCTCTCTCTCTCTCTCTCAATCTCTCCCATTCTCTCTCTCAAATAAATGAATAAAGGTTTTTTAAAAAGCATCATAAGTTATGTCTATGCTCTCACTTGTCCCCCTTCCCCTGCAACACATACACACACATTGTAGAAAGTAAAATTCAAATAAATTTCATCAGGTTGGCCAGTAGAAAAGCTTGGGTTAATAAGCTTGAATCTTATGAAACCTCCCTCCTTATTTCCCCCATTAGTGAAGGAGTCTTTAGAGCTGAATTGTGAGACTAGGCCTATAAGAAAAAGGATAAATGGTCAATCTGGTTAATTATCTACCACCCATTCACCTCAAGAACCTGAAACTCCATGTCCTGGACTTTCAATTTCATGGTGCTTTACAAGGGCAGGAATTAGATTCCTTTTCCTATTTGTTTATGCGGAAGGGAGTATTACTTTAAACATTACTGTAATTATTTTAAAATATCCTATAAACCTTCACTTCAATGGAAGTACTTTCATTACTACCTATTTAGCTTTCACACACACTTACTATTCTGTTCTTGAAATCATACCGTGGCAACATATTACACCTTAGATGTATTTCTCATGTATTCATTCTTTATACTTTTCATTGTAATGACTCAAAGAATTTTACTATGTTGATGAAGCATCATACTATATCAGTTCCTTTTCTATAAACATTGAAGTTATTTCCAATCATTTGCTATTTATGGAAAACAACAGGGTCTAATCACGGTATGTATACCTATTTCCTTGGGATAGATTCCTAGAGATGGAATTACTAAGCCAAAGGGTCTGAAAATTTTTTCACTTTTCCTATGTTTTGATGTTATTTTTCAAATAGGACTGTGCAAGTTTTACTGAAAATCTGCCAACATGAGATGTTTTCTTTGTGATGGGAGGAGGGGATGACCTCAATAATTATAAAATATCTATGTACTATAAACTTGAGCAAAATCTTTGATTATGAATTATGATAAACATTTTTCATGTTCACTTCATTAACTACATTTCCCTTTGTGTATATTATTTGTTTTACCCATTCATCTATAAGTCTCAATGTTTGTGGGATAAAAATGAATAATCATTTTATATTTTATAGTTATTATTTTTCAGCCATATTGGTACAAATCTATCTTCCTACTTTGTACTATCATATTGAAAAAGTCTATTATCATTGGGCATATATTTTAAACACTTTTCAAATCTATCTTTTTATTTCTTCTATTCGTTTTAAAGATCAGATTTATTTATTTGAGAGAGAGAGACTAAGAAGGAAAGAACAGAAGGAGAGTAAGAGGGAAAAGCAGACTCCCCACTGAGCAGAGAGCCTGACAAAAGGCTTGATCCCAGGACCCCGAGATGATTACCTGAGCCCAAGGCAGACGCTTAACCAGCTGAGCCACCCACCTACCCCCTTCCATTCTTTTAAAACTGAAAAAAAAAAAAAAAAATCTAGCGGCACCTGGGTGGCTCAGTTTGTTGAGCACCCGACTCTTGGTTTCAGATTAGGTCCCAGTCCTACCTGAGAATCTCAGGATCAAGCCCCACCACATTAGTCTCCACACTGAGCATGGAGTCTGCTTGAGATTCTCTCCCTTTCCCTCCCCCTCTGCCTCTCCCTGTGCACACTCCCTCTAAAAAAAATAAACAAAATCTTTTTTTTAAATTTTTTTAAAGATTTTATTTCTTCCTTTTGTCAGAGAGAGAAAACACAAGCAGGAGGAGCAGCAGGCAGGAGGAGAAGCAGGCTCCCTGCTGAGCAGAAGCCTGATGCGGGGCTCAGTCCCAGGACCCCGGGATCATGACCTGAACTAAAAGCAGACACTTAACCAATTGAGCGACCCAGGCATCCCTGTTTTAGTTTTTAAAAAAATATATATATATTTTTTATTGGAATTCTTTTCACTGATTTCATTAACTCATTAAGTTCACTAATTTATTTTAAATTTATATTAGTATACAGTAAATGATGTTGATGTAACTACCTTTTCAAAAATTGCTACTCAGCTTCTCAACACCACTACAATTCTTTTTTTGGAGAAAACACATTTTATTATATTGTTTATACATTGTTGAATCTATTTCTAGACTCAAATATTGTTCCACAGATCTGTGTTTACATTTTTTAATCATTATTACTCATTGCTCTTCTTCTTGGAAAGTTTCTTGGGAAGCTCCCATGTTCATTTTTCCATTAGATCATCCTTTCAAGTCCCCTACCCCACCAAGCCCCCCGCCAAAATCCCAGAATGATTTTGGGTGAAATGTATTACATGCATAAATTAGCTTTGAAAGGCCAGGGGCTGGATTTACAAATTAAAATGCTGCACACCCAAAGAAAGAATGCTTTGGCTTTCTAATACCTGTTTTTAGTTTCTCTCAGGGTGAGGAAGCTTTATGTTTATTTTTGAGACTTATGCTGTATATAACAAGTTCTCTATAATTCTATTTTCATGCCCTGCCTTTACTTACTTCAGAACATACTTGAAGGCCCAACATCTCTTCCAGCTACGAAACACCTGGAAAGAGCCAAGGTTTTACACTCAGCTGGAATCATGAAAGAGTTAGAGGGAAATCAGCTCCAGCACTGTAATTAGAAACCTTTCCCTTATTACAGTGGTGTTGTAGTTGTGAGCTACCTGATAATGCTGCTTGCCTTGTTTGCATTTCCTGCTTCAACTGATCCCACAGCCTCCAGACTCATTTTGACCTTCATTTCACATATGCTCTTCTTTTCTAACGAGCCAGCACCTAGCCCCACCTATGGCCTTTCACTACTGGACCCATCCTACCCCATCCAGTGTTTGCCACCCCAGACCATCACACCAAATAATCCCACTGCACATGTGTCAACTGGTCACACTAATCAAATGGATATGAAATATCAAAAAAAAAACTTAAAATTTCAGATCAAACAAATTCTGAAAATTTGTGGAAGCCTAAGGCCCACAGCCAGAAATAAAATATAACTAACAATTAGTTGGTGTGTAAGAATTTGATTCAGTGTCAAAAGTATAATCCATGGTACTTCTGACCAGAGAGACACTACCTCCATGGAATGAAGTGTCTGAGGGATGACATAATTCTCAATTCCATAATAAATCTAGAGCTATATGTCTAAAATTAGCATGAATTTCATACACACACACACATACACACACACACACAAATCAAACTTTACCTGATCTCTGTTCATTCTAGCCATGTTAGGCAAAGAAACCCTTCTTGACTTGAACACTCTTTCTTTTTTCCCTTTAAATAATAATGTATTCAAGAGCAATTATATGTGATATTTCTTTGATGCCAATCACACAGTAGTTGCATAAATATAGCCAATCAATTGACTTAGAAGCTGAGTTAAAATTTCTCTGTGTTCTAATTTCTCATAAAATACAGGACAGAAGTGAAAATGGGATTTATAATTCTTAAGCATTTTTTTGGTTAACATATAATGTATTATTTGACCCAGGGTTACAAGTCTGCGAATCATCAGGCTTCCACATTTCATAGCACTCACCATAGCACATACCCTTCCCAATGTCCATAACCCAGCCATCCTATCCCTACCCCTCCAACCCCCTGCAGCCCTCAGTTTGTTTCATAAGATTAAGAGTCTCTTAAGGTTTTTTCTCCCTCCCTATCCCATCTTGTTTCATTTTTTTCCCTCATCCCCCACAACCCCCCACCCTGCCTCTCAAATTACTCATATCAGAGAGATCATATGATAATTGTCTTTCTCTGATTGACTTACTTCATTCTAAGTATTTTTTGGATACCTGACTTCCTCTTAAGAATTATGATACTCAATTTCACAACAATGAACAAGATAATCAAAGCAAATTTAGCTTCAAATAAATAAGAACAATGTGTCTTCATGAAAAAGAGGTTTCCACTAACGAACAAAAAAGATGTGTAACACAAACTGATAGTAAATAAGACATATTTTAAGTCTTCCACATTAATTGCTTCTTATGGAAATTGATTTCATTAATTTCTGAAGACAGATAAAGCTAAAGAAAGTTGAATGCTTATGTTTTACTGGGAAATAAAAACAAAAAATACAAATGCAAACCTTATGGGAAATTACTGCTCTTTTGCAAAAACAAAATGTGTTATTGGTTTTCCTGTCTTATTTAGACAGATAACCTGACAGACTAAAGAATAATCTATTCTCAAAAAACAAAAAGCAGATGTGATTCCAACCACTCACTCACACAAGTTAGTCAATATTCTTGATACTCTTGACACCCACTTGCAAATATAACGATAAAGCATCAAAAAATAAAAACTTAGGAAAAATAAGCTTGCTTTCCAACAACAGCTTATATAAACCCTGGAATCTGTGGCCCACACACAAGAAACAGCTGTTATCCTAAGACGGTGAAGTCAGAGGCACTGCCTCAAACCAACTGGGGTTCTGCAGAACATCCCACTTTGATAGGATTACTATAGCTGCCAGACTCTACAGATGGTAATAGGACTTGAAAAAGAATAGGAAGGGATCATGATTTTTAACCCTCTTACTTTATTTTTATAGCACAAATTGTTGATCCCAACAAGTTAAAGTGACAGGCCCATGTTCACATACTACATGATGACAAAACTCAGGTGCCTTCACTCTTTCTACTACATCATTATCTTTTTTCAAAGCTTTCTGTTAAGAGGAAAAAAATAAGTTTCAATAAAAAAGTTCCTTATACTACGATTTAGTCCAGGTCAGAAATAACATAATAACTAGTTGATGTTAGAGATCTTCAAATGGGCCAATTATTTGCTATGTTTAGGCATTTCAAGCCAACTTTAATCAAGCACAGACATTTTAATACATAACTCAGTCAAACAATTTCCTTTTAGGAGAAGCCCTAACTCAAAGCACATAAACAAACATCACACAATTCCCTAAGGCTTAGGGCTTAACTTTTAAAAATTCACATCAAATCAACACTATTGAGAAAAAAAAAAATCAACTATACCCAAAACATAACATTGAACACTATATGAAAAACAGAGGAGTGTTTAAAAAAAAAAAAAAAAAAAAAAGGTTCTTGGCCTAACAAATTTAATATTCTAGTTTTTGTTTTATCCTGGGCCATTTATTAACCATATATACGGCATAAGAATGGCACTTTCAGACATACTAAGAATGAATGTGCATATATCAAATCATTGTGTTGTGCACCTAAATCTAATACAATGTTATATGTCAATTATGCATCAATTTTTAAAAAGAATGAATGAACATAACAAGATAAATTAGTGTAATACAGCAATAAGCATATTTATGAAAAGCTTTAAACCAGGCACAATTTAAAATCATCATATATTAAGTAATCTACCTTTCAAATCATTAAAGAAAATAAAATATAATGAATCAATGAAAACTAAATCTACAGCTTTAGATCATCCACAAGACAATGATAAACCTCCCCTCTATTTTCTTCATCCAAGGTACTGACACATGGTTGAAATGGACAGGACTGAAGTTAGGATCCTGCGATATACGACCAGAATCTTGCCCCAGGGTGACTCTGATGTAAAAGGATCCCTTCTATATGCAAGAGTCCTTCCAATTTAAACTTTCTTCTATTTTATCTCAATCTAATAAGATAACTCCCACAACTCTGAGCAAGAAATATACTTCAGTAATGCACTGAAATCCTTTTTTCACCTAACACAAATCAACATTTCCATCTCACCTGGCTTGTAAACCTGGAACAAAAAGTTCAACTGCCAATTTGAACAGGAAAAAGGTAGAGTAACAGAAAGGTGGAGACTTGGAATTTACTGAAATAGGCACATCAACAGGACCTCATATTTTTTTTTAAAGATTTTATTTATTTATTTGACAGAGGGAGAGAGATCATAAGTAGGCACAGCAGCAGGCAGGGCGGGGGGGCGGGGAGCAGGCTTCCTGCTGAGCAGAAAGCCCGCTGCAGGGCTCGATCCCAGGACCCTGAGATCATGACCTGAGCCGAAGGCAGAGACTTAACCCACTGAGCCACCCAGGTGCCCCAAGGACCTCATACTTTATCAAGTAAATAAATTCCCACTACCCCACTGGGCCAGATGGGACTCAGGTAGGTTAGGTACAGCACAGGGGTTGATGCATGGATTGCTTAATCTCAATGGCCTGTGCAAAGCCCAGATCCAGCAGTGGCAAGCTGTGCGATCTGGGATTCTTCATTCAATTTCTCTGCACCTCAGTTTCTTCACATACAAATTGGGGAAAAATAATAGTACCTACAACTCACAGAGGATTAAATCAATCAAATCCACTCCTCTAAGTATAGTGAACTACTTTTTAGTAACTGTGCAATTACTAAGTAAGTATGACCACTGTTATACATAATTACGATTATTACCATTAAACTGTCCATGGCCACGTGACTAATAAGAGGTAAAGCAATAATGTCAACTCAGAACCAATGAATGTGTGTCCAAGGGTTCCTTGTACCACATCATCACTAAATACAATAGTTAGTTTTCCTAACTGATCTGCTTTTCCTCATATCTAGCCCATATGTCTTCATCTTTGCAAAGGAATATCATGAGATGGATATATTGTTAAAATCCCAATGAATTTGTCTGCTACACTTCCCTGATATGCCCAGCAGAGAATTCTATAGTGGTTACTGCAATCAAAAGTACTGGTTGTTTTTTAAAATTAATTAATGTGCTGGAAAACGCTCACATAGAACTTGTTAGCAGGTGAAACTCTTCTGTTCCTTACCTATGAATATACATTTGCCAAATTACCAAAGAAACCAAAGCAAACAAAAACACACAACATGGTACCCGGACTTCAAGAATAGCACATTTATGGTACAGACCCAGTGTGATAAAGGAATGACCAGACAAAGGCAAAATTCACTTTTACTCTGTGTTCATGGTATACTTTTAAGAAGTGGAGAGAAACACACAAGAATAAATGTCACCTTCCAGGCCGACTTCACGCCGAGGTCCACCACCTCCACCTTCAGCATGGGCGTGCCTCCTGTCACAAGCACAGCAGGGAAGAGCAGTTCCTAACCCTCAAAGGACTATAATGAGCTTGCACTGCAGCACCCAAGGATATAGCCCGGCAACTCCAAAAACACAAAAGGCCAGCAGAGACGCAGCATTACCAAGCCATGCCTCTCCTCCACTGATGGTGTTCTCTTGTCTTATTTCATAGTTTTTGACACATGCAGCTCATACCTAAAGGGATGTGTGTATAGGTTTTAAAATAAAATAAAAATGTAAAATTTTAAAATAAAAATGCACCAAGTGCTCAGTTTGTGGTATGTGTACAAAAGGTTAGAACTATCTAGAACACTGTTTGGGTACATCACTCACCAAAACCCTATGCAACAATCTCTACTCCCCCCCGTGTAGTTACTTCCCACCAAGCTTAAACTGTGAGGGCAGCTGTCTCTGTCTTACCACCATATCACCAACTTCTAGCCCAATTCCCAGAACTTGATAGGTGCCCAGCAGACAGTTAAGTGGATGGATGGCTAGGAGGAGGTAAGCTGCTGACACCTGAGGGACTGCCCCAGAGGAGGACTAGGCTGGGGAGGAAGCAGTGCACATTTAGCAGCCCAGAACTTTGGTAAGAGGCGTATGACTATCTGTCCCTAATTCCAGCCAGTGCTTCAAGGCAAGAGGCAGAGGTGCTAGACCTAAGTGGAAATACAGAGAGGCTTCAAAGGACCAGGGCAAAGATCCTAGTGAGTAATGGTACTGAGGAGCTCATCAAGGGGAGTCCATGTTTAGCCTGGGCACCTCCCAGGACACAGAAAGGTACTGTAAGAGCAGAGAGCCCAGCAAACTAGGATTGTTATTGCTGTCATCTAGATGCACTCTTCTAAAGCTACCTGGAGAAGACCATGGCTTTACCAGTTATTTGAATTTGAGTAGAGGACTGTTTCTTTTGTTTTAACACTGTGTCCTGCAAAAAACTGACTTTTGTCCTTCAATTAAAAATTTTCTAAGGGATGCCTGGGTGGCTCTGTCAGTTAAGCATCTGCCCTCGGCTCAGGTCATCATCCCAGGTCATGATAGAGCCCTGCATAGAGATCTCTGTTCAGTGGGGAGTCTGCTTCTGCCTTTCCCTCTGCTTGCCTCTCTCCAGGCTTGTGCCTGCTCTCTCTGTGTGTCAAATAAATAAATAAAATCTTTAAAATAAAATAAACTAAAAGGGCACCTGGGTGGCTCAGTTGGTTAAGCATCTCCCTTTGGCTCAGGTCATGATCCTGGAGTCCCAGGACTGAGTGCCACTACAGGCTTCCTGCACAGCAGGGAGTCTGCTTCTCCCTCGGACTCTCCTCCCCTCTTGTGCTTTCTCCCTTTCATGTTCTCTCTCAAATAAATGAATAAAATCTTTTAAAAAAAAAAAATTTAAAATAAAAAAATAAAATTTCTCTAAGAAAACTGGCAAATAACCTAAATGCTCAACAAAAG
Source organism: Lontra canadensis (assembly GCF_010015895.1). Lineage (NCBI taxonomy): Eukaryota > Metazoa > Chordata > Mammalia > Carnivora > Mustelidae > Lontra > Lontra canadensis. Next base: position 25,580,496 of record NW_022630996.1, read on the forward strand.
GAAAATAATTAAACGCTCCATGCCATAAAATAGTACATAGCCATTTAAAATGTCATCTTCGAATAATAGCTAATAAGATATAGAAAAGAGACATAACAAAATGTTAAGTGAAAAAAAATGGAGGATACAAAACTGCACATAGATAGTGGAGCATCACACTGATTAGACAAAAACTTTTTACTCATTATGGGATTACAAATGATTGTATAACTTTCTGTACTTTCCAAATTATCTACAATGAAGATAGTTTACTTATAAAATAAAAAGTTATTTATTATTAAAAGAATAAGAACAGATGTGAATAATTTCCTGAAAAAGCAACTGTCAATGTCAGATGGAAGGTTATACAGCTATACCTCTAAAAACCTTTCTGGTGGTTATGGGGGAAAAAAAATCAGCTGAAAGCAAAACATACCAATCAACCTGTTTAGTTTCCTACATAGAGGATTGCAGATGTTAGCAGAACAGGTCATGGGAGAATGATAACCTTTATAGTTAAATTACACACCTACAAAAAGGAGAGTGATCATGGATAAAATTGAATGATGGCCCTTTAAATTGTGCCATACTAATAAATAATGGGATTTTTTTTGTTTTTAAATCTTCCCTTTCATATCTGCCCTGTGAAATATTCTGGGAAACTAGATCAGGATCACAAGGCCTTGGACACTAACGCTTTTACTTGAGAACTCTGCATAAATTATTGATGACACAGAGACTGCACTGTGTTCAAAGAGTCTGCAGCAGATGAAAAGCTTTTATTTTGGTAAAAAGCAAGAGAATGGGAATAAAAACATGTGGGTGGCTAGACTCTACTAAGGGTTGCCAATCTTCATATTTCCTTTGGCCTTTGTTGTGTGTTCTTCCCTGTTTCCTTCAGAAAATGTCCTACGTTGGTTAATGGCACTTACATCCATTCAGTTCCTCAAGCTAGAAACTTGGGAGCATCCTTGATCTCTCCATCTACTTTACTCCCCTTGCCAAGCTCAACAAGCCTCACTAGTTCTATCCTGCAAATATATCCTGAACCATCATCTCTCTCTCTTGACCACTCCCACCCTGATCCTTGCCACCATTACCTCCCACCTTACACAACAGCCTCCTGGTAGGTCTCCTGCTTCCACTCCCGCTCCACCATTGCAGCCCTATTGGCCTCTCTCCTGGACTGGCAAGACCCGTGCTCCTTCCCTCCTCAGAGCTCTTGCATATGCAGAGCCCCTGCCTAAAAGACCCTTCCTTCACACAGCTGCCTTTCTGGAATTCTGCACCTTAACTCTCAAGTCCTCAGAAAGGCTTTTTCTGACCACCTTGTCTGTAGTCAGAGCCTGATGATCCTCCACATTGGCTCCTGTGTGATAAATATGGATGTGTTATATATGTTTGACATCTGCCTTATCCATAAAACTGTAAGCTCCATGAGGGTGGGAACCATTTTCGTCTTGTTCATTGTTCTATCTCTAGTAGTTAAACACATTATGTTTTAATGAATTGAAGAATACTTTGTTTTGTCCTTAATTGTAGTATTTTTAGAACTGTATCAGAGTGGGACATAGAAAGTAAATCCCTGACTGTCAAGCCAATTTCTTAAGTCATTGTTTACTTCTGCATTTGTATCCAAAGCACACCCTCCCAGGCCAACTTCTGGAATAAAATTTGGCATGGAGACTTATAACCATGGGAAACATCCCCAGCCTCCAAACACCTGGTATTAAGCTCACTAAAACTACTCTCAGATGTCACAGACTTCACATTACATCTATTTAATCCAAATCCTTTAATTACTGCCAGCCTAGGAAGTTTCCCAACAATGCACAGAGTATAAAGTGCCGCACACTAAATCAATGTAAAATCAAACTGCAGCTGGACAGGCACATTTGCATGGTTTTAATATTTTCATAGAAGACTCTAGACTCATATGGACACCATATCACAAGGCCCACCTACACAGATTCTGGGAGAGCTTCAGTTCTTGCAATCAAATGTTCTACTTGGTAAACCTTCTCCCTAACTCATCTCATAAACACCACTAAGATTACCATATGCCTGTAATTAAATTGTTCTGAGGCAACACACAACTCTCAGGTCCCAACTGTTTCCCCTATGATAATGACCACTTCTAAACACCCTATATTTAAAATGGAAAGGTGGTATTATTTCTTAAAATTTTCATTCAATTTATATAAACTAAAAAAAAAAAAATTCATCCATTTCCATGTAAATGCTTAAAATGTTCAGTCTACCACTTCTAACAAGGGCTCTACGTATCAAAAAGATGAGTATCAGAAATAATTCTGAAAGATGAACCCACAAGGTAACACAAAAAACAAGGGGCTTATACTTTTTTTTCATGACTGACGTCCTTAGTTTAGTATTTTGCTCAATCTATTCAATGCAATTTAAATATAAGACCATGGTAGTAAAAATATTAACTCCTCCAGAAAACTTTATTGCTTTTTATTAGTGCTTAATATATGATAGTCCTTTTACACACACTCCATTAAATCCTCCCAGCAATACTGATAGGTAGGCATCAATGTTATCCCCCACTTCATAGATCAGGTGGAGGTTCAGAGAAGTAAGTAACTTGGCAACATTAAGCCTAAAGTAAGTAGCAGAGCTGGGTACTAAACCCATTAGGTCCAAGTACTTAATGACTACCCAAAAGCAATGACTATATAAATGAATGCTTGACCACAGAAGATTTCTGAGGTATCTTCTGGAGTTTTCTCAGATTATAACTGTTATTCTTCTTTAACTCAAAATCTCAGCTTCCATTACCCATTATAGCTCAAATCACTATTGAGTGAGTGAAGAAACATTCACCTAGAATATGGCATATAGTAGGTCCTGTCCTAGGTATTGGTAAAGCAATGAAGAAGGGGACTAACTAGAACATAGTGGAAAGGATAAGTAATTACCACGTGATAGGTGGCATTCTGGGAAGCAGTGTGCAGTGACCAACTACCTCCCAACAGGCTTCATGGAGGAAGTAATACATGAGCTGGGATTCTAAGGACAAGCATAGATTAACCAGGCAGAAAAAGGAAGAAAAAGCATTTCAGTTAGTGAGAAAACACTTTGCAGAGGTGTGAAACTGTAAGCATATGACCTATTAGGTAAAAAGCAAGACTTTAAAGAGAAGCTGGAGTTGACAGTGTCCGGAGGAAAAAGAAAAACCAAGGCTCATCAGACAGGCTGAATGCAGACCAGAAGGGTCTTATATGCCATGCTTAGGAAATAGGGCTTACTCCACAGGTGATGGGGTGCAATCATAGAGGCAGTGTGGCAGAGCTGGAAAGGGCATAGATAGACATGGATTTGAGTCTTCAAGCAGAATCCATAATATCCCTGAACCACTTCCTCCAAAACACACAAAATAACATTCCTCCTTGGGTTGTGCTAAGGTGTAAATGAATCCATTCTATCTATATGAAACATCGGATACAAAGCAACTGCTGAATTCACCTGCTTCCTTTCACCACTGGGAATTACAATATCTCTAAAACTTGATTTCCCTTTAACTGACAGGTAGAAATCCCAAATGAGTGTAATTAGTTAAAAGTCTAAGAGCCAGGTAAGGTCCCTATATTCCTCACTCTTAGCACAGAGCTTCATCCACGTTTGTGAATAAATACATTCATTCCACAGATTTTACTGACCATCAATGATGTGCCAGGCCTTGACATAATAGCTAGGAACACAAAATGAACAATGCAGAACCCCAGCCCCTCAAAACTCCCTGCCATTATGGAGCTTTCAGTTGGGAGAAGATCAGAAAGTAGAAAAAACAGACAATATACAGTAATAAAGAAATTATATAATCTATTAGAAGGTAATAAGTGCAGTAGAAGAAATTTAAACAGGGTAAGGAGATGGGGAGTGCCAGCAAGAAGAGTGGACATAGTAGGCCTCCCTGAGAAGGAACTATTTGCTCAGAGACTTGAAGAAAAAGAGGGAGTGAGCCATGCAGCTATCTGGAGGGAGAGCACTCTGGAAAGAAGGAACATAAAGGGCAAAAACCCTAATGCAGCTGTGTTAAAGGGATAATGAGAAGTCCTGTGTGGCTAGAAAGAAGGAATGTGATAGAAGATAAGATCAGAGAGGTAATGGGACCAGATCCCCTAAGGTTTTTACTCTGAGGTTGAAGAAACTGGGGGAGTTTAGCAAGAGAGAAGTCTATCGTTTGAAAAGACTCTCTCTCAAGCTAATGTTGTTTAGAATAGACTTAGGAAGCAAGATTATCAGCCAGGAAACCTTTCTAGTAATCCAGGCAGAAAATGGTATCAGAAATTGTGAAGGTAAAGTTAAGTTTTCTCAACAGAATGCATGTGAAGATGAGAACATAAAGGCATCGGGGATGACTTCAAGAAATTTTGCCCTGAGCAACTGAAAGGATGGAGCAGTTATGCTATGAAGAGGAGACAGATAAGTGAGTAGTAAGTGGCAGAGGCCCCAGAAATCCGGAGTCTTGGTATGTTTTGAGTTTGATGTATTTATGTGCCATCCAAGCGGAGATGCTGAGTAAACCACAGGATGAAAAGGTCTAGAGTTCAGGGAAGTCTAGACTAGACTAAGGGTCTAAACTAGAGAGGTCCAGACTAGGTCTAGAGATCTAGAGATAAAATGTGGGAGATGTCTGCATATAACTGGTATTTAGAGATATAAGAAATAGATGATTAAACCAACATTAACTTTGGAGTCATAGAGTTCTGGATTCGATTCTTGGCTCTGACACTGTGCGACCTTAGACAAGCTTCTTTAAAATCTCTTGATTGGGCTCCTGGGTGGCTCAGTCCGCTGAGCAACCAACTCTTGATTTTGGCTCAGGTCATAAACTTGGGGTTGTTGAGATCAAACCCCATGTCGGGCTCCACGCTGGGCATGGAGCCTACTTTAGATTCTCTCTCTCCCTCTCCCTCTGCCCCTACCCAACCTCCTTCCTAAAAAAACAAAACCAAAAACAAAACACTTTTCTGAATTCATTTCCTCCTGTGTGAAATGGGATAATAAAACCTACTTTGGGGATTAAATGAATTAGGAACACAAAGCACCTAAACGGGTGTCTGGTACATGTCAAGCTTTCAAATGGTATTGGGTTTATCACTTTTTTAAGCAAATGAATGGTTTTATCTAATCTGTTTTATTAGAAAGAAAGGTTCCTCTATTCTTTCCCTTTCTTCCACCTCCCTCATGCCTGTTAAACCCTTCCCCTAAAATGAAAAGTTCTATCAGACACATAAATTTCTTTTCCTTATGAAGCCAAGGAAAGATGACATCTAAGAGAGAAGGAAAGGGGAAAGGTAGGCATTTAAACCCACCCCAAAGCTGTGCACTCCAAAAGAACAATGTATGCTGAAAACTAAATAATGACAAGAAGCAGGGGTGGTCCAGAGACAGAGTATGATAACATACTTTCTTCAGAGCTGAAGCTCTCACTGATAAGTGTAGTTTTCTATTGTCCTCTCAAAGCCGCTTTGACCCTAAGAAATGTAAATGTAATTAAGCACAACTGGCTAGAAACTTAAGAAACACATCCTAGGCAAGACAGGCACTAATGCTCCCTGGATTGGAATCTCGGCAACTGTGAAGGGGAATAACATTTGCTCTGTCACGGAGGTATGATGGTGTTATTTGCAAGATTTGGACTTAAAAAAAAATAGTATTAATATTAAAATCTGAAGAACTAAAATAAAATTGGCAAAATATTCTGAGTGACTTCAATAAATAGCAAATATACATATTATGATGGTGTAGACGATCACTTCTTCATCTTGGGAGGTGCCGTCAGGCTCCCTTTAGAACTCACTCATGACAAGCCTTCATTGACTACAGGCAATTAAACACAGGAAACTCTCTGGCTTCCTCTGAGAGGTCCTGCTGACCTGGGAATATGAGGCAGTTATCACGGAAGTAATACATGTTTAATCAAGAAAATATTTCGTGACCTTAAAATTTAATTTGTCTTAAACATATGACTTCTTCAAATAGAACAGAATTTTGTTGGGCCACGATGGGAAAATTGAAAAGGAAAAGTCTCAAACACCCCAGCAACACATACCAATATTTGCTTCATTAGTCACTATTTTTATCAACACCAATTTCAAAAAACTCTAAAACTATAAAGCATAAATAATTCATATTTCCCCCACTGGGAAGCTTAAGTCAAAATAAAAAGTTACTAAGACTGAATACATTTCCTCCCCCAAATTGCTATAACCAGACACGAGGAAGTAGAGCAAGACAACAGCAAGGTGTTCAAAAGATTGATTATTAATAGCATGTGTTTTGTGATGATTTGAAGTTAACTCATTCTTGAATGTCTAGTTTTTTATGGATGACTATGATAACTCTAAACAAAAAGGTAAATTGGTTTGCATGTTGCAATGATGGTTCAAAACATTATTTATCCCACCCTTAAGTTATACTGAAAACTTCAAAACCAAAAAAGAATTATTATTAATTAGTAACATCATGAAAGAATACATATGGAGTAGAGCCATCAGGTTAAAATATATATTCGGGGCACCTATGTGGCTCAGTTGGTTAAGCAACTGCCTTCGGCTCAGGTCATAATCCCAGGGTCCTGGGATAGAGCCCCACATCAGGCTCCCTGCTCAGGGGGGAGGCTGCTTCTCTCTCCCCTGCTCCCCTACTTGTGCTCTCTCTCTATGCCAAATAAATAAATAAAATCTTTAAAATATATTCAACATAAAGGCCCTATAGATTATGCTAAATCACACCTTAATATTTAATTACACAAACTTTTCCTCAAAAAGAGAAAAAAATCCACTCATGGATCAAAGATTCAAAAGCAGACAAGAAAAATGTAAAAGCCTTAGGAGAAAACATGGGAAGTTTTAATAATTTTTTAAAAAATCTTGGAGAAGGGAAGGCCTTTGTAGACAAGACACAAAACAAGACCCATAAACAAAAATGTTTGTAAGCCTGACTACATAAATATTTAAAATATCTGCATGAGAGAAGAATGCCATTAATAAGACAAAAGGCAAATAACAAGCTGGAAAAATTTATTTGCAAAATACATGGCAGAAAAAAAGATTAACTTTCTTAATGTAAAATAAGCAATTATACATCAATTAAAAACCAATTTATATTATTTAACAATGTCCAACCTCATTCATAATTAAACATAGTTAAATGAGATATTATTTTTAATCATCAGATTGACAAAGATAATTATTTAAAATTATTAATGCTTACTATGAAATGTTACCCGCATTTTAAGGTAAGAAAACTATGTAATCTTTCTAATATCACAGGAAGTGAGAGAATAGCCATTTTTTAGTTTGTTCATACACAGCACTGGTGAAAGTGAGGTGAGCAGGTATCTTCGTACATGATTATTGATGACATCTTATGAAAGACTCTTCGGGAAAAATGTCATAGACTCCATAGCCATAGCCCCTGAAAGTGCTACACAATTTTTCCTGCTCATGAGACAAAAGCTTATCTACTGTTAAAAAAATTAAAATATACCAAGGTCTTGTGCCTTGGTATAAACAGAAGAACTACAAAAGCAGGACTTACATATGCTAAATACTGTGTTCTTAGGTCTATCAGTATCCCAAATAAGGGAAAACACAAGGCCAGATGTTACACTGCCTTCCCACTCTTCTCCTAAGACCTGCATAGTCATCCCACACACAAGTCTGTCAGACAGGGTACTCTGACTTCTGCCCCACTCTCATTACTGCCAGAGGAACTACACTGGCTATAAGACCCAGATCATCTATGTAACTCAAGCCTGCCAATCAGAAAACAATGTTTGGCATTGTATTTAATAGGGAATAAAGAGAGAGACACTCTGTCTGATCTCTATCTCTTAGTGTCTTACACTTTGCACTTTATCATGACTAAAAATCAAGGTACTATCTAGCCCAGGCAGAAGCTACAAAACAGAGTACATACTGTGATGCGCTATTTGGAGAGTAATTTGGAAACAATCATCAGAATTTTAAATTCATGAACTCATCCGCCCATACCACTTTGAGCAATTTATTCTGCAAATACACATACTCAAAAAGACTTGTGCTATAAATTGAATGCTGGCATCCCCCCTTGCAAAATTCATAATGTTGAATCCTAATGCCCAAGATTATGGTATTTGGAGGTAGGGCCTTTGGGAAGGGATTAGTTCATGGGGGCAGAACCCTCATGAATGGGATTAATGCCCTTATATAAGAGACCCCAAAGAGTTCTCTTGTCCTCCTGCCATGTGAGGACACGGTAAGACGATGGCATATATGAACCAGGAAGCTGTTTCTCACCAGAATCTAATCATGCTAATGCCTCGATCTTGGATTTTGCAGCCTTGAGAACTGCGAGAAAAAGATTTTTCTGTTGTTTATAAACCACCCAGGTCTACAGTATTTTGATACAGGAACCCAAACGGATTAAGAGAACTTACAATAGCCAAACCTGAAGACAACTTAATAGCCCATCAACAGACGACTGTTAAAATGTGGTACAGTTATATAAAGGAATTTTTTTAAAAGCTGTTTTTTAAAAAGAATGCAATCAATATAAATGGTAAGTCTCTAAATTTTTTTTCAACACTTGGTTAAAAAGGCAATAATTTAAGGAATATAAAAGCATGGGTAAAAAGCTCCCACTTGTGCAAAATAAAAGGAAGAAAAAATATATACATGCATTTATTATGCAAGATTATTTCTGAAAGGTTACATATGGCCACCCACATTCCTTGGCTCAGAGCCCTCTTCCTCCATCTACACAGCCAGTAACAGCAGGTTGAGTTGTTCTCATATCTCATTATTCTGGCCTCTTCTGCCCTCCTCTTCCACATTTTTTTTATTTTATTAGAGAGAGAGCAAGCACAAGCAGGGGACGGCGGGTGGGGGAGGGGAGACGGAGTGGGAGAGAGAGTCTTAAGCAGGTTCCATGCTCAGTGCAAAGCCCAACACAGGGCTCGATCTCATGAGCCTGAGATTATGACCTGAGCTGAAATCAAGAGTCAGACGCTTAACCAACTGAGCCACCCAGTGCCCCCCTCCTCTTCCACATTTAAGGACCTCTGTGATTACACTGGGGTCACCTAGATAATCCAGGATAATCTCTGTATTTTAAAGTCACCTTATTCACAACCTTAATTCCATCTAATACCTTAATTTCCCGTTGTCATTTAAAGTAATGTATCTACAGGTTCTAGAAATTAGGACATGGACATCTTTAGAGATTATTCTGCTTACCAAAGGCAAGGGTATGCAGTTTAAGGAAAAGGATTTTCTTATTTTTCTTTAAGGCAAAAGATGCTTTGCTGAAATAGCCTATCCAGCTATTTTAGGAAAATGGGAACATATGTATGCATGCAGACAGAAGGAGCATTTATATATGAGAAAAAGGAACTTTTTAAAAGATGATATACATGGGGAGAGAGTAATAATGCAATGAGAAACAATGTATATGAAACTGTATGGAAAAGAGAACATTCTGGCTAGCACCAAGCATTAATCAAATTTTCCCAGTAGCAAATGTTTTGCAGACCTTCATTTTTCGCTAATACTAATTCTTTTAAAGTATCCATACTACTGCTCTACAGCTCTGGCTGATTTAGTGACTGTAACATGAATCCTTGGCACATAAACATCTCTAAACTTCACTGGAGGAGAAAAGTTGAACACTCCAGCAACAGCAGAATCTGCAATGAATAACCAATCTGTTTCCTCACCTTTAAAATTACATTCATCTTCAATGTAGAAATAAATGAATATGCAGTAGAAATTCAAACTTGTATTTCAGTATGACACATTTCTAACCCCTTTAAATGAAAATCAACTAATATGTGTACACACACATCACCCAGGCTTCCTTGCTCACTAGTGAAGCCTTGAAGACTTCCCCAGAGAAATCTTTGAATATTCCAGAAAGCATCTTCTATCGAAAGTAACTCTGCCTCAATCCAGGGAGAAGGGAGTAGATGGTGAAGGGAAGAAAGAAGAAGAAAAGATGGGGGAAAAAATGAATAATAAGATTTGTCAGGGTACATGTATATAATTCCATGAACTAAGTTTTATAGAATGAAACTGGAGAAAAGTACTGTTCAAGACACTAGATTAATTCAGTTAATTGTAGATCCTTTTGACAACTATCTTACTACATAAGCTCTATTAAATGCAAATATGAAAGTCTATATCAGCAACATTTTCTACCAGTGATGGTTTCCCAAAAGATAACTGGTACTTATCAGCACTCCATAGTGACAAAACCAGATCCACTCGGGAAGAAATGAACTGGATCAGCAGATTAAGATTCTAACCTTTAAAATAAAGTTACCTACAGCCATTCCCTAGAGACTTACAGTGAAGCAACCTGTTCAGTTTAAGTATGCCATGCTGACAGGGGATTTTCTGTGCAGAGTAAATATATACTTACCCACCAACTGACCATGTGTGAAGTTCTTAAAATGAATCGGTTTCCATGTACAACCATGTTACATGAAACTTCTTGGGCTCTTCTAGTTCCCATGGCAGATTGTTACCCTTAATACCACTCTCCAAACTTTGCAGGACAATTTGTGGAACCAAGCAGTGTGGTCCATGACTATAAAGAGGAGGGTCAACCGGCCCAAACAGAACTCAAGTCCAACTCACCAGGATCACAGCCTAACCAAAGGTCCCAACGATCCCCTGGCATCTGCACAGATGTGGAACAGGGAGGGAATGTTTTAAATATATATATATATATATATATATTTTTTTTTTACACACACAAAAATATTAATTTTTAAAAAATAAAATCAAAAGCTCTCTTTTTCTTATACAAAAGAAAGAAAGTGAATGGTATTATTGCATTCTTCCGTGACCTTATAACTTTTGAATTTACACAAAGATACTTTAAAATATATACCAAAGAAATGTACATTTCTAGGGTAGGGTAGTCTGAAAACAGGAACCATGTATTTTAAACTTTTGATGTCTTATGTCTTTCAATTCCATTTCTAGGAATTCACCCTAAGGTAAAAACCATGGCTATGTGCAAAGATTTAACCACAAGAATGTCTATTACAGGGGGAAAAAATACTAAATAATCATTACTGAAGGATTAGTTAAAAATATGTTTCAACCTATAATAAAATAATCTATGGCCATTAAATTTGAAATTGAGGCAAAATGCCACTAAAATACTGTGGCAAAATATGGGGCACCTGGGTGGGTCACTCGGTTAAGCAGCTGACTCTGGATTTTTGGCTCTTGCCATGATCTCAGGGACCTGGGATCAAGCCCCAAGATAGGTTCCCAGCTCAGAGGGGATTGAGGATTCTCTCTCTCCCTTTCCCTTAGCCCCTCCTAATGCTTACATACACACACTCACTCTCTTTCTCTCTCTCATATATATATATAAATCCTAAAAACAAAACAAACAAACAAAAAAAAACCCTGTGGCAAAATAAAATATTGTTAAATGAGAAAAAAGCAGACTGTAAAGTACTATCTACAAAATGGCATCCTTTCATACATATACTCAAAGACTATTTTATGTTAAAACAGATTAAGAGAAGTTATCACAAAGTGGAAGGGATTTGAGATCTTATTGAAGATATATGCCTTAAAGACAGAGTTGGAAATGTTCACTGGATTTTACACACACACACAGCTGTCTGTATCTTTGCATCTACGTATAATATAAATCTCTCAGTACACTGCCCTGTAAGTGCTCAGTCCATACATGCTGACTTGTAGCTATACTTGTATAACTACCACGCAACACTTAGCATTTGTAGAGAATGATTTTAAGCCATTTACATATACCCTTTCAGCATGGGCTATGTGTTGTCCTCAACTGAAAGATTACAAATTAATCAAAGATTACTTGCCCAATAAAAGGCCAAACAGATTCAATCCCATCTATCTGACTCCAAAACTCAGAGCCTTCTCTTTCTCCTCCCTCTCTTTTTTCACTATTTGTCTTATTTAAAATGTCTACAGTGAAAATGAACTCTGGTGTGTTAAGGAAACCACATGTTATTTTTTTTCTTTTTCAAAAAGATTTTATTTATTCATTTGACAGAGAGAGAGGAGAGAGAAAGGGAGAGAAAGAGCACAAGCAAGTGGAGTGGCAGGCAGAGGCAGAAGGGAAGCAGGCTCCTGACTGAGCAAGGAGTATGATGCGGAACTTGATCCCAGAACCCTGGGATCATGACCTGAGCGGAAGGCAGGCGTTTAGCCGACTAAGCCACCCAGGCATCCCACCATGTGTTATTTTAGATGTAAAAAGATTAAAATGGTTTCATGTTATAAAAATAGCTCTCACCCTAACTGTGAGAGATAAAAATGTCATTAGGGTATCAATCAATGCTCACTAGGGGATAGTCTTATTTATAAGGAGGATTAAAACTGGCCAGCAAAGATTAATACTGGAACCAGAGTGAGAAAGTCTTTTTCAGCAATAGCAACTGCCAAACCCTACCATCTGCTGTGGTCTCCTCTAGTTGGCATATTAGAACTATCTTCCAAGCAGATTAGGAATGATCATTAGCAATGAAGAAGGCTCCAGGTAAATTACAGGAAAGTTACCACATTATATCTATCTTTTTAGCACCTAGCATTTAGCAAGTATTTCCCACTTAAGGCTACAGTGGTAAAAGTCCAGGCTTTTCTCTCCTACCATCATCCCCCCCCCCTCCCTTAAAGAACATAGGGCACTAAATATTTTACAAAAAATTTTTCTCCTCATAATCTCCACACAATGATCACAAGTATCTGAAATAACTATTTCAATGCAGTCTAGGGTCATTCTCATTCCTATATAGACTAACGTCCCTCAGAAGCCCACTGTAGTAAATCATTTCCCAAAGCAACCATTTACCATCAACTTGACAACTTAAATGTTGGACAGTGATAAGCTAAACTCTAGTATCAGATATTGGAGTTAACTCTACCTAGAAATAATTTCATGAAATTTAAGATAATGCTATTTGCCATATAATTAAAAGTCTCATGTGATCTCTCCCTCACACCTTCAGAAGCAGTAAAAACAAAACAAAACAAAACAAAACAAAACCAGGGAACAGAAGAACAATTTTAAAAAACTTAAGTGCAACACAGTATGCTGACATGTAATAGATAATTTTAATAGGGTACTGAAAATTGAATAAAATATTCCTTCCATCTCCAATAGGAGAATCTGAAAAGATTATAGCACTCGATTATCCTGATTTTCAAAGGAACTGTCCAGTCAACTCAAAAGATGATGGTCAGAGGCTAGGATTAACTTCTCTGGGTCAGTCTTCTACCACAGGACTATCAGATGTCCAATCCACGACATCTGAGTTAAACTGAGCCTTGCTCAGTTTAAATGGCATCATAAAATCTTTGCCTTTTCATCTTAAAATTGGCTCTCCTCAGGAAGCTTTGGTGGTAGTGCTGTACATTAAGGGTATACCATAAAAAGGCAATGCTGTGTATTTTCATACAAAATACAAGATCATAGGACCTTGCTCCCAAACGCCAAATTCTTCTGATCACCAGCATAAAATACCAATGTTCAGAGGAAGGCTGCCTCCTAAAACATGGCACACACAATTGCTCCGACTGCCCGTGAGGCTTCCATGGCAGCTGCTTAGGGCAGGGCAGCTCTCTCCATGTCACACTGCCTGCGTGCCTGCAGCCAGGCTACTGGGGCCAACTGAAAGCTTTTAATCTGGTTAGGAGGAGGAAGAAATTTCATACGAAGCAACCTGATGAATTTTGTAAGAGTCTAACAGGCCTGTAGGCTGAAGTGTTAAACAATGGCATGGAAAAAAAAAAAAAAAAAAGTCTGACACTAGTATCACACCCATTCCTACCAGTCGAAAAAGATTTTAAATTGAGACTGGGTTGGAAGAGTCAAGCAACTGGGGTTTTCCCATCTGATACAGGGCATTTTATTATTAGGCAACTACTATTTTAGAATACAAAATGGGCATCCAAACCCAAAAGTGTATGAATGCAATAGATGGTTGCCCCAGGAAAAGCCGTAACTGACACCTAAAGGCTCCTGGCCCCACTTCCTTTTTCTGTTTCAACAGGATTCTCAGAAAAGGCAGCTTGAATGATTATCTCATTTTCACAGGGTCTGGGAAGGAAACTAAGTACAAAACCTAGCACAGCTGCTACGTTAGCCTTGTTTCTACTACCGATTTTCAAAAGCAAAAAAATAAAGTCCAGTCAGCAAAAGGAGTAAAATACCCAGTAATTTCCTATCCAGATTCTACTGATTCATGATAAATATCACACTGTCCCTCATTCCAGACACGACATTTTGGGGGCGCCATACAAGACAAATGATGAAATATGCTGCATCGTTTGGAATGACATCTGATCATCAGTAACAGTGACTGTGACTACCACAGAGTGCTGTTCACTATTAGCGAGGTGGCTCACAGCGCGAAAGGCCAAACAGAATTTTTGGTGCTTCAGGAGTAAGGAGGTCTAATAAAACACAGGAAAGTCAAGCCTTCATGTGTGGAATGAGCTTCCCAAACCATAATAAACAATTCCCAGAGAGAGTTCTTAAATAGAAAGTAACTATTTTACTTGCCAGCATGGGACCTCCACAAATGCAGTCCAGGTCAGAAAAAGAAAACCAGTATCTCAGGCTTTTAAATGCTTAAACCCTAAGAAACCTCCAGAATGATTTATGAAATAGGCATGAGGCTATATATTTTTTTGTCTGTATCTCAAAAATTCCCAATCATCTGGTTGTTCATATTAGATCCTGAACTAGCAAATTCTCTGAGGATTGTATAGTCTGCAAAGAATTTACTCAAAGGCTAACCCTAATTTTTTGAAACTACAAATTAGAGTACATTCAATGCCAAAGGAAAGGAAAAATTAATTCTATAAACAGTCCAGTTTTATCCTGCTTAAACTGTCAAGTAGAGAAAATTCTTAAAGTATTTATGAAAAAGCTATTTTCATGTTGGCAGCAGTGGTTAAAATGGAGACATTTCATTTATTAAAAAGAAAAAATCTAAACAACAGCTTTAAATAATCAAGTTCCTGTGAAGTGAAAGGGTTTGAAAATGATGAAATTGAAGGAAAGTTAATATTTCTACTATATATGTACTTTACTTTAAGTAAATTAAATATACTGAATAAAATTTGAATTTGCAGATGATGATTTGCTTTTTAAAAAGGTATACCCCCCCAAAAAAAAACTAAAAATAGAAAATGTTGCTCTCATTCATTTGAAATATTCTAATGACAAAAGAAATCAATGCACAATTTCAGGAAACAAAGGCGAGGCATACTCTCCATCCCTGACTTATTGTTCCATTCTCATACCACACACAGCTGGTGTTATGCAGACTCCAACTTCCTCCACAAGAGAGCCTGGAAAAGGTCAATTTAATACTAAAAACAAATGGACTATAGTCAGGTGTGCAGCTGGTGACTACCCAGCAGATGAAGACCCAAGGACTCAGAGACCTAAGTATTTAATATCTAAAAAACCCAACTCTCCAATTCTCTACATGGAATCAAAGGTAGGCACAGAGTCTTTGCTTAGTGAAACCTTGAAGAAAAACTAGGCATGCCGCAACGACACAGTAAAAGTATTTCATAATATGGATAATAGTACTGGGTACAGTGGGAATGCTGTCTGTTCCCCTTGAGAGAGCCAAACAAAAACATCTCTGAAACATGCCAGTATAAAACCTAAAGGAAACAAATCCAAAAGTAAACTCAGAGGTCTTTTGTTTCTCTATTATTCCTCCTTAAATAGCAATAATTCTGTGCACCCTACGTAAGAATCAAGAAGACTTTATCAAATGCCATTTAACTGAATTAAATGGAGTTTAAGTAATGCGTAATTTGCCGCAGCATCTATATCAATATCATAAAGCTTTATAAGAAAAAATTACAGATGTGTGTGACTTTAAGAAAAGTTAACACACAAAAATACGAACATATAAACCAGATAAATTGGGGAATACTATTTGTATTTAAAAGATTCTCCTTGAATATCAAGCTTGAGCTAAGTTAAAATATAGTACCACTACAAACGTACGAATTCCACATTTTCCTCAATAAAGAGACAGAAACTGACATTATAGTATTTAATAAGCAAGACACTGAGAAATGAGATTAAGCACAGGTACTAGGTGAAGTAAGCATAAAACCAGGACCACTAATGTTCTGTCTTTAAACAGCTCTTCCCAATACATCATAGACTTCCCTATAAAAAACTATTAGATGGACAAATTACCTTTAATATTTAGTTTGGTAGCAACAAGGTGAGTAAACCTCCCAAGTCCTAGAGAAAATGGAATGCAACTGGAAGGATAAGGCAATAACATCAAAGACTCTAATATAATAATATCTAATAAAAGGTTAACATTCATTGAGCATTTACTAGGTAATAAGCATTTTATGGGGTTTAAAACTCGAAACAGTCCCATGATATAGTACTATATATATGCTCATTTTAGAGAATACACTGAGGTGAAGAGAAGTTAGCTAACCTATCCAATTTTACACAGCTGCAAGAGTAAGGATTCCAGCCCAGAAAGTCAGACTCCACAGCATGCAAACCAGGAACGATGCACTTTGCATTATGAAGTGCAACAAGGTGAGGCACCTGGCTGGTTCGTTCAGTACAGTGTGCAACTCTTGATCTCGGTGTTGTGAGTTCGAGCCCCATGTTAGATAAAGAGATTACTTAAAAATAAAATCTTTTAAAAAAGTGCAAAAATGTATTCAAAATGTGTGATGTTTTTCACTAAGGAGCAGTGACTATAAGGGTAGGGTAGAAGAGGGGGCAACAGAGGAATGACGACTTTGGAAAAGGAGTTGAGAATATCTGTTGTGTTAAAGGAATGTCTATGATGATGATCAAAGGATGACTTTTTAAAAAATGAGAATAACATTAGGAGGACCAGGGAAAGGCATGGAGTAACTGGTAACTGAAATGAACTTCAGAGTGAAATAGCAGGTGAGATCTGAATAGCTGGAAATAAGGGTAAGATCCAAACAGAAGGCCTGTCATGAGAAAAGGCAGTCAGGAAAAAGCAAATAATACATGTAGGGTAGTAGTAGGAGTTAAGCTGGGAAAGGACAGTAGGGACCACATGGTGGTTAGCTTTAAACACCTGGGCAAAAAGTTCATACCTAGTTCAAAAAGCATTGAAGAGTTCTTGAGAGTGTTTTGAACAGGTGCTGGGTATTGAACAGCTATTTGGCATAAAAGAATACAAATGGCACAATTCCTATATATTAAGTCCAATGTAAAACTAACCCTAAATATACAAATCAGAAAATTATTGCCTCATAAGGAGGGAAACTGGAAGGGGCAAAAGGGAACTTTCTGAAGTGACAGAAGTGCTCTCTATCCTATGTGGATAGTGCTTACAGGTGTGTGTGAAATTAAAATTGTCAAAACTCATGGAATTGAACATTTAATATCTGTGTCTTTTATTATATAGTAGTTAGATCTCAATTTTTTTAAAGGGCAAAAAAGTAACCTGTAGAATGGACCTAGATATAGAATAAGGGGAGCTGAGACAAGTTAAGGTGACTATTACAGAAACCCAAGAGGATACTACTAGAAGTGAGAAGACCATGGATGCAAAGAGAAGCAAGAAAAGGACTGCTCACATGTAAATTATGCATGTGTAAAAGATTTATATAAATCAGTGTCAATGTAAATAAAGTATATATGAATGACTTACAATTTAATTCTTCTTTTTCACTTAGAATGTAGACTGCCAGAAGGCAGGGACCAAACTTAAAAGTTTTTCCACTTAAAACAATTTTTTCCTCATTATTTTCAATTTGTATCCATTTGATGCTATCATTATACCTTGATTATACTCTAGCTTATATCAAATATACATACAGGGTCTAGTGTTTCTGGTATAGAAAACTTTTAAAATAATTAAACTATAGATTACTTATCACGTGCCATTAAGGGCTTGCCATCCTACCTACCTATTTCATTAGAGCATTACAACAGTCCCATGAGGTAATCTATTATCTCCGTTTTAATAAGAATAAACTGAGGCTGAAAAAGATGATGCCCACAGCAACACAGTAAAACCATGTTTTTGTCTGTCTGTCTCAAAGCCCTCTTCGTAAGCCCTGTACTATGTACTTACACCAAAAATAACAAAGTAGGTCTACCTGGGACCAACACAGGAAGAGGGTGAGAAAAAGTCAGTACAGAAGAACTCAAACCCCAAAAGTATATTCATTTCCACAGCTTTCAAAGATGACATTAGTTAACTGGGGGTTATTACAGGACTGCCATTTTATAAACCACCTAAAACAGGGGTGGGGGTATTGATGTTAGTTGCTTTAGACATCAGATAAATGTTTACAGACCCATATTTATAATGCATATATATAGCATGCTATTGGAAATCAGTTCAATCTCTATCAAATCTGGCTTTATGCAGGTTAAAGACTTTTGGAAATTATCAGAACTAATGTCAAATAATTAGAAAAGGTTCTTAAAGTCAATTTGAGCTCAATTTAATTTTTAAAGGTGACAAATGCCAACTGAATCTGTTTTTGGAGAAAGGCTAGTTTAAATCTCTTGAAATCATAAGAATCCAAAGATTTATCAGATTTGTAAAAAGGCCAATAACTCAACAGGACCACAAGACCAGTTTCATAAGAAGGGGATCCTGTTTTCAAATATAAAAATTCTTAAGCTTAGATCTTTCTAACTAAAGAAATGTGAATATTTTGGCAAAAGCTAAAGTGAAGTTACTTCTAAAATATAATAAAGTGATTTTCTAAAATATAAAAAACAAGAGGAAGAAATATAGTTTATCTTGTTGAAAGAGCAAATGTTTGGGGGACTATAAAAACATTTTACACAAACATAATTTTAAGTGTTCTAGGTATAAACCATTCTTACTTACTTGTTAAAACATATCCACAAAAGACTTCTTCATGGCAACATTTGTTTTGTGAAGTTTCATTTTTTAGGCTATTTAAGATGTTTTCAGAAGTTCAAACAAGTCCTCCTAACTCAAATTAATGACATTTTACTAATAACATCACTTTTACATTGTACTCTACTTTTTCAAGGAACTTGTATTCAGTGGGTAAGATAAGTTACTCTACTCCAGATAAGCATTCTTTTATCAATGAAAAAAAAAAACCTATTCTTTTAAGTTTATAACTATTTTATTTATTTATTTTTTAAGATTTTATTTATTTATTTGACAGAGAGAGAGAATGGCAAAGAGAGGGAAAAGCAGACTCCCGCAGAGCAGGAAGCCCAACGTGGGGCTCAATCCCAGGACCCTGGAATCATGACCTGAGCCAAAGGCAGACACTCAACTAACTGAGCCACTCAGGTGCCCCAGTTCATAACTATTTTAACATTGTTGGGTGAAATTAAACTATATGAAGAGACAGAAATACCATGTTTATGAATTGGAAAGCCCAATATTGTTAAAAAGTCAACTATTCCCAAATTGCTTTCTAGATTAAAACACACTTCCAGTCAAAATCCCAGCAGGACTGTTTGCAGAAATTGACGAGCAAATTTTAAAATTTCTGTGGATATGAAAGGATCAAGTATAACCAAAGCAATTTTGATAAAGAACAGACCTGGAGGGCTTACCCTACCTGATTTCAGAAGTGATGATAAAACCATAGCAATCAAGACTATGCTACTGTTCTGAGAATAAACACACAGATCTCTAGAATAAAATACAGAGACAAGAAATATAGGGTCAAATGATTTTTTATAAAGTTGCCAATTCAATGAAGAAAGGACTGTCTTTTCAATAAATGGCACTGAAACAACTGAATTTTGTGGAAAGCATGAATGTCCACCTTTACTTCAAACTATATATGAAACTTTACTCAAAATAGATCATAACACACAGAGAAGCAAAACATATGGAACATTTGGGAGAAAAGGTAAGGAAAAAATCATTACAATCTTGGGTAGGCGAACATTTCTTATATCTGACTCAAGAAACTGAAAACCTGGACTTCATCAAAATTAAAAACCACATTGCTAATAAAACTAAAAGCTATTAGCTATAAGAAAATAGTGTCAATACATATATCTAACAAAGGACTTGTATCAAAATATATGAAGAACCCTCAAAACTCATTAAGACGAACACCCAATTTTTTAAAATGAGTAAAGTACTTGAACAGACACTTCATCAATGAAGACAGACCAATGGCCAATAAGCACATGAAAAGATGTTCAACATCTTTAAGAATGAGGGAAATGCAAATTAAAATTGTATCACAAAATGTTATCACTACACATCCACTAAATTAGCTAAAATTAAAAACACTGACAATACCAAGTGTTGACAAGAATATAAAGCAACTAAGCTCCCACATGTTACTGATGGGGATATAAAAAAGTATAATCATTTTGGAAAAGTTTGGAAGCTTCTCAGCACTTGCCTTTCTAGGTCTTTACCCAAAAGAAAATAAAACATATGTCCACTCTGAGAATTATACAATTATAGTAGCATTAATCGTAAGAACCCAAAACAGGTAACAACTCAGTATCAATAGGCATATGGCTGAGCCAATTATGTTATTTCTATTAACTCAGTAATAAAAAGAAATGAACTACCGATGGCCACAAACACAGCTGAAAACATTATGCTGAACAAAAGAAGTTATGCACAAAAATAGTATACTTTGTATGTTTCCATTTATATGAAATTCTAGAGATTTGGAAATTGACTGCAAAGGGACACAAAGGAACTTTCTAAGGTTATAGGAATGTTCTCTATCTTGATTGTAATGATAAGGACGGTTACATATATGTATATATTTGCCAAATTCATCAAACTGTTATATATTTTATCCTATGTAAATTATCTTTCAATAAAATTAAAGAAAAAATTGTTTTCCCTTGTCATATTGGCATATTATGCAATGCCAATTCCAATGTGAACCAACTATTTTTCTTTGATCCATGGGTACTGCTATCAAAAATAATCTCATCTACACTGTTTTAACTGAATGAGAAATATAATTTTAGTATTATTAACCTCTCTGTTCTTCTCTTCCTGCCTCACCATCTATATCCAGTTGAACTTTAAATTTCTTGAAAGCTTTTTGCTCTCTTATTTCTTCTCACATGTTAATCCTCTGTATTCAATAAATATTTGTGAAATTGAATCACAGTCTCTATATCCTGTCTTACTTTTGTTACCTATGTTATTCTGATAACAGATTAAAAGTCTTCAACTGTCATAGGGTTTTGTCTACTTTATTTTTTCTCTCTCTCATTTTTTTAAAGATATTATTTATTTATTTGGCAGAGAGAGTGCAAGAGAGCACAAGCAGGAACAGCAGCAGAGGGAGAAAAGAAGGTTCCCTGACAGTGGGAGGGACACAAGGCTCCATCCCAGGACCCTAGGATCATGACCTGGGCCAAAGGCAGATGCTTAACCCACTAAGCCACCCAGGTGCCCCTCTCTCACTCATTTTTAACACAATCTTTTTCAAACAAACTAATATGCAAGAGCCCAATATGTAAAACAGACTACATTTATAAGTTCAAATGTATAACATTTAGTCATAAAACCAACCAACAAGAACATAAGTTCATCTATCAGTCTTACCTATATATCAAAAGTAGTTATTATTTTTTTAAAAGATTTTATTTATTCATTTGGCAGAGAGAGACACAGTGAGAGAGGGAACATAAGCAGAGGAAGTGGGAGAGGGAGAAGCAAGCTTCCTGCTGAGCAGGGAGCCCGATGCGGGGCTCGATCCCAGGACCCTGGAATCATGACCCGAGCCGAAGACAGACGCTTAACAACTGAGCCACCTAGGCGCCCCAAAAGTAGTTACTTTTAATATTGAATATATCTGTTTTTCTTTTAGCTTTGCAGTTATTAAAAAAGAAATTCAGATTAAGAGCAGGGTCATTGAACTAAGGCGTATGGGCCAAAATCTGCCTACCACCTGGTTTTGCAGCCCTTGATATAACAATTTTTTTTTAACATTTTTAAATGGTTGGGGCAAAAAAATAAAAGAAGAGCATTTTTTGGTATGTGAAAATTATATGAAATTCACATTTCGTGTTCATAAAGTTTTACTGGAAGAGAGACACACTCATTTGACTATGGCTGCTTATTTGCACAATGGCTGAGTTGAATAGTTGCAAAAAAAGACTGTATGGGCCACACGTCTAAAATATTCACTATCTGGTCCACTACAGAAAAAATTGGCAGACCCCTGACTTAGAGAAGCCCACCAGCATTCTGCGGAACCAACTTCATAGAAGAGTTTAGAAACTACTTGTAGTAAACTATATTTCCCAAAGATGGCCACAAAAATATTTTCCATCCTACTTGCTCTTCTACAATCCAAACTTGCCATTCTCTCACCAAAAGAAGGAGTCTAATCCCCTTCACTTTGAATCTGGGCTTGTCCTGGTGACTTGGCTGGCCAACATAATATGGTGGTTGTGGCTCCTGAGACTTCCAAGACTAGGCCATAAGAAACACTGCAGTTTCCTCCTGGGATTCTTAGAATGCTCCATCATGGGATGCTTCCACTGAGAACCTAGCACCATGCTATTAGAAACTTGAACCTCATGGAAAGGATAAGTATAAGCTTACCTGCCTACACCCCCAGCTGAGTCCCACGTCAACAGCCAGCTTCAACTGATATCCAAGTGGGAGAGCTATCCTGGACATCCAGCTGAGGTTAAGACGTTAGATGACTCCTGGGGCACCTGGGTGGCTCAGTGGGTTAAAGCCTCTGCCTTCGGCTCGGGTCATGATCTCAGGGTCCTGGGATCGAGCCCCGCATCAGGCTCTCTGCTCAGCAGGGAGCCTGCTTCCCTTCCTCACTCTCTGCCTGCCTCTCTGCCTACTAGTGATTTCTGTCTGTTAAATAAATAAATACATACATACATAAATAGAAGACTTTAGATGATGCCTGCCCCAAAGGACATCTGACTGCAACTCTATTAGAGACCCCACAACAGAACCACCACTGCGTACAGCCAACCCATAGAACTGTGAACTACAGTAATAAATGCTTATATTAAGCCACTATGTTTTGGGGTACTTTGTTATACAGCAATACTATTATACTAAAACAAATCTAGGAAAGTTTCAGATGAAAAATTCCAGACTCCTGATTCAAGTCCATGCATCACGCCAAGCCAAAGCCTCCTGCTAACCTTAGGTGTTCTAGAAGTAGCTAAGGATGAAGGACATAAGTGGTAAATAATACTCTAACGGAGTCATTGTGATTTCCTAATCTATTTGCATTCCAGTGACGCTCAGTACTTCCCAAAATATGCCAATAAGCCTGAATTTTAACAGTTGGAAACTTTCACAAAGAAATGGAAAACAATTTTTCCGATTCCTAAAATTATATCAGGATTGGCAAGAGACAATCCTTAGTTTTCACGCTGTAAACTGGTGATCATAATACTTCCTTATTTTTATTTAATAATCTTTTTTAAGAGATTTTATTTATTTATTTGACAGAGATCTCAAGTAGGCAGAGAGGCAGGCACAGAGAGAGAGGAGGAAGCTGGCTCCCCACTGAGCAGAGAGCCCAATGCGGGGCTTGATCCCTGGACCCCGGGACCATGACCTGAGCCCAAGGCAGAGGCTTTAACCCACTGAGCCACCCAGGTGACCCTTTATTTAATAATCTTAAAAAATAAGTGAACTTAAATGAAGTGTAGTCAACTATCAATATATAACTAGGTATCAGTACATAACAGTTTACCTATAACAAATATGGGCTTAATAATAAAAATCCATATGCTATTCTGCTGTGTCACTCAGATATTTCTGATATGTGCCAGTTTGGTGTAATACACTTCTTAGCTAGAATATTTAATTAAACTCAATATTAACATCCTATAAAGCCCACAGAACATATTTTCAATAATATTACCTTAAGCCACAGTAGATTCAAATTCTAAAGAAAGCATCCTTAGGATAGGATAGGTACCCTACCACACTCTGGGGATAGGTCTAAATTGGTGTAAATTTCATCCAAAAGAGACCAGTGGTAGCTCTGAATCATTAACCTTTTGACATTTCTGAGAACCATAATGTGTCACAGAATGGTGTGTTTATTTTATATCTTATTATTTATATTTTATTATTACCAGAACTCTTAAGAGTCCTAACTTTTTAAATTCAATAGTTATTTGCAAGATAAAATATTTATTTATGTGACTATGATTCACACTAATGTAGAAAACAGTTACACAGTTAAAAGACAATGTTTTAAGAGGAAAACATTCCAAATTTTAGTAGCTTAATCCAATCCTACAAGACTACTTGATCAATTAGTGATACCTGCCATGGAGGTGACCAATAGTGAGAAATACCTGGACATTTGCCAACTCTAACCAGTTTCATCCAGTTTCATGCAGTCTCCTCTCTTCAGATCTCCCACTAAGTCACTTCAAAGACTTGCATAAAAGAACTTCCACCCAGTCTTAGAAAGCGACATTTCCCTTTCTTTAACCAGTCTTTCTTACTGCTCCACAGGTAACCCTTGGTAAGTGCTACAAACATCCTGGCTCCAAAAAGGAGATTCCCCTAACACCAAGATCCTCTAATATCAAGAGTTAATTGGTTGAGCCATATTTGGGGCCAGAAGAGCTTAGATGGTAAGTGGCCAAACCCTGGTAGAATGTAGTAGAGCCAAGATCTGAATCCAGGCAATCGAGTACCAGAGTATCTACAGTTAGTCACTGAACCTGGCACATGGTTGCAGCCATTTCTACAACATGTATTAAATTGTATTTTCATCTTTTAGTTCACAATTACATGAATCCATTATTAATACGAGCAAAATCTCCACACGGAAAATTTTGTAATTCACTATTCTAGCACAGCAGTTATGACATCAGAGGACCTGTAAATAATTCAAAATTTGTGTATTTCCTAATTAACATATTAATAAACATGTTAATAAATGCTTTCTATTTGTTAGGAAAAAAATGGTGAGATAGCTATACTCTCTGAAAAACAATTTTTTAAAATAGCAATTCACATATAGTCTTATATTGATAATTTAAAGCTACTTGACATAATTTAATGCAATGACTATTATTATTGTTAAAAATACACATTAGCAGTGACTCTTCCAACTCAGAATCCATAACAACAATGAATCCTATTCACATCCTGTGTAACTCCATGGGGAGTCTATGGGGAAAGTTTCCATATATGGTCATTTTTCCCCATAGACTCCCCATGGTTTATACAGGATATGAATCTGATCCATTGTGATAATGAAAACAAGAGATCACTGAAAACTCATGTGTAATTTCTGCTGAACAAACAATAGACTAACAATTAGGGAAACCAATACTTAAGTGAAAATAAGTAATCAGAGAATTTAAAAATAACGAGTGGGTATCTTTATTCCATTTCTGTACTATCAGAGTAAGTATATAAATATCCAGAAGAAAAATATTTTTCTATCTTATTTAGCTTAAAATATTTTCTTGATACTAAAAATTACAATGTCAAATATTAACATGCGAGAAACCCAAAAGGAAATTTCACATCAGAAATATATTGTCAGAAGGAAAGAAAAGATGATACAGCAAAACAAGTCAAAAGTTATATTAGCTTTATTTAACTTTCCCAGGCTCCTGTATGACCATGTCCCAACATAAATCTCTGTTATCTGTAATTACTTTCCCATATTTGTGACATTAGCAGTCTGTGGTATTCTACTTATCTGAAGTTATGTAGAATAATAGTTTTCTTTTACATTCACTGCTTGAGGGCTGACTTAGAGGTAAGTTTTTATGTATATACGTAAGTATTTGTACTTTTGTTTTAAGTAAGAGGAAAGAATCTAAAATCCAATGCAGCTAAGTACTAATAGCCAGTTAAAGCTGTAGGAAAGGGAAAAGGCTGTATTCCTAAATTATCTTGTTCCATATGACAAAAGCTAATAAAGGGGAAAACAAAATAATATAGTACTAGAATGCCAAACATACTAACAGCAAAAACAGCACTCTGACACAATTATTTAATAAGAAGTAGGACTTATATGGAAAAATGGTCCAGTTGCAAATAGGCATTTTTGAATGAACATGGTAACTATTAACATCCCAACTGATTCACAGAAATTAAACCAAAACAATAGATCCAAGTTTAACCTCACATATGACTGGTTGTCAAGAATGGCCCTGAAACGCATGTAAAGAAAGGAGTGTGACTCATTTGTTGCTCTATCAAAGAGATGCCTGTTTAATTGTATAGTTTCTTGGTGACCTAATATTGCTAGAGTATATTATTTTGACTGTCTTCCACACAATGGCTCAAAATTTGAGATAATTACATTATTCTTAGAAACACACTCACGATTAAAACTGAGAAGTTGTCAGTTCCAACTTAATGCATTCATTGGTAATGAAAACAAAGGGCAACAGCTGTTCTTCTGGTGTCCATCAAAGATAAACGACATGGGGTATCACATGTATCCCAAATCCTTTCCAGCATCTAGCTACCTACTCAAGGTGATGTGGGCATCCAGACAACTGCAGGGCCAGTCACACCAGAGCTCAAGAGAACTGCCATCTCGACACACATATCCAACATTTCCCCATCACTACTAAGCTCACTAAATCCTACTGCTTTACTGGCACGTTAGTTATTTCTTTTTCCCCTTCACAGACACACTAGATGTTCTTTTGAATTTATTACAACTATAACAAAATTTTGGAAGGAGGGATTAAATGAAAAATTATTTGCCCGGAGGCATGCTGTTTCTCAAAAGGTAACATGTTGCTCTCTTCACTAGACTAATAAGACAGTGTCTCTGGTAGCCATATTAATGTGTTAAACCAGGGCACAATTCCCACCACAGCACACCTTAAATGGTACCCTTGAGGCCTCAAAAAGTTAAATATGGGAGGGGAGACAGAAGGAGGACTAAGTGAGATAAATGCTAATTGAATAAATGTTCATTGTACTTGAAGTGTTTATACTTTGGAGAATAACTGGCTTTATCAAGAAGGATGTAACCAAATGATAGCAGTACAAAACTGGTTTTCTTTATTCCACCAAAAGAAAAGATGAAATTTTTCTGTCCCTTCATAAAATTTAAAGAGAAAAATAAAATTTTCAAATTTTTGTAGAATTCAATATATTGATTTTTAAATATCATTAAGTAAAATTAAGTACCAAAAATATGCATTTTAATGACTACTTTCTTTAACAAAACTTTACTGATAGTACTTTTTTCTTAAACCTAAATTATTCTGACCACAGAAACTAAAATTGCATTTCCTCAAAGCAGATAAAGAGCAGACAGACATACTACTCCCATTTTTAGACATGGGAAATTTCAGTAAAGGAAAAGCTCAGTGAAATACTTCAAGATGGCAACAGAGCTACAGAAGCTAGACTTCCTGCTTTGTAAGGATTCATCCACATATAATATCGAACATTTGCATTCCAAGTGGGCCCAAAATAGACAGTAGCCAATCTATATAACCAAGGAGATTCAGATCTACTAAGTCAGAAAAACTGATACTGGCACTGTTAAAGATATTCACTAAAACAATGTAAGAGCATTTATTAATTCTGATACTATAGCCATGTAAGTCTTTAACTTTGAAGAACAGTGTCTACTCTTGGAGGTAAATTTTTTTATGTTTTTAAGTCTTTTGTATGTGTGTGCTGGAGGGGAGGGTCTTTTGATATTTAAATGGAGCAATACTATTTTAGTGACATAGAACATGTTAAAACGTGACACCAGCTACTAAAAATTCCTGACTACAAAGGTCTGAAACATAAAATCAACTTACTCAAATACTTGAAAAATGAGGACATTGACATTTCCTTCTCTTATAGGCAGAGCAAGAGAGAGAAAATTTACAAGGGCCATTTACATGTGACTCTACAAGCAGAAGAAGTCAGAATAGTGATTTCCTTTTGACTGGAAAAGGTCGTCACAAAGGAAATTTCTAGAGTAATACAAATATTCTGTATCTTAATCTGGGGCGTGGTTCCATGGGTATAAACCATAGGCAAAAATTTACCAAGCTGCATACTTTGACTAACACACTTTGTCCTATGTAAACCATACTTCAATTTAAAACATCAATACAAGCAAAGTACTACAACCAGGAATCGAAAATAAGAATAATGAAATCAGAATATGTTAGAAAAAAATGACCTTTCTGGGATCTAGCACAACATTGTACACAGGGTAAATAAACAACTATTTATTATAAAAATTTAGTGAGAATGTCTTAGTTGGTTTTGAAGATTCCTTCTGAACTAATTAGAACTTGAAATGTGACTTATTTTTCTGAATATTCTAAATATAGACAGTTTCAGCCTATGAAGCTGCCAAAAGGCAGAAATTAAAGGCCTAGAAAGCTATGCCTCCAAACAGAAAGAAAATACACTTGTCTAAACTCTGAGTATAGATTTAAGGCACCTCCTAATCAAAAGAAGGCAGTCCCTTCTCAACACTTAATGATTATCACTGACAATACAAACCTAGCTATGGTCTTCTAGTGATAAGCAAGAAGCAAAACTTAATACTCAACTAGGTTAAAAAAAATGCAAAAATCTGCATGATGGGTGTTCTGTCTTCTGAATGGTATTCTGTCTGTTCAGTAAGCTGGTAGCCACGGAGACCAAAAGCAACCAGCAGTTTTCAAACATACCACACAGCACATGGGTGACATTATTAAAAGATCAGGTTCAATAATCAAGAAAGGCTGTATCTGCTTAGTAAACCTGGCCAGACACTGTTAAGAGTCCCTAATCCAAGAGCCCAAAGACTCCCACACTGAGTTTCAACTTCTATTTTCAGCTAAACAAAGTAATAAGACTAATTTTCCTTCAGTAGATAAATATCTCTATCCATACCTATGCTCCTACATCAAAATTCCATGACTAAAATGAAACTGTAGAAAGTCTTTGCCACTTAATAATCTGTTCCTACTTCTTGAGTGACAATAATTCCAGATGTACCATTAAGTGAATTCAAAAAATATTGTTTAATATTATCATATGCTGAATGGAACATTATGTCTCATTGTTATTCTATCTTGACCTTCATTAGTCAGGGTGGTTAATTTCAGCAATGAGAAGCTTCCATGTGAAACAACAAAAATAATCAATCCTTTAAAAAACCAACCAAGAAACAAAAAAACTGAGGATTATAAGCTCTCTTGAAATAACACTATTCTAGAATAATCATCAGCTGCATGCTAATAGGTACACCAATCACCTGAGATCAGAAAGAAAAGGTCAGATTATAAATTCTTATGAAATGCATTTCCTGAATTCCTGCCCTAACTCCCTTCTCCCCACAAAGATGGTATCATGCCAATTTTTAATGTTCTAGGCCAGCAGGTTGAGTCTCCTCAGAAATACTTAACTGTCATCTTTGCTTATGGATAATGACAAAATATTCTGCAAAGCCTGTCAGACTGCTTGGATAAGTTATATTATTCTACATCCAACATTAAATAATACTCAAATTAGTCAGGCTAGTCATCATTTTTTAAATACCAATTGTAGCTGTCTACAAGTGCTGTCCAGCCCAGCCATTGTGCAGGGCCTGCTCTGCACCAAAGCAATTTCATTGTATAAGTTTTAAGAGAGATATGATGCTGTTGGATTGTGATGCTAGCCAGCATATCAATATTGAAACCATTCTGTTAAAAAAAAAAACTCTACAATAAAGCTTATTTCTTTTCTTTAAGTGGGCCCAAAATAGGTGCTTTTGTGGTCTGCATATAATGTCTACTCCTATGCTTTTGTAAAAATATGGAGGAAGAGGGTATAATGACACCTTTTTTTTCCTTTTAGATAAAAACTGTAAACCCTTCTTCCCTTTCTAATATACACTATCATCTCAGCTCCTACCAGTTTCTACTTTAGGTTTAAGGAGCATTATAGAACCCACAATAGATCAGTGACAGACTTGATCCCATCAATTAACACGTTCTGAGGAGACTGCCTGGATTCCTGTCTTCCTCCCTCCTCCCTCTCGAAGGCCTGGTTTTGACCACACTGACATCCCTGGCCTTAAGGATGAATAACCCAGATAGGGAGGAGTGCCTTCCCTGGGATCAATTCCTTTGTAATTAGAGCCAAAACACAAAGGCTGTTAACGACCTAAGGCAAAGTGATATGAAGTCCAAGCCAATGAAACCTTGACAGCAAACAGATTTCTAAACAGCAAAGAAGTGGGATCCATTTACTTACATGAAGATTCAGTGCCAAACATGGCTGGCTCCAGAGGCTGCTTTTAAAAAAAATTAGAAGAAAGAAAGAAAAAAAAGGGAAGGAAATAAAATCGAGGAGAGTGTACGTGTGAGAGTGAAAAGATGAGCGGCTACACAGCAGGGGTCATGAAGACACACAATGCAGTCCAAGCTGTGTCCAGCTGCCAGATTCTCCTCTTACAAGCTCCAGTGTTCTCCCGTGTGACTGAAAAGCAAGGTCTCCAACAGCACAAAAACCGAAGAGCTGCTTCTGAAAATCCGATAGGGAAAGGCAAGCCAACGTGGCTCTTCTGGGATGCAGGAGGCAGGACTAGGTAGCAGCAGCAACAGCGGACACTGCAATCCCCAGCCCGGCTGTAGCAGTAAGACAATAGCAGGGCTTATGCATACACCGATGACGTCAGAGACACTGCACAGACTGACGGGCGGCTTGAGCCAGAGACTCCAGGGGCTTCAGGGGAGCAGGCGATTCAAAGGGGAATTCCTTTGTCACAAAATGCACAAGACCCAGATCCACATATATATTCACCCTCCTGATGAGATCTTCACCCTGTAATGCCCGGCACCAAAAAAGACCTCAAAGAAATTTAAATATTGGCTTTACAGCAACTAACCACAAAGATATCATGCAGATCGGGGTTCTTGGTTTTTTGCAGCAAGTAAAACTTTTCAAGGGAATTAAGAATATCAGAAATGAGAAAAGTAAACTACCTTTAAAAATAACTACAGAACTCATTGGGGTTTTTTTTCTACGTTTATGCTAGACTGACAGATCAAGGGCTATACACTCAATCGCAATTACGTGGAAATATGTATACTTCGGCACACACATTCTGGGCATAAAAATATACCCACAAATATACCCATATACCAACAGAAAAATAACAAAGTGCTTAGAACACTGCTTGGCACACAGTGAACTCTCAAATGTTAGCAATTACATTATTAGTTATGTTGCAACTATTATTCAAATGTAAAAACCACAGCTCTACGACTATATTATTAACATACATTTCTCTTATCCCATTCCTTTGGCCTTATTTTTCTTTATTTTGCCTTATGAGACTTCCTGTCCTTTTCCAGAGTAACTCAGTCATTTTAAGGTTGTGTGCACACACCTATGTATACCTGTGTGTCCCTGGGCACACAGGACCCACATATTTCTTTTCAATCTAGTCCTGCAAAGAAATAATTGAAGGTATTGTTATTTTGTCTTTTGACTCACTTGATAAATAAAACTCTCCTACACTGCCTTTGCTCTTAGAAATCTGTTTTTTTTTTAAGTTAGAAGTATGTAGACTTTCACTGGAGTATCTATCCAATACAAGCAAAAAAATAAATTTTAATGTTTTCAAAACACTGAAATACATAAAAAGAGTGTGTGTGTGTGTGTGTGTGTGTGTGTGTCTGTGTGTGTGTGTATTCCCACAATCCCACACTTTTAAAATCATATAAAATAGAAATTCAAGGTCTCAAGCTTCCTCTCCCATCTATTCATCTAAGCTGTACACCTAATACTTTCTTACATTTACAAAGACATGTTTTTATATAATAGAGTTTTTAAATGTTAAATTCTGATATGAATGTGGAACTGCAAATTACCATCAAAAATATTAATAGCATTTCTGGTCAGTATATGCAGATCCATCTCATCCTTTTAACAGTTGCGTAATATTCCATTGTATGAACATAGCATAACTTATTCAAAGTAATTTGACCTTTGCTTACTAAAAATGCTAAATCATTATGAAGAAAGTGCAATGATGCTACATTAGAAAAGAACAAACATTTTGTTGTATGAAAGAATAACAATAACTAGTATTTACTGAATTTTCATGATGCGCCAGGTAGAATTCTGGAAGCTTTCATGTATTATTGACTCTTTATAACAACCCTAAGATGTAGATACATTTAGTACCCATATTTGATAAATAGTGAAATAACTCGCCAAGCTGATTGAAGTACTAAATGATAAACTGGGATTCAAACCTAGGTCATCTGGTTCCAAAGTATGTGCTCTCAAACACTCTTCCATAATTACTCTTGAAAACTAATTTTAAGTATTCCATTAAAACAAGGAAAATAGAAATCAACTGAAAATGTGGGGAAAATATTCTTTTTAAAAAAAATTTTTTTTAAATTTATTTTCAGTGTTCCAGAATTCATTGTTTATGCACCAAACCCAGTGTTCCATGGAGAAAAATATTAAAAGAGAAAGGGTCACCAGAGAAAGCTAAATATGACAGAGGACTATGCCGTTCAGGAATTAAGGAATTAAAATTCAGGAATCAAGAAAAATTTATCCCTCCCAAATTATTGGTCATGGTAACAACCAGAGGAGAATATCAGTAATGCCATTAAGATATAACTGTAGGAAGTACAAAAGGGCAATACCCTTCAAAAGGGTTGAAACCAGAATATTATCTTACATAAGGTCTATTTTAAATCGCATACTAGATGTTGTACACAAAGAGCACACAAATGGTAGATGGATGTGGCCAATAGAGACCCCAGAGGAAAAGCAGAATGAGAAAATGATCCTGGGTAAGAGATAATTCACCAGAGGCCATAATCTATATGCAATAACTGCTTTGCCGAATCACTGATGTAGCTCCTTCCTTGAGTTCATAGATGAAGGTGTATATATGCATATATAGATACACTTTTCTGAGTGCCTATAGTTACTTTTTGGTGCTGACCCCTGAGAGTAAGCTAAAGGCTGCAATATTTTTCAAGAAGTCAACTTTTTAGAGAACTATAACATGGTCAGTATATTAAAAACCATTAGGTATCTCACTTGCCAGCAAAACTGGACACAAATGACAACCTCTGACTCCTACTAAGATTTCTACAACCTCTGGAGGCCGGAGGTATTTCTAAATACTTTAGAAGGCTGGAATCTATATCAAGGAAGGCCCATCTTTGACTAAATAGATTACAAAACCTTATTTTGCTCTAATTCTCTACTCTAGGCACCTGGCATGAGCTCAGAGAATGAAGACAAATTTTCATGTGTTGCCTAAGGAAAATATAATGAAATAAAACTGATCTGATATCTTCCATGCCTCTCCAAAAAAAAAAAAGTCACATAATACATTCCAAAACCAAAGTGATTTTGAATTACCAATTCTAATTATGCCTGCTTGCAACCTTACCTTCCATTAGTAAAGTTAGTACTGCTAATTTTGGGATAAAATGAGCAATGAAAGGAAAGATCAATATTCAAAATAATTTAGTGGCCAAAATCTTCATTGTTAGATCAGAACTCTGTTGATAAAGAAAGATAGTAGTAAAAATCTTAAACCCAAGTCAATAGCCATTTTTAGAGGAAACCCCATTCATAAGTCACTCAACAACTATTGCCTGGCCTCCTCTATGGCACTTATAGTCTAGTGGGTAAGACAGACAAATATGTAACATGTCAGGTGGTGGCATGCGTTATAAAGAAAGATATAAGGAACTCAAGGCTGAGAAGTGTCTGAATGGGAGAGTTATTCAGGTAAAACTGTCAGGTAATGTTGCCCTTAAAAGATGGCATTTCAACAGAGACCTGAAAAAACTGAAAGGAAACCACATGGATGACATGGAACCCTGTGGGAGAAAGAGCATTCCAAGAAAAATAAACAGGGGCCCTGGGTGACTCAGTCAGTTAAGCATCTGCTTTCGGCTCAAGGGTCCTGGGATCGAGCCCCACAATGGTCTCCCTGCTCAGCAGGGAGTCTGCTTCTCCCTCTGCCCCTCCCATTCCCTCTCTCATTCTCTCTCTGTCAAATTAAAAAAAAATAATAAAGAAAAAAAAATAGGGCGCCTGGGTGGCTCAGTGGGTTAAGCCGCTGCCTTCGGCTCAGGTCATGATCTCAGGGTCATGGGATCGAGTCCCGTATTGGGCTCTCTGCTCGGCAGAGAGCCTGCTTCTCTCTCTCTCTCTCTCTCTCTCTCTCTCTGCCTGCCTCTCTGTCTACTTGTGATCTCTCTCTGTCAAATAAATAAATAAAATCTTTAAAAATAAATAAATAAATAAATAAATCTACTCTTGAATCATCAAGAATTGTTTTCTACTGCATGATAATATGCTTTCAGTGCTATGATGACATCATTAAGAACAAAGTGGTTATGCTTCATGAACTGTGCTGACAATAAAATAAATTCTCTTTTCAAATACAAAAGAAGTCACTCTCCCATGAACTGAAAATATATGCATTCTTCTCTTTGCAGTTTACTAGAGCAAATATGCCTCTATTTGCAATTATGTATATGTTTATAAAAATAACTGTAGAAGACAACATCCAAAATAGCTTCCTACCACATCAGACAACTAACTTAATTAATTTATCTATTAATATTGTAAGAACTTAAGCTACATATTCTCTCTAGGATACACACAATAACTAATTTGGAAGTGTCATATCTGGAATCTCCCTGGAGATTTTGTTCACACTAAAGTTCCCTTAGTACTCCTCTTGATGTCTAGTTAGCATGTTAAAGTTGTGCGTCTTTTGGAATACCACCTACATGTTTATAAAGTATTACCTGAAAACAACATAGAAGTGGTTTAGTGGCAATATATACACTATAGAAAAATGAAAGAATCAATGATTCTGATCTTTGGAAAATAGGTACAAATTTCTAACTGAAAACATATTCATAGTAAAGCTCCCTGTAAGATTTTGGAAATTTTAGTTCTTTGCATAGGCTATAAAATATGTCCCTTTCTGCTTCCACAGAGTAGCACACATGTAGTGCACCTTCTAAAAGGTAAGTCTATTTTATTTCAGAGCTGTGAAACAAAAATTCTGGTACATTAAATCTTATGAAAAAAAAATCCAATATATATACACACAAATACACACACACACATACACATACTTATATTTGTTTTAAAGAAGCTCTAAAATAGGAAAATATGGATTTATTAAAAAAAAAGATTTGAGGTAACTATTTTAAAATGTTTTATCTTCAAAAAATATTTACAAAAGTCCTTTACATAATAAGCTCCTAAAAGTTACATTTTAAATTATCAATTTCAGACCTGTACCCCTGAAGCAAATAATACATTACATGATAACAAAAAGTTTTTTTAAATTATCAATTTCACAAAACTTTACAATTTGGTACCATATTGTCAAAGATCTACACACACATAAAAAGGGATCATTTATAGAGAATGTTAAGTACAGCTTATTCTAAATGCACACTGGGATTTTGTCATTATATTGGGTATGAAAGGTGGGTCTCTGCCCTGGTTGAAAATCTTCCAAAAGCCTGTGTTCTTTAGTTTAAAAGGAATCTGTCAAAAAACAGTGTCACCATTACCTAAAAGTTCAAATTTAAGGTAATACAACTTGCAATTAAGGTAATTAATTGTTGAATTTGCTCACATATTTTGGCAAAGACTCATGCCCTTTCCTTCTTATCATCACCTCACCTCCTAACCCCACTCTCAGCCCACCTGATCCCATGGAATCCCCCACTTACTCACCAAGCAACCACCATCCATGGTTGGTCTAACCTTAACTTTATTTCCAAACCTGTACTAATTTACCATTCAGAAACTAGGATTTGGGAATAAGATTATGCAATTTAAAAAAGAAAGAGGCTAGTTCTCTATCCAAAAATTCTAGACATATCACTATTCAGAAAATTTGGAGTAAAAACTGTAATTCTCCAAATACCACATTATAGCAATTCTATCTAAAAGACTTAGCCACACACGTGCACAAAGCAACTATCACAATGCTAAAAATACTTTACAGAAACCAGAAGCTCTCTGTAGATGGTGAGTATATTTTATTCTCTGGGTGGCATAACCTGAACTCACATATTTGTACTCTAAACCTTCTGGCCCAGAGGGGAGGCATGAGAATTAATTACGGATGGCATTTTATTTTAAGTCTGTTTGAGTGTGACCCAAACTTAAATAGAAAAAACAAGAGTATATCTGACAAATTCCCTTAAGTGCTTATCCTAAACTAATCAAAATTTGTATACAACAAATTCATGATACATGATTCATGTATACAACAAATACATGATATTTTTAAAAACACAAACACAATCAACATAATTTTTAAGTTTAAATGCAAAAGATTTTCTTTTAAATAAGTTTACATGGCAGGACAATATTTTACATTTAATTTTACCTGTATAATCCATAATGAAGCAACAGGCAGGGAACCAGCTATTTTCCAAAGTACAGCTGTATCAGACACAAAATGAAACAGCTCCCTGGACAGGCAAACTGCTCTGGGGAAAGCCTCCTGCATTGTGACGTTAAGCACACACACACTTCTGCTTATCTCGAACTCAAGCCACAACTGACGTGGCTCTGCTCTCCTTCGCCTGTTCTTTTAAAGTCATTTTGGAAAAGTCTCTCTTAGAAAAGAGCCATTATTTCCTCCCATTTCGTTCCTGTATTAGCTTAAAACTAGGGGTGGGGCGGATTTCTCTTCTTTCTCTAAGTGAAAAGCACAGATATCTATACTTCATCGTAGTACTCAACGGCACAAACCCATACAACCTGAAAGGAGTAATTGTCCAAATTTTTAAGAATATAATTTTGCCATTATGTCCATTCATTTGAATGTATGCACATTTGAACCATTTCAAACACATCTGATTAATTTGTAAACAAACCTAATAAAAGTGATGAAAGAACAATTCTTCAAAGTGGATCTAAAACCTTTGACTCATTTGTCTGAGTCCTGAAACAGATGTCAGATGGAAAAGACATATGGTCATTCCTGAGGCAGACTTTATCTGACGTAATCTTTAATGTCACATTGCCACATACCCTGAAGCATCTTTTCCTTCATTGCCAATTGTTTTGATCTTGAGCATCTCCCTGGCTGAAACTTTAAATAAACTTGAACAGTGCCTACATCATCTTAGACAATTCTTTATCTTACCCAGAGACAAGATATAAATAAACTCCAAAACTTTATTGGATTTTTTTTGAGTAACTTAAATGGTTGGACAATTTCCAATTTAGAGATATATTAAATACTCCCCCCAAATTGCAGCTACTTAAGAAAGATAAGGTACTGGATAATTAGAGTGGTTTTGTTTTGTTTTTATTTTGCTACTTGGAATTAGTTTCTCCATAAGGTAATTACAAATTGATAATACTATAAAATAGGGCTTCTAATTTTCAACTCAATATTGAAAGTATATATCCTACAGAAATCTAAAAATTCTGGGCTTACTATCATCATCGAACAGATCTCCCCAATAATTGTATAAAATAAATGAGAAAGCATCATTTCACGCAGCCATCAAGTCAATGCTTCATTACCATAAGCAGATCCCATTATACCGCCATTCTGCTAACAGTCAAAAGCTGTTAATTATCATCAACTTCAACTGCCACTGTGGCTAAGCAGCCCTGTCACTTCTCAGGCCTTAATTCTCTTTACCTTAATCTAGAGTAGAGATTAGAAAGCTTTCCATGAGCTATAAAAGTTGATATGGTTTCTTCTTGGTAATTAAGATGTACATATGGTTAAAACAGTAATGCCATAATTGTTTTAAAATGGTCAACTCAAAATGCCTAATAATAAGTGTCTTGATTTCCACAAAACCTACAAGTGATAGCCATTGTCAAATGTCACATGAAGTGACATTTTGTGCCTTTCACAATTTAGCGCTTTTAGCATGGCTTTTTAAAGTTCTTATCTAATTCTTTGAGTAGCATTTTTTAAGAGCAACTGTTTTATTTTTTTTTAAGATTTTATTTATTTATTTGACAGAGAGAGATCACAAGTAGACAGAGAGGCAGGCAGAGAGAGAGAGAGGGAAGCAGGCCCCCTGCTGAGCAGAGAGCCCGATGCGGGACTCGATCCCAAGACCCTGAGATCATGACCCGAGCCGAAGGCAGCGGCTTAACCCACTGAGCCACCCAGGCACCCCAAGCAACTGTTTTATTATTGTACTTTATAATTCCTGTTGAAATTACAGATGTTTTAAGGAAATACATTTTATTGACAAAATGAGAACATAATAAAAAATCCAAATTAGAAGATACAGGACAGATGGATAGATGGGCAAACAGCTATAAAACCCACAATCCATAGGCTAAACTCAAATAGACACAAAATAACAAGTGCTAAGAATGTAGAGAAAAAGGAACCCTTATGCACTGCTGGTGGGAATGTAAATTAGTACAGCCACTGTGGAAAATAGTATGGAGGTTTCTCAAAAAATTAAAAATAGAAATACCATATGATCCAATAATTATAACTACTGGGTATTTACCAAAAGAAAACAAAAACACAAACTGGAAAAGATATATGCACCTCTATATTCATGGCAGCCTTACTTACAATAGCCAAGATATGGAAACAATCTAAGAATGGATAAGGAAGATGTGGTATGCATGTTATACAAACACATACACACACACACACACACACACACACGAATATTAATTACACAGCCTTAAAAAAGATAAGATCGTGCCACTTATGACAACATGGATAGATCTAGAGGGTATTATGCTAAGAAATAAAATAAGTCAAGACAAATACCATATGATTTCACTTGTATGTGGAATATAAAACACAAAACAAATGAATAAATAAAGAAAACAAAAAGCTGAATCAGACCTGTAAATACAGAGAATAAACTGAGGGTTGCAGGGGCAAGGTAGAAGGAGATGGACAAAATAGGGGAAGGGGGGGTGGGAGATATAGGTATCCAGTTATAGAATGAATAAGTCACAGGAATAAAAGGCACAGCATAAGGAATACAGTCAATGACATAATAGCATTGTATGGTGACAGATGGTAGCTACACTTGTGGGGCATATAGCAAAACATAGAGAAGGTGAATCACTATGTTGAACACCTGAAACTAATGTAACATTATATGTCAACTATACTCCAATAAAAAAATAAAAATAAAATTTAAAAACCTACGATCTACAGTTAAGTGATTTGCCACACCTCAAAAAGCCAGCAGAGTCATTAAAGCTAGGCTTTGAGTTTGACATAGAAGGTTTTAAAGTCACACCTCAGCCACTTACTAGCTGAATTATCTTGGGCAGTTTTTAAATCCCCCAGAGCCTCATAAATTGACAAAGGGCCTGTG
Source organism: Lontra canadensis (assembly GCF_010015895.1). Classification (NCBI taxonomy): domain Eukaryota; kingdom Metazoa; phylum Chordata; class Mammalia; order Carnivora; family Mustelidae; genus Lontra; species Lontra canadensis. The sequence continues at coordinate 25,619,793 of NW_022630996.1, forward strand.
TCAATGCCTTTATTTATGTACATACAAAGCTAATGTGTAAGTAGTACTTAATGTGTACCGGGCATTGTCTTACATCATGTGTTATTTAACCCACACAACAACCTTGTAAGGTACTGTCCTCATTTTAGAGATGAGGAAACTGAGGCATGGAGGGTAAATCAATCACTTAACTAGGGTCACACACTGAACAGAGCAGAGCCAGAGTTACACTGAAGCAGCCCAGCGCAGAGTTCCACCTAACTCTGCCTCTACAGAGCGGGTGATCAACAAATGGAAGCGAAACAAGAAAAAACATTTCCAAAAACTAAGATCATTCTTTCCAATAAAACAAATCCTGCAATTTCCCAAATATTTTAGTTCATAGTTTACAAAAATTCTTTTATATCTATGTTCAATTTCAACAGATAGAAAAATTAAGCAGAACCAGAATAAAAAGAGGTAATGCTCAAAGGCACTGTGACAGCTTAAAATGAGAGCTATACTGCCCAGTTAAGCAGAAATAAGCACTGAAGTGCAGAAAGCTATAACCATAAAAGGGCCAGAACTACTCCTGGCACTCCTAGCAACCACCAAGTCCGTCCCTCTCTACTTTTCAGTTCTCCAAATGTCACAGTATAGACCACTTTCCTGGCCTGGGTCTGAGCAAGTTCCTCTGACTAACTTCACAGGCCACTCAGGAAGATGGCCTTTACCCTTACCTTCTTCCCCAAGAAACTTTTCTATCCCCATTTCACTCTGAGCAAAGAGGACTCACTGGTATGTCTAGATGCAGCCCCTCCACCACACACACACACACCATCTCCGGCAACTATTACATCATCGTCCTCTCCAACAAGTAGCAACAAGTCATCGGAGTCTTCTCAGGTCACCTGTTCTAGCCTATGGCCCAGGGAGGGATCACTGTCCTAACTGCAACTTACTGACTCAGCAGCAACCGGGAACCCCATTTCCGATTCCTGCTATAATTTAAACATTTATGCTCCCGGCTGGAAGAAGTTGGAAGAAGCATAGTTACTGAATCAAGAGACCTAAGGCCTAGACCTAAGACCTAAGCCTCAACACTGCCACTCATTTCCTCTCTAAGTCCTGGAACCTCTGTAGGTGTCCATTCCCCTCACTGGTAAAATGAGGAGGCTGAACTAGAAGATCCTTAAAATCTAATTCAACACCAATGATCTAGAATTCTACTGTAAACCAATTACAGCTGGACAAAAAAAAACTCAAGTAATTCCCAACAGGTAACTGGTCCTCCTCCTCTGATCTTCACCATCCCCTCTCCCACCCTGATGGAGCTCTGGGAACAGCCCCACCTCGAGGGTGGGAAACCAGGGAGCCAGTGCATTGTCCAAACCCAGTGCATTTACACTGAATGGCTGATGCTCCAAGGGAGCCACCAACTGTTTACAGGTACACTGTTTCTCTCTAGACAGGCCCCCAGTAACTCAGCCTAGAATTAGTAGACAATGCAAACAACCACAAAACACACAGAAATAACTGTTGGGAGGCCCTGCCTACTGGTTAATGGTAAAGGTCACCCCTCTGAGGTCACACCCACTGATGCTGGGAGGAAAGCATCTGAGCCTTCAGCTTATGTCATGGTCCTAGGGTCCCGGGATCAATCACTGTGGTGGGCATTCTGCTCAGCAGAGAGCCTCCTTCTCCCTTTTCCTCTGCCCTTCCTCCCTACTAGCACTATTGCTCGCTCTCTCCATCTCTCTCAAAGGAATAAATTTAAAAATATTTTTTTAAAAAAATCTTCTGAAGAAGACTCCTCCTTCCACTCCTCCTTCCAAGACATGATTGAGATGGCCTAGACAGGGAGTGCCAAGATCTCTGTAGATGACAGTTTGGGCTCTTCTCTTTCTCCCTTTCATGTCTTTCCCACCTGGAATAGTTCCTGATAATGTGAGTCCATAGCCCTTCACCCTCCACCAAAAAGGAGAAAGAACATGACTCCCACTTCACTCTTCCCTCTTAAACCTGAAAACCATAACCTTACCATAATATTTACGTCATATTTCCAACCCATTCAATAACTCACTTTATTGCACATTTTAAAACCCCAGAGGTAGATTCAAAGTGCTCACCCTGTTTTTCCACATTGCCAAAATGATAACATGGGGTTTTCCCTCTGGTCTCTATTCTCAACCTCCCCACCAACAACTCAGAGTTGAGTCAAAATGCCTTAATGTTATGCCTCATCCCAACTTCCCCTTAGTCTAAATCAGAACAAACTTTACCTAAGATGTTGCTGCTCTCCCAGAATTTTTACCACCCACTCCAGCCTGCATCTGCTTCAGCATTTCATTTTCATACTCTGTCCTTCTTCACTGGCTTTGTTTCTGAAGCCCCAAGGCTACCTCATGGCCTACCCCATAACATGAGAAGACCCCAATACAAAAAGGATTCTCTGAATGAAAAAGATTCTAATAGGTGAAACCAACTCCTCCTGTGAGTGAGGTACCCCCATATCTCAAAACTTTTAAGTAAGTTAAGACAGAGGGACCATCAAAGACCAACCAAGTCACAAGACAGCACTACGACATAAGAAGGGAACTCTACTGCTCAACTCAATACCATGACCCAGACCAGTGCTATACAATCTCCAAGACAAAAGGTAAGAATCATCAGCAAGCACAAAAGCAGAATTATGACTAAAGGCCTATGAAACCTGATTGAAAACCCACTTTACCAAACTCCAAACCTTCAGATTAAGTGCTCTTTCTGGATAGATGCCTGTTGGTTATGCTTCAAAAGAACAGTGCCAATGCTGGCATGATACCAAACTCTCAGAAGCTGCAAGATTCAGACGTCCTGAAACACAGCAGGGCCACCTTTCTTATGTGAGCCCCAAGAGAGCTGACATCAAGTAACCATAGCTAGGAAGAGGGGAGAAAGTAACTTTTATAAGAGGTATAGTCACCTAATCATGAATGATTTTCTCTAGCGAATGAAGACTGTAAAAAGAGACATTGGTTTAAATGTTTAAGACTAACCAATAAAAAAGAACATACATCAATTAATATTGATGTAAAATTATCATAAGAAACATAACTGAAGTTTTTAAAATGCTGGAGAAAAACATGAAAGATTGAGATTTTCCTCCCACAATATGGAGCTAACAATAAATATGTTTGTTCATTTTACACTATGAAAATGAAGGTCATTGTATAAACATTTGAATCATAGCTCTAGTGGAAAGATCAAAATCAAAATCCATGTTTCTAGAACAGAGAAGTACCCAAGCCAGACATATCCCTCTGTAGAAAAGTTTCTTTAGGCAAACCACAGACCTTCCTGTATGATTTGGGTCTGTTCAACTAGCTGGCAAGAAACTGGTAGAAAATAGGCAAAGAAAGTCATGACAGTCATGAATAGACTATTGTGGGGTAACATGAAGGCAAAAAAAACAGTAAAGAAATTCTTCAAGAAATACGGTAGCATTCAGCTCAAGTTTTTGGAAAGCAAAGAAAGTCATGAATTATCCATGGTACTCCAAAACATAAATCATTCTTGATGTTTTATAACAAGGATCAGTATGCTTTTTCTCCTAAGGACCAAATAGTAAATATTTTAGATTCTGTGGGACCTTCTGGTCTCTGTCACAACTCCTCAACTCTGCCACTTTATTCCAAAAGTAACCATAAACAATACATAAACGGAGGACAGCTGTGCTCCAATAAAACTTTATTTATACAGTGAAATTGGATTTCTTAAATTTTCATATATCATGAAGTATTTTTCTTCTTTTGAATTCTTTTCAATCATTTAAAAATATTTTTTGTAGAAATACTGTTATCTTGGGGCGCCTGGGTGGATCAGTAGGTTAAGCCTCTGCCTTCGGCTCAGGTCATGATCCCAGGGTCCTGGGAATGAGCCTCACATCGGGCTCTCTGCTCAGCAGGGAGCCTGCTTCCTCCTCTCTCTCTGCCTGCCTCTCTGCCCACTTGTGATTTCTGTCTGTCAAATAAATAAATAAAATCTTAAAAAAAAAAAAAAAAGAAGAAAAAGAAGAAGAAGAAACACTGTTATCTTGCAATCCATACAGACAGGCGGCCCTCAGTTACAGTTTCCCTACGCTTGTTCTATAATCTTTACTATAGTTGATCTGACCTTTCTCTGAAAGAGTTCTGATCTTCAATTAGGGCTCTGCCATTAACAAGACTCACAGAGGTAATGGATTCCATCAGGGATGGGAATTCAAGAAAATTTTACCTCAGCCTCCTTCACTTCTAATGACACCAGAGTATTGATAACCCACACTACCTTGATCATTCCCTATACATTAGAATTATTGGTAAATGCTAAATTGACTTGTGAGAAATCAACTATTTTCAAGGGCAACAAAAACATTTCCAACCCACATACAGTCTAGCCTCAAAAATTCTATAAAAATGGAAACTCATTGGTAAAGATTTCCAAATCTCCTCAATTATACTATAAGCAAGGACACTCTAATTGAAGTACGCTCATAGTATAAAATACAAGTCATAACTAGCTAGTTTGGTATGAGAAAATCGGCACTGTTTGCCAATAGCTGAAAAAGAATTCTTAAGAAACAAGACACTTAGATGTCAATCCTAACTGGACAGTTTAACTGCTTTGGTTGGCCTTTCCACAACAGTACCTCATTTATGACATTAAGAATTAGTTTTAGATTATTTCTGTGGCCTTTTCCAGCCCTAAAATGCTTGTGATGAGCTACACTAATCATATCTGACCTAGCCCATTGGGAGTTTCAACATTTTTTTTACTTTTCATTATCCTTCAGATAAGAGGCAGATAATTTCCTCTCTGCTCTTTTACTTCTGGGTTTTCGAAAGGCCGCTGGAAATAATCGTTCTGATCAGGACAATTGCAGCTGTCTCAGCAATAATCCAGTCTTAAGACAGATAAGAATGAATCAAGAGAAAATACAATACAGTATAATACTCGTAAGATGTTTCTAGAGACAGACATTTGTGCCTTCTGCAACCATAAACCAAAAATCCAAATTGTGGAGCTTCCTGCAACAAAAGCATACAATCAGGTCCTTTAGCGCCATAGAAATTTGTCTTCAAAATTGCTTCATTTCCCCACAATAATCACATCCTTGGTCTTCAGGAACCACTGGAGTCTGACTCCAGAATCAAGCAGACCTGGATTAGTCTCTGACACTACTGCTTAAAAACTGGAAGTTATACACCTCCAAGCCTCACTTTCCCCTCACACCTATACATAATTGTGTATCAACACTGATGTCTTTGGAAAGACATCTGCAACACTGTGAGGTTTGAAAAAATAATGTACAAAGCAGTAGGAATAATAGAGCATTTTGGAGTTTTTTGGGAAAGGACAGAGTGGGAAAAAAGGAAGGAAATTTTGACACGTGCTCCAATAGATGATCCTGGAGGACATGATACTAAGTACAATAAGTGAGTCACAGAACAACAAATACCACGTGATTCTCCTTTTATGAGGTACCTAGAGTAAGAGAAGGGTAGTTGCAAGAGGCTGCAGGGAGCAGTACACAGCTTCAGCAAGATGAAAGGGTTCTAAAGGGTGGCAGCATAACTCCTGAACTGTACATTTAAAAACTAGCTGAGCAGAGGGAGCCTGGGTGGCTCAGTCAGTTAAGCATCTAGCTGTTCATTTCAGCTCAGGTCATGATCTCAGGGCCCTGAGATCGAGCCCTGTGTCTGGCTCTGGCCTGGGCATGGAGCCTGCTTAAGATTCTCTCCCCTCCCTCTGCCTCTGCCCCTCCCCACCTAAGAAAAATAAAAATAAAAATAAAGATTCATTAAATAAAAACTGGTTAAATGGTAAATTGTATGTTATGTATATTTTACCACAATTTAAAATTTTTTCAATAAACTTTTCAAATAAAGAATTTAAAATATTTTTAAAAAACCATAGAATGGATATATCTGGCAGTAGAATTACTGATGGTGTTCACTTTCTACTTTGTTTTGTCACTGGTACAAAAGGAGAATGAGCTCTCTCTGAAAAATATTCACTCCACACACACAGAAAAAGGCACCTTATTTTATATGTGAAGTCTAAAAGCCGAAAGCTGTGAAATCTTCCAGGTAAGAATTAGGCATAAAGTACATGAAGACAAAATACTACAACCAGGAACTATACATATCATCAGGGTCAGAATGACTGGCCAAAAGAATGATAAAGGACTGGTAGGAATGAATTGGATTTCTGTTTCTAAATTTGTAGAGAAACATTTAAAGGGCATTTATGCAAATTTCATTGAAATTTTAATTCTGAATTTAAAAAGCATTATAAAAAATAAAGAATAAAAATTTCATTAATTCTAGTGCCTGGCAATGTTTGTTGAGTGAATAAAGGACACACTTCAGCAAAGAGCAACTCCCTGAAACTCAGAAAATGTGCAAACCATTCAGAATAGATGATTATATTACACTGCTACCAACTGGTGGCTACACCCCTGAAACACAAGAATAACTAAGAAAGGAAAGCATGTGTTCATGAAACTGTAAAAGATGTAAGAGAATGATAGACTAACAAATTTTCTCTTTTGAAAGCTTTATTATTTCCAATAATATATGGACAATGCCCTTTTAAAAAAGCACATTGATAAACCAACTATGAAAAAGGTATGAGATGGTAAAATTACTGGAATTAAAGCAAGATCCATTTTTTCATCCTGCTTTAGGTAACATTGTACCCTGTTTTCTCAGACATGAAATATGTGAACCTCTCAGAAAACTATTACCCATATTTCATGTCAGAGAACACCTTTTAAATGGTGAAATATCAGGAATTGATATTATTTATTAATAATTAAATTAGTTATTGACTTTTTTGCTTAAATAACAAAATATCTCTGAAACATTTCTACTTTTAGTCTACATATTTAAGTTGAACAAACAAAATGCATCAGCTTTTGAATATGTAAAACGTCAAATTAAAGATAAAAGTATAATAAATATCTGTCCTTTGAGTCATTCTTTATATGGTACTCCATCTTCTCAATCCGATTCAGACTTTTTCCCAAGATTTTTTTTTTTAGCAGAAACATGCCCTACATACTTTTCATGAGCATAATTTATTTTTAAATTAATGCCTGGGAATTCAGAATACTGTATCTTAAAACAGTGATGCATGTTAGTCATTGTTTCCACAGTCCACCACCACTTGGGCAGGAAGTGTGATACACAAAGAAGGAACTAAATCTCATGGGGTCTTATCAGTAATGTCCCTTAGCATTTCATAAAAATCTGATACACATATATAATCATGAAAACTAGAAATATTTTAATGTAAAAACAGAGGAAAAGCAGGGACCACTTATGACTCATTATCACAGGAGATCACTAAAGGTGAAGTGAGTTGAAACTAGGGCTAGCTAGACTTAGGATCGATAGCTCTTAGATTTTCCGGCTCTGTACAAATATTAAAATAATACCAGATTTTATATTTACATAATGTGAATTACTAACATTGAAAAGTTGTCCTTATAATAAACCTTAAGTAAATAATGATCAAATAAAATGGAGAAAGTTTCTTAAGTTACTTTGTCAATATTATAATGTATTAACAAATACATCTACTTCAGTGAAATTAGATTGAAAGAACTTATATCTTAGTATTTCACTGAGATTGTAAAAGATTGTAGGAATGTGTGTCTAAGGGGGAAAAAAAGCATAGACTGAAGATAGATGATATGACATGGAACAAAATACAGAGGCCAAGTGAACTTCCAGGCATTATACAGTAGCAAAACACTTAAACAACGTCATGTTACAAAGATATCTCAGGAAATCAAAAGATAAAACATGTTAGGTTCCCGTACACCACTTACATAAAATATCCCAAATTACACTCGAATCAAGTCTTCATAGAAATAAAGATTAGAGTACCATAAATGTTTTCTTTTCCCTAAAATAGCCTATGAAAGGTAAGTCATCTTTTTAATTGTTCACTGTAATTTATGTATTTTTTAAATTGGATACTATTTTTAAGTTACACTAACACACTTATCTCTAAAACATCACAAGATAATTATAAAGGCTCATAGACATTCCTTAACATTTGACACAAAGTACACTAAATGTAAAAAAAAAATTATAAAAAAGAAAAAAGTTTTATTTCCATAATCAAAAGTCTACTTTCAGATAATCATCAACTAGAAAACGCCTATTCAGAGACAGATTTCTTTTTTTTTTTAAAGATTTTATTTATTTATTCGACAGACAGAGATCACAAGTAGGCAGAGAGGCAGGCAGAGAGAGAGAGAAGGGGAGGCAGGCAGAGAGAGAGAGAAGGGGAGGGAGGCTCCCCGCTGAGCAGAGAGCCCGATGCGGGGCTCGATCCTAGGACCCTGGGATCATGACCTGAGCTGAAGGCAGTGGCTTTAACCCACTGAGCCACCCAGGCGCCCCCAGAGACAGATTTCTTAACAGTGAATAGACTCCTTAGATCATTTGGGGTTTAGTTCAATGTTAGCTTCCACATTTTTCTTTCTGAGCACAGAACAAGAACTTGTGCACAAGTCCCCTAGATCTACTCAAAGAATTAGGGGGAAAGTATGTGGGAGGTAAAAAGCTTTTAAGCATGGAGTCAATGCCTAAGCCTAAGGACTTAGCCATTCTTTTTGTAGTTCATTTCAGTACTAAAGTGTAAATATTCTTGTGTGAATTGACAAAAAATATAACTGCGGGAATTATATAATACTATTCTAGGAATACTTGTTTTACATTTTCAACAAAAGAAAGTTTTCAAAGAAAAAGACAAGAGCTAATATTTATTGCATTCTTTAGTATGTGTTAAAGACACTAGAACACTATGATAGAAGCCTTCATGTATTACATTACCACAATCATTTTCTCCATCTTTGCAATGAAATCTTGAGGGACTCTATGTTAAAAGGCATAAAAAAGAGTCAATCAAGGACTCTAAATTATGATATGACAAGGAATGCCTATCTTTCCAGAGTTAAAAAAAAAAAAAAGCCTATAGATTGTTCAATTCTTTTCAATATACACAATGTATTTCTGAATTAAGAAATTCAACAAGCTGAATATTCATTGTCTCTCTCCAGAGATCACGGGCAACATGATAAAATGGCAAAATTCTGAGCCAAATGTTTAATACAAAAATAAGATCAAAGAACTCTTTAGCTAACTCCCTAGAACTCTATCACTGTCCAGGAAATCATTTTCAGGACACTGAGTTTTTTCCTCAATTAAATAATTTTAATGCTATATATCCAAAAGGCAATCATTTTACATCTGGATCAAGTTATTCTGCCAAAAGTATAGTATCCACACTACTTAACATTCATCCATATAAATGTAAAGAAACAGAATGAAGGAAGGAAGGAACAAAGGAAGGACCCAAATGGAATTTACAAATGAGGTATCATAAAAGTTGGTCTTCTCACCTTAAAAAGTAGACAATAAATAATGGCCATACTATTTTAAGAGACTCTTGACCCCAGATTTGAAGACAAATGAAAGTGAAAGATCTCTGCAGTCACCCTGCAAGACACCCTCCACGTGACATGAATCAAATAAGTAGCAATTATGACCTCCAGACAACACATTTAGAATTCATTCCTAAGAAACAAAAATAATAATAATAATAATAATAATAATAATAATTTTTTAAAAAGCTTTGCAGTATACCACAGTAGCAGAAAAAAATCATTCTAAAAAACTAATTCAGTAAAAACAATGCATTTGGCATTGTAGAAAAAAGACTATATTCTATATTATTTTTGATTTGTACAATTTTTTCATTCAGTGGTTCACAGTAGGGACTCCGCTTGTAACACACATGTACAAGCACACACACACACATAAACACACAAACACACACAGACACTGAAACCTTTAGGGAGCTAGCAGAGACTGTATATTATACCTGATCCATATGAAATAGATTGCACTAAAAATATATCATGTTATCAACTAAAAGTAACTAACAAAGCTTATAAACATAACCAATTACTATATAAAAACAATATTGTATTAGAAACTTGAAATCCTCCCCTCAAAATAGATATTCTTATTTGATCTCAAACTAAAATTACTTAAATAAACTTCAATATTTAAGAAAGTATATTCATATAACATCTTTCCAGTTTTCCATATATTTGTATGATATTTATCTTTAGGCAAAATAGAGACATCAGATTATATTTTTCTAGAACAAGATAAAGACCATTACTATAGCAGTGAGGGGAAAAATAAAGAAAATTGGTCATCTTTTTCTTTTTTAATATACCCCCTATATTGACATTAATGCAACTATCAATCACCCATAATTACCCAAAAAAGCACAATAACACTAGACTGTTTCAGAAATGGTCTCCAGTTAGTATGACAGTTACACAAGGAGTACCTTCTCCCAAGCTTGGCGCAGGAACAATCTTAAAGCCTTGTGGGCTCTGTCAACAACTCAACATGGATTGCTTCTGAAAGCATCATTACTTGGTATCTATAATTTTATCACCTTTACTAACCACTAGTCTTTTCTGTAACTCACACAGACATAAAATCTTCTGGTTCCAGCTCATTTACCAAGTGAAAGTTCCTTTCCAGAAAAAACAGATCTGTGCTCCAGGGACCATAACAGAAAAGAACAGTAAAACCATTCACCTGCACTTAGCATTGGTAGTTTCTTTTCTACCTTTTTCTATCAGGAAGAAAGTGGACTTTAAATTTGGAAATATATTCTATAAACACACTCATTCCTCTACGTAATACAAGTAGTTTGACTAATTTGTCTTTTAAAGCAGAGAGAGGTGAATACTGTCTGGGTGAGGTTCAGCTGACCAAAACTAGATCTCCTGTTTCCTACCATTCATTTGCAGAACAGCTTTCCAACCATCCCGTGGGTTCTTACACACACTAGATAGACGCCGGTTTCACTGCTCCTGCTCAAAACAAACATCAACTAGCTTCATCAACATTTTTCAAAATCAATATTCAGATGTCCTTCAAATCAGTTGGTGCTGAAAAGGAATCCTAGATTCACAACACCATAGGCCACAAAACAAAAAAAAAACCTTATGGCTTTGGAAAATGTGTTCCAGATGTCTGTTTTTCAAAAGAGATAAACCTTTGGTTGCTAGGATTCCTAAATTTAATATAACTCTTACCATCAAAAAGATCCAACAGTATTTCTCAGTGAAGGTGCTATGTGTATTTTAAGCAGGATAATAATGTAGTTAACATCCTGGCCTCCAGACATATTAAAGGCCGATAGCACTGACCAGTTACTGTGACAACACAAAGCCCACACACACATTCCCACATGGCCCCCAGTGGGACAGCAGCACCTTCGCAACCTTAACAACATATGTCCCCACCATCTTAAGTAAGTCACACAAAGCTCTGAAGCTTTTCTCAATAACTATTTTTTTAAAAGATTTTTATTTATTTATTTATTTGACAGAGATCACAAGTAGGCAGAGAGGCAGGCAAAGAGAGAGGAAGGGAAGCAGGCTCCCCGCTGAGTGGAGAGCCCGACATGGGGCTCGATCCCAGGACCCTGAGACCATGACCCGAGCCGAAGGCAGAGGCTTTAACCCACTGAGCCACCCAGGAGCCCCCTCAATAACTATTTTGACAGGCTACTGAAGTAACTGGAGATAAAATGAAGATGATATAAGATATAGGACTAACCCCTAAAAGAACATGCTGCTTGAAAATGTCTCAAAGGTCACTTTGCTTTTTGGTCCACTTGTTTCTCCCTCATAAAAATACTAAAGTTGGGCACCTGGGTGGTTCACTGGGTTAAGCCTCTGCCTTTGGCTTAGGTTATGATCCCAGGGTCCTGGGATCAAGGCCCCCATAGGGCTCTCTGCTCAGCAGGGAGCCTGCTTTCCCCCCCTCCCCCGCCTGCCTCTCTGCCTACTTGTGATCTCTCTCTCTCTCTCTCTGTCAAATAAATAAGTAAATAATCTTATAAAAAATATTAAAGTTACCTCTAAGCTTGTGCTGTCCAATATGGTAGCCACTAGCTACATGTGACTATTTATATTTAAATTAAAAATTCAGTTCCTCAGTTGCGCCCACCACATATGCTCAAGAGACACTATATTACAGAACATTTTCATTATCAGGGAAAGTTCTACTGGATAGCACTGCTCTAAGTATTCTAAGTATATGACAAAGCACAACACTGACATTTTGAAGGCAGTGCACAGCAAAGATGGAATTCTTTGGTGGCAATAACAGAAAGCACTTATGCATCTCCAAACTCTTTTTAACATTTGGCTTTGGAACAAAATTCCAGACATGAACATTAGAAACAGAAGCTTCAATATTACACCAAGTTGATTAGTATCTACAGAATGGATCAGCTCTCCTACCTTATAAACAAACTGTTCTACAAGATAATGTTGATTAGTGAAATAATATTTGGAAAGTGCCTAGTCTTTCTTTCTTCTCCAGATATTCCTTAGTAAGGACCAAACTTTGTTTTATTAACAAAAGAACTGTCCAGTGGCTGTGCGCCCTTCACAAGGTTCTATGTATCCCTTGGCGCCACAGAGGTATAGATTTGCCCCTATATGCTATTTACTCCTTCAAAATTCAGAGCTGGTGCATTTTCTCTTTTATCTGTCACTGGGTACTCTTCCTCACAGAGTTTGTCATTTGCACACTTCCCACACCTTGGAATTCTGCCCAAGAAGGGGCCCAGAGAGTTGGACCCCCCAAGTTTCTATGTTTAGTATGCAAATTATTGAAAACGCATTTGATAAAAAAGCATTTTCCTCCTTTCTACTATTTGACCTTTCACGAGCAGGGCAGTAATTCCATCATATTCCTTGCAAACCAGAGTCTTCCAAAACCTCTAGAGTACTGAAGTTTATTAATAGGCCTACTATTTAAAGAAATGGAGGGCACCTGGGTGGCTTAGTTGCTTAACGCATGTGCCTTCAGCTCAGGTCATGATCTCAGGGTCAGGCTCCCCCCTCCGCAAGGAGTCTGCTTCTCATCTCCCCTTGCCCCTTTCCCCCACCCCCGCTAAGTCCTCCCTATCTCAAATAAATAAAACCTTTTTGTGGGAGGGAGATTTTAATCTCATGTAACTTGGAAGGCAGTTCAGAGCAAGTATGCCTGAGTTCCATCCCTGTTCTACCATGAATTGAATTGACAGGCAGATTGCACGGTAAGCCAAGTTTCCATCTGTAAAATGGGTAAGAGATTACCATGCCAAATGCTCATTAGTACAAAGTAAGGGCACAAAGTATTTTGTTAATGCTACATTCACCCTTCTGCATGGAATACTTTTCTCCTGGTAGTTCATACAATCAGTTCCTTCTCATCCTTTACACCTCACTTTAAATGTCACCTTCTTAGAGAGGCCCTACCTAACCAAATTCAATATATTCCCAGGTTATTTTCTATTACAGCCACCTGTTTAGCTGTTTCCTGGCACTTCTTACAAATTGTGAGGAATTTATATGTTATGTTAGTTTAGTCCTTCAGCATAGTATTTTTCACCATAATGTAAGTTCCACAAGGACAGCATATCCTGGGAGAATAACACAGTGCCTGCCACCTAGCAGACTCTCAATAATTACTTGGTAGATAAATGAATGAATATTTGAATTAAACAAAGGTAATTGTTTCCTTCCTACCGGACTTCTTATACTTTTCCAAGCAAATATGCATTGTGACTCTTCTAAAGGGCCACATGGTATGTAGTATTTCTCCAATTTACTCACCACAGAACACTTTCCTTATAGAACATCTTTATATCTCCCAGAAATAATGTTCTAGGGGACATACACTGGGAGAAAAAAAATTACCTCTAAACACCCATTCAGTTGTGTACTGGAAAGTGTAAATAACATCCAGCTGTCATCTAGGAAGTTTATCCACCCAGCTTGATAAAAGAGGGTTAGTTACTCATTTGCACCATGAGAAAACACCAAAATAACTGAACCACACCAGATGATATTCTGATCTCTGTAAATTGATAAAGAATAATGTATCTACTCAGAAAATGACAACAAATGACCCAGAGGAAAAAAAAATAATAAAGATTTTGCCTAGTTAAGAAGAGACTTACCTACATAAACAAGCCTGATTTGATAAGTCGCACTAACAAGTTCCTATCATCTAACACCAGATCAACTTCTATAGGAATTGGCAGTTTTTAAGCTCAATTTCCCAGTTTTTTCCAAGATGCATTACTGCACAATTGGACATGCTAAGTGCCAAAGATAAATTAAGAACAATCAGGAAGACACATCAGCCTGCCATGGAAGTCAGAAGGGGTAAGAACTCCAAACTAATCTGAGAATGTTGCTAGGAAATCCAAGATGGCCACATATTAAAGACCAAAACCTGCCTGCCTCAAGATCATCATACCTAGCCCACAGATGTGTTTTATTGAGTCCAAAAGTATTTAAAACTTTTTAAACTAGTTGCTGATATTTATAAAATGGGAGACTTCCCATAAAAATAGCATTGCTAACTTTCCTTGAAAAGCTAGAAGATACAGTCCACTGATGACCCACACTCCCATACAGCGAGAACAGACTAAAATACATAATTTCACTGCCTCCTTTAATTTACCTACCTGACCCCATTAGAGGCATCTGAGTTTGCAACCCTTGGATGTACTCAGTTATACGTCAAGATCTGAATACCAGGAATGAGGAAGAAGCAAGCACAGTCAAACAAAGAAAGATTAGGAAATTACCGTCTGCCATATGGTCCACCCCAATCTGTAAAACAGCTTCCCCCTTACTTGGGACTACTTTCCATGGGCTCCTAATGAAGTGCCAGCCCTTGTCATTTAAGGCTTATGTCACCTTCCTACCCACTCATATCACCTCACCAGGAAGGATTTATTCCCCTCACTTGACATTCCATACCGGTCACGTATGTAATGGTCATAATACCTTTTATGTGCGGCAACTTGTTTTTCAAAATGGTTTCAGTTAAGTAAATAAATATGTATTTTTTGTATGTATATGAATATAAAACCACAAAACCACCTCACAATGGGGTGAGTTAATATTACTATTCCTAACTTGTCAAAGAGAAAAGACACAAAGAGACTATAGTCCTCCCCAAGTAAGAACAGAGCGAAGGCTAATATCCAGATCTCCTGGGTTCTTTCCTCTCTTGGTGGTTCTTTCCTCTTTTCCAAATACTCACTAGACTTGCTATGTATATTAGTCAGGGTCTTAGCAGGAAGCAAACAGCCCCTCCATTTTAGAATACTTTGAGAAGAGTTTAAGAAAGGGATTATTTACAGTGGTATGGAAAGAGTATAAGGTAATCACAAATGATTGTGCAGTACCCTAGGACCATTACCATCCCCAAGATGAAAATAGCAAGAGGGAGTTACCACACCAGGAAAGTGAAAACCATATACAGAGTAAAAAATATATGAATATACTGTAGTTTTGGTGGAAGGAAATAGCCAGATGATTCACTTTTTCTAGATCTTCCAATCTCCAACCAGCCTTCTTCCCACTGGCCAAATCCAACCAGAAGACAGAAGACAGATCATCTGACTGAGAAAGTTCTTATCAGTCATCACCCATGGCAGAACATAAGGATATAGAAGAGTAAAAGTGAATTTGAAAGAGGAAACAGAAGATGATTCGCACATTATACTACTTCCAATCACTTATTTAAAAGGAGGAAAGAAGATATTACATATATTCCCAGTATCAATTTCCCTACAGTGAAACCACTGTTAGAACATCATGTTTAAGAACTACATATTTATTTCCCTTTTCAATAGTGGTTCTTAAGACAGGTCTTTTCTATATCAAAGTAGTCCCTCTAAGGTTTTAATGAATTCATTAAATGCATTTTAATAGCTTAGTGGTCTTTGGTATAAAAATACCACTAAAATTTTTCTCTTAATCTAAAAACACTATATTCATTGGTTTCTTCTTATTTTCTTGTTTGGTGGTAAATAGACCTTTTCAGGTCTATTTAGTATATTCTATTATAAAAATCAGGCTAGTGTGCCTGGGTGGCTCAGTCAGTTAAGCATCTGCCTTCAGCTTAGGTCATGACCCCAAGCGCCTGCAACTGAGTACCGTGTCAGGTTCCTTGCTCCACAGGGAGTCTGCTTCTCCCTCTGCCCTTCCCCTCACTTGTTCTCTCTCTCTCTCTATCTCAAATAAATAAAATCTTTTAAATAAATAAATTTTTTTTAAAAAAATCAGACTATATTCCCCCAAAGAATTACATTTGCTTCCTTGGTCAATGATTCTATTACTTATTATATATAAAAATCACTGGTAAATTATGTCCTTAAGTATCTATGATACTTTTAGTAAGATGTCTTTGAATCCCAAAAAGTTAAGTATATTTACTAATCAAGACCAAAACATCTTCCTATTTGCTTCAAATGGAAGTTTAGAACCTTGAAGACATTCTGCTAAGCAAAATAAACCAGTCACAAAAGGACAAATGTTGTATGATCCTTTTTACATTAGATTCCTAGAGTAGCCAAATTCACAAAGAAAGTAGACTGGTGGTTGCTAGGGGCCAGGAGTAAGAGAAATGGAAAGCTTTAGGGTTTAATGGGTAAAATTTCAGTTGAGGAAGATGAAAAAGTCCTGGAGATGGATGCTGTCAATCACTGCACAACAGTGTGAATGCACTTAATGCCACAGAACTGTACAAAGATTAAAATGGTAAATTTGATATATGGTGAGATATATATAAATATATACCCACAATAAAAAAAGAAAATTCAGAAATTAGGATATCAGCATTAACTAAGGCAAAAAATTTATTTAATATCTCTACTTGCTTTTCCTATCTAAAAATATCTTTAAAATATAATCAAAGGGTATCACTGATTTTCTGAGCCAAATTTCTATCTTCAGTATATTTAAGAATCCTCCTGTTGTTGGGCTTAACATTTCTACATGGGAAGGCTCAATTTCACCTGATCCTTCTAAACAAACTCTACTCTCCAACCCTAGTATTCATTCTTAGAATAAAAGTTTATGTAATCCCTCAGAAGCAAGTCCTTAGATTAACATGCGCATGGCCCATGCAAGGTACTGAAGTTTCAAAGATGATTAAATCAAGATTATTGCTATCAAGGAGCTCAGTTAGTGGAGGATATAAATATGACTGGATTATATTTCCTCTTCCCCCCCAAATTCAAGCAGGTAATCAACCCTGCTTATTGTCTTAGGGAAAGCATGTATTAGGATGGAAAATGGAAGAGCTTAGGAACCTTTTAGGTTTTGTCAAAACAAAAGACAAATTACTTATAACAGCTCCATATGGAAGCTACCAAGTATGTATTAATAGTAGAATGGATAAATAAATTATGGTCAATCCATTGGAAGTATTGCACAGCAATGAGAATGAACAAACTAGTGCAACATCATAGATGAAACTCAGAAATAAAAAGCTGGGAGGGGGGCTGGAAACCAGACGGAAAAGAAGATGTACTCTGCAAGTCAATCTATATAAAATTCAAAACATGGTGAGAGAAGGCCAGAGAGTAGTTAACATTTGAGGAGGGGGGTTTAGCTCAGGGTTAGTGATACAAAAGGGCTTGAGAAAGGCTTCTGGAGTGCTGGATAATGCTCTATCCCTTAATTTGGGAGATGGTCATAGATATGTATCATGTCAAAAAAGTTAATTGAACTGTAAATTTATGGTTTCTGCTCTTCCCTATATATGAATATTACAGTCAATTAAAATTTTACTTTAAAAATTTCTGTTCTCTTTTTCAGGGGAGATAAAGTATATAGTATGTCAGATGGTGGTACGGGCTATGAAGAAAAAAATAAAGCAAGGATAGGGCATAAGGATTGCCAGAGTATGCAGGTGGATATGGAAAGGGATTTCCAATTTTCAAGGTCAACAAAGGCTGAACTGAGAAAGTAATGTTTGACTAGAAACCAGAAAAGTGAGGGTGTGAGCCCTGCAGCTTTCTAGAGGAGAGTGAATAGAACAAACAGTTCAACCTATGCTTCTACACTACAATTTATACAACATGGAAGGAACTGTCCACCTATTTTCTACCTTTCTTTCTTATTTTAGTGCAACTATAACAGCCAAGATCATTACGGCATTTTTTTAAAGGTTGTTTCTCCATGTGTATACACAACAGAACAAGACAAAACAAGATAAACCCGTAGGGGAAGGGGATTCACAGGCACAGACACAGTTAGTATGCAGAACAAAAGTCAAAGGGATGAGTTTACCCAGACTAGAAAGAAACCAATCCAAACTGGAGATAGAAAGTTGAAAGAGAAATCACTCATTTTTGCTTGCTCACTCATAGTGAAGACAAATGTTAAATAATCACCAACCTCCCCACGCCTGAAGATAATATACACATACTCACACATGTGTTTTCAATTTTCTGTCAAGAATCACCAGACATATAAGGAAAACTTCTAACAGAAGAGTGACAAAACAACAAACAAACCACTTTAGCAAAAAGACACATGGAAGACACAGAGTCAACAAAAATTAAAAAGGTATTTTAAAATATATTTTTTCTGGGCTCCTGGGTGCCTTAGTTGGTTAAACAACTGACTCTTGATTTCAGATCAGGTCATGATCTCAAGGCTGTGAGATCAAGCCCTGTGTGGGGCTCCACACTGGGTATGGCGCCTGCTTAAGATTCTCTCTCTCTTCCTTTCCTTCTGCCCCCTTCCTTCTTAAATAAATATATATATATATATATATATATATATATATATATATTTTATATTTAATATATAAATATATAAAACATATGTTTGGGGGGCAAAAAGATGCTATTTTTAAGTAGGGGGTGACAGAACTATACAATTCAATGGGTGAATTTCCCAGTCTATAAATGATATCTCAATAAAGATAGTGAGGCCATGACCTCAACTGCCAGGATATGGCCTGATGAGTGTGCTGAGGAGAGCTGCAAAAAGCTAGCCTAAGCTACATGTGTCTACTGAGCACCTGAACTGTGGCCAGTCCAAGTTGAGATGTGCTATTAGTATAAAGTACACACTGAATTTCTTAGTACAAAAAAAATTATAATTATCTCACTAATAATTTTATACATTCAGTACATGTTGAAATGACAGAATTTGAGTATATTGGGTTACATAAAATATATTAACAAAATTAATTTCATGTTTCTTTTTACCTTTTTAATGTGGCTTCTAGAAAATTTTAAATTTCATATGTTGCTCAAGTGGGGCTTATATATTACATTTTTATTGGATAGTACCACACTAGATAGTAAGTGCATTTGAAGACAAAGGCTGTATCTAAATAATTTTTGTGTTCTCCAGGGAGCCTAAATCATAGTAGACCTTCAGTAAGTATTTGCTAAATAAATAATGAATGAATGTTTTCACACCACTAATTTCCAACTATGTCGTTTTGAGAGTGCATTTTGGAAGTGTACCCACCCTGAGGCAAGCAGTCAGTCAATTCAGGTAACTTGAATTGCCTATTCTTACCTTCTGTTGATTATTTAAAAGTATTTTTGGTATACTTCATAGATCACAACTTACCCCCCTCATACGTTCTATTAGTACAATATTCATTTTAATGACTAGCCTCAATTATTTCAGTAGCTGTGATCACAGAGACTTCTGAAACTAAGGAATGAAGAAATCTACCACCTTATCTTTTAAAGCCTGCCCTCTAGTGCTCATATTATTAGAATACATTTGTCCACAAAGATCGTTTGCTTTAGGAAAATTAACTATGAAATCTGCACACAACAGTATGTTGCAAGACTCAGAAAAACGTAGTGAAAACCAAATGTTGCAGGTAGCTAAAATATTGGTCTCAACTGAACCAGTTTAATGAAGGAAGTTGAAGAGAAAATACCCTTCAGCCTCATTTTTTAAATATCAATATTCCATTTTATTAAAATGGACAAACTTGCAACGTAATTTCCTACCAATATCACTTCCAATATACCCAAATAAACACTCTACCATATTGATCAAAGTAACTCATAACGTTGAGATAGGGACTAATTCAGGAAAATACTTATGAGTCCTCCTAAAGAATTCTAAAAATGTCCCCAGCACTTTGGATTTTTACAGAGCAGAACAGGGCTTAAATAGCCAGTAGCCCTAAACCAGCAAAGGGGAAAAATAATGCATGGTATTAGGACTGGCTAGGAAATTTTTGGAAAATAAGAAAAGAGGAGTGTGGTTATGGTGGGTGATTCCCAGTACCGGATAGAGACTGACTCCAAAAGTGGGAACAAGAGAAGCCCCTGGGTGACAGGCTTCCTGTGAGGTCTGTCTAAGCAAGTAGTAAGGTCAGTAATGAATCTGCAGAACTGAGTGCCAAGAGCAATCTACGGGAAATAATATACACAAACTTCAAGCGGGTGGTGCCGAGTCAAGAACCCAAGCAGAGGCCAATCTTCAGT
This sequence comes from Lontra canadensis, assembly GCF_010015895.1. NCBI lineage: Eukaryota > Metazoa > Chordata > Mammalia > Carnivora > Mustelidae > Lontra > Lontra canadensis. Next base: position 25,640,151 of record NW_022630996.1, read on the forward strand.
GACAAGAATAGAGCATCCAAGAAGGCACAGTGTTCTTGCTGCAGCCTGAAAGAGCCAGGCCCATGATGCCACAGCAAGTCCAAACGCCTGAGGAGGGCAAGACAGGATGCTGCTCCCAGCGAGTCACTTCTGCCAATGGCCTCCTATCCCTCAAACATGTCCTGGCTTCATGGGGACTCCCCTAGAAGCCAGTTAAATGTCTCAGGATGAAAAATATCCAAAAATACCAAACCCATTTAGATAGCTGCACATAACATGCTACCGGTCATTTACAGCTTATAGCCCTTCTTTGGGGTGACTATGAGGGTAATGAAGAAGAATTCTCTAGGAGGGCTGAACTCCAAATAATACATCTGTTTACTCTGCAAGAAAAGAAGACCTAGACTTGGAATCTTTCATAAATTCCTGGGCAGTGGCTAATGTTCTGCTGAATAATCAAGGACCTGAAAGGAGTAATAGTAAAGGATTGATGGCTAGGAGGTTGAAAGATTGGAGAATGTGGATGGACTGACCATTTGAAAGGGCTCCGAGGATGAGAATGCCCACACCAATTCTCAGTAAAAGGCTCAACTGCAGAAGTTTGGGGTTTTGTTGTTGTTGTTGTTGTTGTTTTGATACTGCAGAAGTTCTTAATCATCCTCGGTCTCCTTTGCTCTTCTTCCCAACCTCTTCAAGTTGGAAAGCCCCAGAAATCAATCTAGAGCTTCTTCTCTTCTCTATCTATACTCTCGCTTTTAGTAATCTTATCTAATCTTGTGGCTTTTAATACTACTTATAAAATGTGTCCAAAGCTATCTCCATCTCCAGACTCAAATATCCAGTTATCCACCTGAAATCTCCATTTAAATATCTGAATATCTTCAACTGAACATATCTCAACCAAACATACCAAAACTAGTCTTCCCTAAAACCTACCCTCCTTCCCCTGAAACTAGACTTCCCCATCTCATTTGATGCCAACTGGGATGGGCACATGGATGTTCTCTCTAAAGAATCTGATATTTAGCAATTAAAAAAAAACTGAGGTAGCTAGAATGCATTCATTCTGACAGTAGCATCTGAGAAAACTATCCATTAGATCCTGCTACCTAGGTAGCTGGAGATATTTTGTCTTTTCTGAAATCTAATTTACCTTTTCATTTGATTCTAAAAATTTTCACTTTTCCTTCAATTGGCTATGGTTAGTTTCTATTCCTTGCAACTAAAACCCTTTACCCCACATAACCACTAGCTTTCAGTTTACTAACTCTTCTTTACTACCACCGACTCCCAGTTTGCCACTAAATCCTGTCCTCTATCCTCCCTTCCACTTATAGTCAGGATGAAGAAGCAGTCCATTATTAAAGGCTCTAATCACACATGTCCAGAAGTTTCCTGCATGTTATCTGAGAAATTATAAAGATTAAAATCATCTTTCATCGAAGTATTTGGTCCCAAATTAATTATGTTCAGCTATTCGTGGAAAGCACAATAAATAGGAAATTTGTCAGAGGATGTTCCCTGAAGTTCATCTAAAACAGTCCTATGCCACAAATTCTCAGAATCCCTTCCTTTGATCCCATCTGGTCTCCATTATAGCAGTTAACCTCAGTCAAACACTATTAATTACTCATGATTTCATGAAAGGGAATGTCTTCTCATCTCTGTACTTTATATGAGTCTGGCTTGATAAATGTTTGTTGAATTTTATCAGAAAGTAATACAGAAAATGCTTCACATTTTTAAAACAATCACCATACTTCAAAGGGTATGCATTCTGAGTCAAATATGATGTTTATTATTCAGGACTAATATATCTGAATATGAATTAGCAGCTAAGTCTTCCTAACCATATTGAAAAATCAAGAGGGGATTTTACAAAGTGCTTTATTATACTGATATTTCTACCTAATTCATTAATTAGCATAGGTTAAATTTTGTGTATATCTCAAAAATAAGAATACCATGTTTACTCAGATTCCTGGTATCTCATTCTTCTTTAAATCAATGTCTTCTGTTTAAACTTGAGAATTACATGAATAAACAGAATGATCTAAAAGAATTTCCCAGTAATTCCTGCTCCTACTCCCCAGCTTATCCTTAAAATATCTAATCAACAGGTCAAGCATAAATATCAGTACCACATATGTAAGTCTCAAAGGTAACAAGATGTGTTTTTTCCCTCCAAATAATGTCTTTATAAAGGAAAGTGTCACAAACACATAGTCAAGCACCACCTAGTGGCAAAAGGAAGTACTCCAGAAAAAGAGATCTAAAATTAACTACCAAAATCTAAATCATGGAGATTTGTTGTTAAGAAATGTTGTTAAAATGTTTAATAACCATGTGGCAATTAAAAGTAAGGCTAGTTTTAAAATAAAGCTTAAGACTAAATGTCATTAAGACAGTGTAGGTTCAGCTGTTCTAACATTCTTGAATGAACCTCTTAAACTTGAAGTGGAAAGACGTGAGCTAACACCAGTCTTCAGCACAGCTACTCTGCCATGCACTGCGCACCTTCACAGTTGTCACAGCTCCTCTAACCCCCAACAACTCAGTAAGGAAGCTATTCAAATTCCCACGGTACAAATAAGGAAACTGAACCTCAGATAACTACGTAACATACCTTAAATCATACAAACATGAAGTGATGGTGTCACCTCCCCATTGACCGCTCATCTATTGCTGGGACTTTGGGGAACACCAAGTACTACAACAGGTGAGCTGACTGAGCACTTACTGTGCATCATACATAACAGACGCCAACATGGTCAGGAGATACGTGCTGCTAGTGATCCCTCAGGTAATCCCTTAGACTTTGGGATTAATCAGACTGCTAGCTGAAAGGAGACAAAGCCCCTCTTAGTCCTGAACATATGTAAGTGTATTAGAAAGATCATGGACTTTAGTGTCAGGCCTCACTACAAAGCAGAATTAGCAAACTAGTATTAACCGAGTGCCTCCTGTGCAGATGAGCACAGTGCTGGAGTGGGGGACACAAATGTGTCTGTGGCAGAGACAACCTGCTCTCACGGAGTCCACAGTCCTGCCCTTGAAGAACTTTCAGTCTAGTGGAAGAGAGGACAGACTAGTAGGTCCTTCTGGCACACGGGGAGAGACTATTTAATGACCTGGTTGGAGGGCAAAAGATAACAAATTTGGGACCTGGCTGGGGGCAAAAAGAAGGAGTTTCTTAGAAATTTTTTAACTGCGTAAAGAAAAGGCCTCTTCACAGACAGCTCTTTACAAATTATTTGCACCAACTTTCAAAATTTTCTTCTCTTTGCCCACCCCCACACACAGCTAAGATGAATATGTGCAAATGGGAGCATGCATTAAAACTTCTGCTTTCTAGAAGACATGCCCTTCACAACGGGGTCTAATTCTTCAAATCCTTACATCTTCACAGATGTAGACCAACTTGGCGGGCAGAGAAATGGGTGAGCCCTGTGATGAGTACTGAGGAGGGCACGTATTGCTGGAGCACTGGGTGTTATATGCAAACAATGAATCGTGGAACACTACATCAAAAACTAACAATGTACTGTATGGTGACTAACGTGACATAATTTTTAAAATTATAAAAAAAGATAAAAAATAAAAAAAATAAAGATGTAGACCAATTTCATTTAAAGAATTAAAGGATTTAGGGATACCTGGGTGGCATAGTTGCTTGAGAATCCGACTCTTGGTTTTGGCTCAGATCATGATCTCACCGTCATGGGATCAAGCCCTGGGTTGGGTTCCAAGCTCAGCATGAGTCAGCTTGAGTTTCTCTCTCCTTCTCCCTCTGCCCCTCTCCCCATGCACACTTGCACTCTCTTTCTCTCTCAAAATAAATAAATCTTAAAAAAAAAAAAAGAATTGAAGGATTTAACAAATAGATGATAGCATAGCTTAATGAAAAAGGACAAGACTTGGAAGCCAGGTCTATTGAGATTCCAAGTCCGCAATAATCAACAGATTATTTGGATTTTTTTTTTTTTTAAGTAAGGGTGGATAGGGGACAATCTTAAAGATGAGTCCACCTCTTCTCTTTTCTGCCTAAATAATTCACTTCTCAACTCACAGGGAGGGCCAAGTAAGGTAGATATCTATGCCGGATGGTGACACGCAGTGAGGGGTGGCAGCAGCACAGGGTGAAGAGAGCATCTGCACAAGAGAGCAGCCCTACCTGGGGTGTCAGCGCCCGAGCAGAGTAAGAAGGGTATAAGAACAGGTAGCAGCCCCATGTGTGTGTCAGAGCTGAGCAGTGTGAGGAAGACAACTCCTTGGCAGAAGTGGAAGGGATGCAGAGGAACTGGTGCTGGAGCCCAAACAGGATGAGCAGGGCCTCTGCGGAGGACTGTTCAGCATGTGGTTTCAGAATCCAAGTGGGTCTGAGCCACAGTGAGGCAAGGAGGGATATTAAGAGACACTGGTTCTATACAGACATATTGAGCAAATAGTAACCACAATAAGGATAAAGGGACCCAGGTTTCCCACTGTCAGTGAAGCGAAGAATATGGAAAGAAAGGAAACTAAATGAATCCCGGATTAGATTGGAATCTGAGGTATCAATATGAACTCATGATTTCAAGAGAGATAGATAAGGAATAATAGATATACAGAAATATACACATCTATATATACATATATTCCCTTGCTCTGTCCTCTCGAGAGGACTAGGAACAGCAACAACCTAATCGCAAAAAGCATACCTTATGCCCAGATCGTGGCTTTTAAATATTTTTCTCCACTAAAAGGAAAGATGGTTTCTTAGAGAAATTGCTGATTCCAACACTGGAGCAGGCAAAGTACAAGTTGTGACTAGAATATCTTAGAAAGTAATCAAGTCCTCAAAGAATGACAGGGACGAGGTACCTGGGTGGCTCAGTGGGTTAAGCCTCTACCTTCAGCTCAGGTCATGATCCCAGGGTCCTAGGATCGAGTCCCGCATCTGGCTCTCTGCTCAGCAAGGAGCCTGCTTCCCTTCCTCTCTGTCTGCCTGCCTCTCTGCCTACTTGAGATCTCTCTCTCTGTCAAAAAAAAAAAAAAAAAAAAAAAAAAAAGAATGACAGGGACATATCAAAAGAATACAGGAGCCAGTTTGAAGGGGCTCACATAGGCCAAATCTGGGATAGTTTAAGCATCAAAATAATAATGAGAGCAACAAATTATAGCCCACTGAACAAAACAGGAAACCAGAAATCCATACGGGCATAAAGAAATTAAATTAAGGGGAGCCTGGGTGGCTCAGTTGGTTAACAGTCTGTCTCTTAGCTCAGCTCATGTCTTGATCTCATGGTCACGAGTTCAAGCACTGCACTGGGCTTTTTTTTATTTTTTTACTTAAAAAAATAAAAAAGAAGAAAGAAATTAATACATTAAAAGTCTGATGAAGAATTTACACGGTTTCCAGACACTTCACAAAATACTAACTACAAAACAGCTAAGAATAAGATTACAATACTGAATCCCCACAGACATCACCTTCATCAAGTGATCAAAATGAGCATCATCACTAACATAACAAATAAAAATCGTGTAACACCTGATAGATGCAATGAGAAACACAAAGCATCACTACTGTGACATTCCAGCCAAAGACGCATACATAGTCTGAACTTAATTATGAAGAACCACTGGGCAAACCCAAATTGAAGGACATCCTAAGAAATAACTGGCAGGTACTCATCAATACATCATTTCAGTTTATGAAAATCAAGGAAAGACTAAGGAACTATCCCAAATTAAACTAAAGAAAGACTAAACTAAAGAAAACTAAAGAACTATCCCAAACTAAAGAAGACTAGAGAGACAAGGTTGAAATAAATGCAATCCAACTAAATGTATTACGTGACTGAAAACCACATCCTTTTGCTATAAAATTACATTATTGGTACCACTGGTGAGACTTGAACAGGGTCTCACAACTAGTTATTGGTTATTGATTAATTTGTACTGTACTGATTTCTGATTAAACTGATTGGTTACCAAAATTAATTTATTTTGATGATCTTACTCTGGATAGGTAGGAGAACACCCTTGTTCATAGGAACTACGTCCTAAAGTAAAGGGAATCACATCAACAGTGTACTCTCCAATGGTTCTGGAAGAAAAAAAAAAAATGAGTAATGGCTCCCTGCTGCTACTCACACTAGGCTATTATTACATTTTCAACTTCTCTGTAAGTTTGAGATTACTTTTAAATAAAAATTTTAGTTTAAAAAAATTAATTAGGACTGCCAAAGAGGCCTCCATGTACACTGTCAATTGTTCATTATGACCAATGCCATCAAATAGAAGGGCTTGGCTTACAGAGGAACATGCACTGATGGGGAGAAGACCTAGAGTCCTATGAGTCCACAAGCTGACAGGCCTGGATGCACTATGATGTAGGAGTAAGACTCTGGAAGAAAAGGTCAAGCTCCTCAGAAAACATAGGAGAGTAAGAAGTCAATGGAATATACTGGTTATGTGAGGCACTTAGAATTTGGGGTATTTGTAACCATTTGGACTCAGGTAACTGGAGGTATCCAACTTGCAGATGAGTCATCTGGCCTCCATTATATGAAAAGTGAGGAATTTTTAAGATAATTAATATGAGCATGGAAATGATTATGTTGCATGAAGTACAGTACACTTTGAGTACAGCATGGAATATGAAGGTTATTATTGAGTATCAAGCTAGAAACGTTCCCTGGAGCTAATGAAAGAGGGCCTAGAATATTATTAGGCTTAGATGTATCTATTTTACCTGCTAGGCAACAGAAAAACATTAAAGGATTTAAAAGCAAATTTCAGTATGCAGATTAGGAGAGATTAGAGGCAGGAAGATCAACTGGGAGACTACTGTAATAAGATTATAAAGGCTGAAATAAAGGCAAAAGTAGAAACTGAAGAGAGATGCACGAGGCACTATCAATTTGACAGGATCTACCAACTAACACATATAAGGGAAAGGAAAGATGGAAACTGTAAAGTGTTTCGAAAGCAGTGTGATCCTTCGGAAAAATTCAGCTCCATTAGGAAATGAAGAGAGCTAGTGAAAATATCCAATAGGCTGTTAAGAATGCAAACCTGGAAGCTGGGAGAGGGTCAGGAAAGAAATATTGACTGACTTACATCTGTATGAGACTACTGGAGGGTACTGCTTAAGAAAAGAAAAGTGCTGAAAACAGAATCCTGAGAAAGAGGTCTTCTTTAAAAAATGGTCCAAGGAGTCAGAGAAAAGTGCTTTATGCTAGGTATCTTCCATTTGCCCCTCCATGTCTACTTCCCACTTTTCCCACTCTGGCTTCTGGGCCAGCCACTCAGAGACCCTAACAAGGGATTAAGAGAGAGGAGGACAGGGACAGGCCTTTCTCCCTAGTTCCCAATGTACAGAGTCAACTCAGAGTCACAGACTGGCCATGTCTCTACCAAAGACCACAGCTCTTCTACTGCTCTCTATCTGTGTTCCAGGAACTGCTGCTTCCCCATGTCCCTTCACACCTACAGATGGTTATGGCTCCCTGCTGCTTCTAGCACCAGGGTATTACACTATCTTTTATTACTAATAAAATATCCTTTATTATTATCCTGCCCACATCTTCATAATTAGTCCCTTTATTAAATTCTTCTCAATAAACAATTTGAGGGTATGACCCCTGCTGGCATAGTGCGCTTATCTTTGCCAGCAATAATTATCTCTATGACATATATCAAAGCATTTCATTTCCCCCACTCAAAAATCCTCACACAAAGTTCTAGTCAACAGCCTTTTCTAGGATCCACTGGACCATTCTACCTTAGGTCTCCTCTGTTGCTTTTCAAGATGCTGGATTCTAAGACATCAGAAATGGGAATCATCCTCACTCATTCTGTGGAAGCTGGTGTCTCCAGAGAAAAGGAGTTCTGAAGACATCAGAAAAGCTTACACTGTAGATCAGGAAGCAGCCTCTCCCTTCCCTGGCAAAGAACACAATGTTCCACATATACTGGCCCAGCACTCCTGACCTATTGTTTCTCTCTTTGAAGACTGCCAATGGTCAGTAAATTTACCTGCTTTACCAAAGAATCTGAGGCTGGCCAGAAGGAGACAAGGAATGACTCAGATAAGCTCTTGGCACCTTTCCCTGCTTACCTGATGGGATAAAATTTATTGAAACTGAAGAATGTAGCAAGTTGCCAACCACTAGCTTATCAAAGAGAATCCTGGAATCGCCCACCCATCTACCAAAACTATGGCTTCAAGATGAAAACCCCACTACCACTCAGGGTTTGGTGCTCTAGTCAGCTGCACTCCAGATTAAAATCACCTCTGTCGGACCAAGCCAAGCAGGCATGTCGGCCCTGACTTACAGCAATGTGAAGACAATGGTACAAAGGAGCATGGGGGAGATGGGAAGAAAGATTAACCAAAACTGAGCCACGAAAGTTCTAGAAATCACACTGATTTGGGCGTGCAATTTGAGGAGCAAAGTTGTGCAAGTGCTGGAGCTGCGCTTGCAGGACTCTGACAGTGAATATCTCCTTCAATTCTGCACCTAGGCATCTCACTTGCCTCACCCCAAGCCCAACCCTGTTTAAAATAGTTTAATCGTATTCAGAACGCAAAGTTTTCAAGACCTTTGTAGGAGTCTTAATGAAGTAGACAGATACTTGTACTCCTACGAAAGCATCACCAGGAACGCAAAACCTACCAATGCGGGCTGATACAAGTGTGCTGTATTAGTGACTCAAACACTACAAACTGTAGTGCTATTGGAGTCATAAGTTTTCAAAATGGTAAACAATTCTTGGTGAAGTTCTGAACAAAGTAAAATCCTTTGTTAATTTACACCGTAGTCTGAATTCTTAAAAAGAACATATAACTATTTCAAAAATATTTTAGGGTTACATGCAGAATGAACACTCTATAAAGTCAGATAAACAGATTTTTTTGTCTATATGAATACTTATGGGAGATATTTAAAAATTATGTGGAATACAAGCAAACACACCCATTGTAGGTCATCAAGCATTACCATAATGGCAATCATTGTGATAACTAAAAAGGTCCCCCACAAATTTCCAAACTTTCCCTACCAGGTTCCATTACTATTGATAATCCCTTCTCTAGGGAAATCAGACACTAGTGCAGAGAGGTCCATGCAGCATTCACCATTTGTAATATAATGTGTATGTCATGGTACATTCATACAATGGAATGCTATACAGTTAAAATATATTAACTACAGGGGCACCTGGCTGGCCCAGTCAGTTAAGCTTCTTGATCTCAGCTCAGGTCTTGATCTCAGGGTGATGAGTTCAAGACCCACACTAGACTCCACACCAGGTACAAATTAATTAATTAATTAATTAAACAAGCAAACCACAGCTACAACATGTAAAAATTTCGTAAGCATAATGTCACATAACAGAACAAGTTACTGAAAGTATGTACAATACCCTTCTTATTACTTTATTTGTGTAATTTATTAAACAAATATTATACTACTTTATTTGTATAAATACTTTAAACTCACAAAAATTACTATATATTATTTATGAATACATTAAATAAAAGGAAATAATGCCAACTTCAGGAAAGTGGTTCCAATTGAGAGGGAAGGAAAGGAAAGGGATGTGGTGCAGCTTTCCCTGTATTGATAAGAGTTTATTTTTTAAAAAGAGAAAGATGGGACAAGAAATATACAAGACGAGCCAGGAGCATCTTGTAGCACTATAAAGAAACGTGCTTAAAAAAAAATCCCATAATGACAGGGTATGTCAAAGGGATACAGGAGTCATCTGAAAGAGCTCCCAGTGGACAAAACTACAATGATATGAGCAATAAAAGATATAAAACAGTATGGGATTATAACCCCAAGTATAAAATATCCATGAGTCCATACTGATTAAATAAATGAGTAAGAACAGACAAATCTCCAGTGAGAACAATTTCAACTCCAGGTGTAAATACTCTGCCCTCAAGGTGGGTGAAAGACTGAATATACAAACAGGCAGTGACCAGACCACATATAAAAAGGGAACTCTGAGCCAGAAGCCGCAACACCAGTCCTGAAAGCCAAACCACAACTTCTGTACTCTTCAGCCAAACAGTCAGGACTTGACCAATAAGTGATAGTTTCTCTAATTTTTGTCCCCACTTCTAATTTAGGATCAAACTAAAAAAGCCAAATATGCCCTCCCAAACCCAACACGTAGGACGTTCTGCTTCTAGTTAGCCCCCTTCGGCTTCTCTGTGCTAGCAGTCTCCAATCAGGGCCTCCTGGCAGCCTTTCCTTTTTCTACTGCAGAGCTTTCCTACTCCTCTGCTTGCCTTTGAGTCCCTGCCAAAAGCAAGCGATGGTGGCTATAGCAAGCACTGAATAAACAGCCTTTACTTGTTCTCATTTGGGTGGTCCTTGTTTATTTCTACAAGGGGGAGCAAAACTCTTCACTCTTTTATGGCCTATGCAAGTGATTTCGATTCTAAGACTACATATTGGGAAAGGCACTCTACAGTATTGAACTTAAACCTGCTTCAGCCAGGTGACCAAGGTGAACATCAACAGTGATAAGTCAAACTGATAGTATGTACCCCTGATATGTGATAAACGTGGCACTTTACCTCTGTGGTTTTCCTCCCCAAAACCCATAATCATAGAAAGATCATGAGAAAAATATCAAACAAATCCCAATTAACAGTCTACAAATTACCTAACCAGTACTCCTCAAAATTGTCAAGGTCACTGAATCCAAAAAAAGTATGAAAAACTGTCAGAGCCAAGAGGAGTCTAAAGAGACAAGACTCCTAATTGTAGTATGGTATCTTGGATGATATCCTGGACCATAAAAGGACATTCAGTAAAAACTAGGGAAATCTGAATAAACTATGGACTTTGATTAATAATAATATATCAATATTATTCATTAATTGTTACAAATGGACCATACCAATGTAAGATATTAGTAATAGGAGAAATTGCATGTGAGGCATATGGGAACTCTCTATACTAACATTGTAATTTTTATTATAAATCTAAAAGTGTTCTACAAAATATAGTTTATAAAATGTATAGTAAAAAGAGAAATAAAAAGCAATATGAATACTTATGGCAAAATACTGACATAAATAATGTTTAAATATGGGCTGTGGGTCACCCTATTATATTATTTCCGATCCTTTTCTATATGGGTGAAATACATAGTAATTAGAACTTTTTCCATTTTAATTCCTCACAACGAACTCCAATTTAACCCCAATGGATTCTCTATTTTCCTTTTTCATCCCCCCCCTCAGCCATACTTGCAGTGTTCTGAAGGCACCAAGTGGTAAGACATTCCTTTGTTAATGCAGTTCCATTAGCGTAGGGGTTCCTAGAGCAAGGTCCAGCTCAGTAATACCAACATGAATTCCAAGTTTTTTCATCCTTTATGTTCAGTTTTTGTTTGCTCCTTTTTGCTCTACACATTTTACTTTGGATTAGAGTTGATTGTATGCCTGTTTCTCTTTCCCTCTCTGCACCAAGGATCTTGAAGACAGGGCCCACATCCTGGTCATATTTCCATTCCTCCATACCCACCCCACTTTTCCATCTTCTGGTTGGCTATTCAGTGAGATTCCTATTAAGTATTAACAGCATTCACATATCAATAGCATATCTTTAAGTATTAACAGCATTCACATATCAATAGCATATCTTTAATGAAATAGTATGTTTTACTGAGACTGCAACAGAGTGTAATCCATGAATAAAATACTGTCTTAATGTCTAAATATTTTTATATCTCCTTTAGTTTTTGCAACTATTCTAAATAGAAGATATATTAAAAAGGGCTCTATACTCTACTTCTAAGTCATGTTTATTCCTAAAGAGTAATAAGTTAGATGTGAAACAATGGGTAGCCATAATGTTCAAGACACATTAGGGAAAAATCTTTACCTGTGCCCACTGTTATACAAATCTGTTTACCCGGCTAGTCCCAGCCTGCTAATCACTACACTAACTAATATCATTTAAGTTTTCCCTTTGGACTGAGCAATAATAAATCTCCGTTCTCTCTTCACAGTAGACAGCTCTGATGCAAGCTTTGAATTTAGATTCCCTCCCATTTGTATAGTAAATGCTGTCTTATCTTTTCTAAGTATCTTAGTTGCTTTCTCAGTCCCATATATTCTCATGGTTAAAACTAAAAATGCTCTTTTTTTTTTTTTAGAGATTTTATTTATTTATTTGACAGAGAAAGACACAGCGAGAGAGGGAACACAAGCAGGGGGAGTGGGAGAGGGAGAAGCAGGCTTCCCGCTGAGCAGAGAGCCAGATGTAGGGCTCTATCACAGGATCCGGGGATCATGACCTGAGCCAAAGGCAGATGCTTAACAACTAAGCCACATTAAGGCACCCCTAAAAATGCTCATTTTTAAGAATTATAGGTCCTTTGACTGTCCTTTAAAATCTACCAGAAATTATTACATTGTTTTCTGTAGGTAAGCAAAAACAAAACAAAACTGTTTGTAAAAATCAAACATTTTTAGGGATACTTCTACAAACAAAACGAATTAATGTCTGCATATCTTTGTTCAAACTTAATTGTCATCGCTTCTGTACTTTCCCTCTGAGAATGATTGTTCAAATAACGTACAGGAAAAAAAGTTTATTCTTAGGATAGTGACTTTCTCTAACAGATTAGATTTACCATTAGATTTTTTTTATATTACATTTTCAAACTTTTACTGAATGATAGTAACACATATACAACTTCCAGTTAAGAGAAAAAAATTGAGAATAAACTTTCTAATATTTAAAAATTATAATTCAGCACCTCACACTTCATCTCACAAATGTAAGGATGCAATTTAAAACATTCTCTTTGTTAAAAGAGCCAAATAAACTAAGAAAAACTTGTCTCTCTCAACCATAATGTCAACTACTCTAAGCCTGAACTGAGAAAAGTATTATTTGTTTTATTTGTTTTGTTTTATTTTATTTTAAATAAAAGGTATCAGTGATAGAGGATACGAATTTCCCTCCCTCTCCATCAAAGCTGGAGGGAAAAGTACAAAACCAGATCACACCAGTTCTGATTATGGGACACTAGAGGAATATGAATGTATATCCTGGAAAGGACACCAATTGAGTCAAGTGAGTGTAATAAACACCCAAGAGCATTATTTTATTAATTCTATTATTAATACTTGATAAATAGTACATAGCAAATAAATGAAAAAGATCAATTTGGTAAAAAAGGTAAATTTCATTCTCTCATTCCCAAAAGAAAGAAACTGGAAAAGCTTAACAGAGAGTATTGAAAGCATTCTACTATTACCTAGTACTAATCAAATAACACTTTATATTGGTATTACAATTGACTTTGTAACAAAACAAAAAAATCCTCTAACTGTAGATCACACATAAATACAGATCCAAACTGCCTGAAGAGCCACTTCCTTTTTTAAGGCTTTTATGCCTCAAGAGTGTTTCAACTATTTGTGTTGTTTTAAATTGTTAAGCTTTTTTTCAACAAAACAAAACAAACAGTCCTTCTCAGTGAGTGACCTAAAAGATTTCTTCAAAGTCCTCTACAGACTTGCTCAAATTTTCAAAAAGACTGACCGAACCAAGATCCTTTATTAGATTTGTAAGTCAATTTAAGAAACAGGGGCACCTGGGTGGCTCAGTCAGTTAAGCATCTGCCTTCAGTTCAGGTGACAATCACAGGGTCCTGGGTTCCAGTCCTACATCAGGCTCCCTGCTCAGCTGGGAGCCTGCTTCTCCCTCCCTGCCTTTCCCTCAGTTTGTACACCCTGCCCTCTCACCCTCTCTCTCTGACAAATAAATAAAACCTTGAAAAAAAGTTTAAGAAACAAAATTAGGGTTCTCCACAAAGAATGCTTATAGCTAGCACACTTTCAGTTTCCTAAAATTCAGAGAGGAAAAAATCCTCTCTCAGATAAACGTTGCCTTATTTTGCTGAGTGATTTAATAACTGGAATTAAACAGTGATTCCTACGGCCACAGCCACAGCTAATATGAAATACTGTTGGAGCTAACTGAGCCTGTCAGTTTCCTATTTTAGCACAGTAGGTAGTGCAAGAATGCCTGCTATATTTGAATGATTGGTAACAGTAACACATGAGCAACTGCCCTGCTCCACTGTAACACCAAAAATGAATTTCATTACATATTCTCTCTCTTCTGGGAAAATAAAAACCTGTTATAGATATCTTTACAATGACATCTCAAACACAATAAGCATGCCAGAAGATTTTGTTTCATATTTACAACAAACAGACTTTCACTACTATGTGGTTAAAAACAATCCAATAAAGGGTGCCTGAGTAGCTCATTCAGTTGAGTGTCTGATTCTCTGTTCTCAGCCTGGGGCTTGATCTCAGGATTGTGAGTTCAAGCCCTGGGTTGAAGAAGCCCCTACTAAAAAAAAAAAAAAAAAAAAAAAAAAATCAATCCAGTAAGTAATTACCCTGTTTAGTCAAACTCTTAGATATTCTTAAGAAAGATTCTCCAGGATAAATGAGGTCCCATTATATATTTTAACGTGTCATGTCACTGTGAAAGTCTATAGAATATAAACTTCTGGAGAAACAACCTACGAATCGATTTAAATGGCAGTTTACAGTCTACAAAGTACTTTCTCATTCAATTTACTATCTCATACGAAGTTGCATTGCCTCCTATAGTCTATTCAGCAAGTATAAACACACCTTAAGATGTGCTATTTGTCCAGTTCCACACTTTCTGTCAATCCCATTCCAACCCCACATTTAGACAATCATTGATCGTTCTGACCCAACTGACTAGTCACATTTACACCTCGCTGTCTCTTTTCCCCCTTAGTGTTTAAAAGTTCTGAATTTTTCCATTAGTTCACTTTGGACAAACACCTCCTCTGAATCACAAGAACACTCTTTTTCCTCGTCTTCAAGCTTTTGCCCCAGTTACCTCAGAAAAATCCTATCTCTTTGAGTTTCAGTTATGAGCCAAATAAGTCCAGCCTTGAATGGTAAGTATTAGCAATAGTCCTCTGAACCAAGGGAAAGAAAAACCTCAGGTGGTGAAGTGAAATAAGAAAAGCACCACTAGTGTCATTAATCTTGGAAAGCCTTAAAAATACTCACTCATTTACCTTTTCACGTATCATCACTGAGTGATAAGCAAATGATGGAAATACAAAGTTAAAAAAAATATCATAACCCTTGCTCTCAAGCTCTTCTGAGTATTCTAAGGGAACAGTCCCATCCAAAGGTCTCTACCCAGTTCTCATCTTCACTCATAAATTTGGCTGTTCTCTCATCAAAATACATTTTTAAATGTATTCACCTGTACTGTTTCCTTTAATTGGACAACTAGTATCATAACTGCAGTCATTTTATCTTGACAGTTTTTATTCTACATGTACAAAGAGAGTATAAGCCATGTAGCTGTTTATGTAGCTGTTTACACAGACTTCCATGGACAAGACCAGGGAGCCTAACAACCAATGACAAAGCAAGCAGTACAGTGCTAGGCTCATGTAAGAACTCAATTAAGCGTTGATTCCTCATCCCTTCCTAGTTCGAATTAACAGATTTACATTCAATCCTATTTTTAAGATGTGACTGTACCATGCATGGCTCTTATTCATAGGGAGCAAAATATACCAGGAAGCCTTAGCAAACAAGACAATGTATCAGAGGATGATAATTTTTCAGCACAGAAAACAAGTGAGGAAACTGGGAGGAATATACCTGACATGAGATTGTAGGTCCAAATCATAACTGAGAGGAATAATACAACTTCAATCTCCAGGTACCTGCCTCTCTTCTCCAAATGAATGTATTAAAAAGCCAGTGGATGAATGAATTAACTAATAAATGAACACAGTTCAGAGTCCGTGAAATGGACGACACAACTAGGTATACAGTATATGGTTGCTAATATTATTAATGTGCAATGCTCAGGGCTCAGTGTTAAAGGTTATTTCATTTAAAGTTCAAAATAAATCTAAGAAATGGAGATTACTGTCTTCATCTTATAAATGAGAAAAAAGTCTTCCAAAGTAATTTGTCCAACGCCACCCAGCAGATGGCAAACCGGGATTTGAACTCAAATCTTCTAAATTCAATGCTCCTTTCACCTCATCATAGCTGGTATTTCTTTCTTTCAGCAGATATGAAGTACTTTACAGAGAAAGAAACATTACAATAAAATTGGCAATAAAACAAATTTCTTAAATGCCAAAACTATTTCACTCTGGCTTCTCATATAAACTTAGAAATGCTTCTATTGTTAGTAGAGGGACTATGCAAATATATGAACTGAAAACTGCACTTAAGTTTTTCTAATCACTTCAAATTATACTTCTGTGTGTTAAGTTTCATAATGTCTGACACAGTGCTATGAAAATTTGCCAACCAAATCTTTTCTTCTTATATACAAGTTATTTATAACTTTTTCCATGTTAGTAGAATCTCAAGCTCCTTCCTTACAGGTGATATGAGTTACCTAACTCAGTAAATCCTATGTTTGAAGTTCCAGGTTATACTACACAAAAATGTAATTAATTTTTTACTCTTAACATCCTTTATATTACATTTACTTTACAATATGAACCAGAAGGCTAACCTTCCTTATATTCTACCCCTAAAGAAAGGATCAAAACATATAAATATTTTGGGACAGCAGTAAACATTTCAGGGTAGTCTTTATAACTTAGAGTCAGTGAACACAATTCTCAATCTCATAAGAAATGATAGATTCCAAAATCATTTCCTAAAGAAGAGGGTTACTGCTGAGTCACCACAACCAACTGAGATAGTTTTTCATTCATTCAGCAAATATATACTAAGCACTAGGCCCAAATAGTCACTGTTCAAGATCCTGAAGATATACAGTAAGACAAAACAAGACCCCTACTCCCATGGAGCTTACAGTACATGGGGTACAACTATGAGAATGCATCAATAAATAAACAAGAACTACATCAAACAGTGCTAAATGCTGTGCAGAGAATTCAAATCTGGTGATATTACAGTAACTGGATAGTCATTTTAGATTGGGTCATCAGTGAAAACCTCTCAAAAGAAGCAAATTTAAGCAGAGATGTGACTAGTAAGACTACTGCGCAAAAATCAAGTAGGAAAACATTCTGGGTGAAGCACTCAGCTAGTAAAGCTGTAAGACAGGAACAAGCGAGGTATATTTAAGAATAAGAAAGAAGAGGGTACCTCAGTGGCTCAGTCGGTTGGGCATCCAACGCTTGATTTCCGCACAGGTCATGACCTCAGGGTCGTGAGATGAGCCAGATGAGCCACATGGGGCTCCATGCCCTGCCCACCCCCTCAGCCCGTGCACATCTGTGCCCTTCCTCTCTCTCAAATAAATAAATCTTTAATAATAATAAAGAATCACAAAATGTCTTGGAAGATAATAACCTCAAGAAAGAATGGTAGAAGTTCAGATTGGAGGAGTAGGAATGGGTCAAATCATCAAACTGTGTAAGCCAGGGGAAAAGATCTGGATTTTATTTTCAGTGAGAAGGAAAGCCACTGGCAGAAGTCACATTGTATCTGAAGTTGTATTCAGCAGGAATTTGAGTACAAACTGGAAAAAAGATATATTCACTAAGTATATATATTCACATATATTAAGCCCACCTATTTGCTTATTTCTATACTCTGCACTCAATGAAATGTATCCCAAGACACTGAAACAGAATCCTAGAGCTAGAGAGAATCTTAAAGAATATAAAACTACCGCTGCACATGTACAGTAACTGAGGGCCTAGGAAAAAAGTATCATTTACATTGCTTCATTAATGGTTGAGAGAAGTATCTCCAAAAATAAGTAAGGGCAACTAAAATATCTGGGATATATCCTAACCTTAAAGCTGACATTAATTAGAAAATTGTCCTTTTATGTGTTCACGAACTAGAACACCATGAATTACATGCATATGACCCATCACAGAATTAAAGGTTTAATGTCAGTTTCTGACCTCAGTCTAAAGCTGAAAATTTAAGTAAGGCACATGCCCACTAACATGTTTGATCAATTTCATTGTTCCTATCCCAGCTCACTGGATATGCCACAACTTGGAGATTGACTCATCCAGTGAATGGTAAGGAACTACTACTATGTATAAGAAATTATACTGGAAAACAAAGAACTAGAGTAGCAACAATAAATCACACAAGGTAAAATCTGCCAACATGCCTCTCAGATACCACACTGTAAAAAGTAGAGGAGGGGGCGCCTGGATGGCTTAGTTGTTAAGTGTCTGCCTTTGGCTCAGGTCATGATCCTGAAGTCCTGGGATCAAGCCCCACATTGGGCTCCCTGCTCAGCAGGAAGCCTGTTTCTCCCTCTCCCACTCCCCATTACTTGTGTTCCCTCTCTCACTGTGTCTCTCTCTGTCAAATAAATAGAAATAAAATCTTTAAAAAATAAAAAAAGTTTTGATTTTTTTTTTTTTTTTTTTAAGTAGAGGAAACAGAACTTTCAGCTGAAAGGATCAGCAGGCTGCAGGCAGCAGGCAAGTTGGTCCTTGAAGGATGGGTAGGATTTAAAGATGAGGAGAACATACTAGACAATAGGCACAGCAGGGGCAAAAGACCTAAGTAAATTGCCACCAGGCCCTTGAGATAAGAAATACAGAGTATTAATTAAATTTAGAGCAACAATTTCCAATATGAAAATACTCAAAATGGAGCTACACCTAAATGATATTGATATATCATCTCAGTTCAGCAATATGAGTTTTGCATCTGTATTTAACATCTTAACACAAAAAAGTTTTGTAATACAAACAAACTTAGGCATAGTTCAGACTATTACATTTGTTTTCTAGAAGGAATTAAGTAGGATTTCAAAGATCTTTGAAAACTTGCTTTTCAGGAAACAGAAAAAGAAATGGAAAATCACTTAAGCTGCCCGGTGCAAGAGTTGCAAAGGTGCACATTTTAAGAAAAGGTGTTAACACACTAAGTGTTTTAAATTCAGCATCCAAAAATCTTAGAACATAGAGCAAATGAGAAAGTGCTATCGACACTACAGTATAAAGTAAGCTGTTGTCAAAATTTTTAAATACCAATCTATTCTACTGTTTTTCTTGAATAATATCCTGCATGATTGCTCCTATCCACGATTAACTTTCTGCCCTTTTGGAAAAGCTTTATTTTGGGATACTAATTCCCCTGAAAACAAACAAACAATAATATAATTTGGGGTTTTTAAAAATCATGTTAAGGGGCACCTCAGTGGCTTAATTGGTTGAGCATCTGCCTTTGGCTCAGATCATGATCTTGAAGTCCTGGTGTCAAGCCCCGAATCACAAGGGGCTTCCTGCTCAGCGGGGAGTTTGCTTCTCCCTCTCCCTCTGGATTCTCTCTCACTCTCTTTCAAGTAAATAAATTAAATCTTCTAAAAAATAATAATAAATAAATAAGAATCATGTTAAAATTTCATTCTATTTTCAGTAAATCATAGGACTATTGTAACATTCTCCTAACCAACTCAAGGGCAGAGATCAAAAAATCAATTATCAAAGCTAACCAGTGTGCTATTTCTAATATGTTTGTTTTCTCCCTCGTCTTTCTTAAAATTCATTTTCATTGCAAGAGCTAGTTGCATATGTGACATTCTCCCTATGTGGTCTAACAGAATACTCAGAACTTTATCCTTAAGTGGTACAGGCTCAATGCAGTGAAGGTCAAGTAAACCCAGATGGTAGGAGTGAGCAAGTCAGACAACCATGAAAAGACCCTTAAAGGTATTTTGGAAAATTATACATGATACATTAGTGGCAAAGGTATCCTTGTTCATTAAAGTCTTTTTCTTTTATTGTTTTAAATTCCACATGATTCATAGTTCTCTGAATCTAACCTGAACTTCCAATTTTTGTGACTTTGTTTGGGAGGACCACTTTCTGCATCCTCAACTCGGAACCATGGAATTCTTTTCACCCTCTGAGGTTCAGTTCAAGAGAAGCTCCAACTGCCTTGCCCTGCTCCACTTTGCATTATGAGAAGTTGTTCCCATGTGATAAACCCCTAATATAGCCTGAGTTTTACAAATCTGTATATCTTTTCCATTATTGCACCTGTGACAATATCCTATATGTAGGAGACATTCAAGATATTTTTTTAAAAAAAGCAAACTGAACAAAACACATTTACCAAAAAATAGACCAAATGAGGTTAGAAATAGGAGAGTAGTCATAAGTAACCAAGCTATTGAGAACATGTCGAGCAGATATCCAAAACAACTCTGGAACATTTTTAGCAGATTCCACAACCTTACAAAGTCCAGAGTTGGGCCTGCGTCATGGAAGCCCTGGGTTCCTGGCTGCCTCACCAATCTGTGCTGGTGTCCTCACCTTCCCTGAGTAAGAAGACCTGTGCTACCCGAAGCTCCTTAAAAGCAGCACTAGACTCAGTGACCTTTTCAGGGACGCTCGCCTTCACTGCCACAGGAAGAGCAAGCACCACAGGGCTTAGGAACAGCAAATATTAGTCCCATTAGAATCCACTTACATCACCCTGGAAGGACAAGTTCCACCACAAGAGGGTCCAAAGTCCCCATTTCCCCCACCTTCTCACAAAAAATAGCAAAGAGGTAGTTGTCTCTATGCTTCTCCTTTTACCTTCCTTTATGACTAAAATGTGCATAAAACCACACTGAAAACAGAAGCCCAGCATCACTATGGCAAACAGCCTCAGACTCCCTCCATATTATACCTGATGAGATTCAGCCCTGATGGTTTGTACATCTGCGTATTTTCTACCTCTTATAAGCCCAAATAAGCAACAATCCTATACTAATTAACAAAGGGATTTGTGAGATATGCCAGATTTAAAGTTGCAGAGAGAACATCCAACTACAGTATTTTCTTCCTTAAAAACTACATGGTTTCCCAGTAGGTCTTCTGCTTCTTGCTTGTTCAGCACAGAGCACTGGTAAGTGGCACTCATGGGCACATGCACACATATACACACACGGATGATTATGTAACCCACGTTTAAAAAATGTTGTATGCAAATGTGTATTCCAAAATAGAAATTTTGAATGTGTATCAAATGAGAAACATTCCCGTTTTTTAAAATCCTACATTAAATTTTTAGGGAGAAAAAAAATCAAACCTGCTTATCAATAACTATAGGATTCTCTTACCACATATATTCAAATAACTTCTTAAAATCACAGGGCTTTGGGACTAGAGGTATCTTGGAGATATATTTGCCTAAACCAAGGAAGACAGTACCGTGACAATCAGCCACTCTCAAAGAAAAACAGCCAGAAAGCCATGGTCTTTGAGATGACTAAATCCAAGGGCTGAGCAACACCTATTAAAATGGCAGGATTCTAGGCTGCAGAATCCTGTCTCCCAGGGACACTAAGAAACAAATGTAAATATGAACAGGAGTTCAAGTTAAGAGTAATCAAGATACCCAAAGTTTAGAATTTAAAGGCACAAGTATCTAACAAAATGAGCATATTAACTCAAGTGTTCTAAAAAATTATTTTAGTGCAGTTAACACCACACAGGACAACGCATTACCAAACCTGGACTCCCAGACTATGTAAATCACACGCCAGATGGAATATATACATTACACACCTATTCGGGACTGCAAGGATTTTCCTCGAAAGTACTGTGAAACTTAAACATTACAAATTAAAAAAACGATCTGACTTGAGTCCCACAACTACTTCCAGACTTCAAAGAGCTGTAAACCCTTTTTCAAAATTTACTTTTTCTCAATTGTCTCTGGAGTGTTACGGTTGGTGTGGATTTTCTTCGTGGCTGTTTTTAATGACTCGGTCGGCTCGCTGCCCGTTTATTAAGATCCTGGGCTAATTCCCTTCTGCACTTACGTCCGTGAGGAGGAGACTTGCCGGGCTCCCTTCTTAGCCTGCGGAGCTTTATCAAAGACACCGGACAAGGCTAGTTACCAGAGCCTACTGCGGGCGGGGAGAGGGTGGAGGGAAGGGTAGAGATCCTTGAAAACCATCACGAATTCGATTTCCCGTCTCCCCTTTTGTCCCTCTGACATTCCGTTTGGTCACCCGACACGTCATCCATACCCCTAACAAGGTGGGCCTCGGCCCATGGAAATCCGAGCGACGCCGTTCCCCCTCGCAGCTGCGGGGGCTCAGATACGGGCCCCCGGGGCGCCGCCGGGGCAGTCGGACTCGGCCGAGTCGGACTCGGCCCCGGCTGAGGGGCTTCAGCGCGGGGCACCCCGGGGCAGCCCTGACTCGGAGGCGCCCTCAGCCGGCCGAGTGCCGCCAGCTGGGGAGAGACGCCTGGTCCGACTACACTTAGGATGTTCCGCAGTCCCGGCCCACAGGGTGTGAGGAAGGGCACGGTCTAACGCTGAGGAGAACCTCGGGGTCCGCGCTCCGACACCCGAGGGGGAGTCGGCCAGAACTCCCTCGCTCCTGACGCCTGCCCTTTTTCGCCCGGCGGCCGGCCCCCAGCAGGGCGGCCCCATGGGGCCGCGGTTCCGTAGCCGCCTGCCGGGCCCGCCTCGCGGCGTGTGCGCGGCGCGGCTCCACCTCCGCGGGGTCTCCGGGCCGCGGGGCCGGAAAGGCCGCCGGCCGCCTCCACGCGGCCCGCGGACCCCGCAGCCCGGCCCGGCCACCTGAGGCGCCGCGTCCTCGCCGGGTGGCCGCGGGCGTCCAGTGCGCGGGCGCTGGCGCGTCCCCGAGCGCGCGCCCGGCCTCCCGCCCCCGCCAGCCGCGGCCCCGCGCGAGTTGCACTAACTTTCCGGAGCGGGGGAGGGGCGAGCGCCGCGAGCCCCGCGGCCCCGGCCTTACCTGTGCTCAAGTTGTCGTTGATTTTCAAGGGCACCCGCAGGATGTAGACCAGGAAGAGCACGATGAAGAACCACACGGTCCAGAGATAAGTCCAAGACCAAACTATGCAGGACTTGAGCTGCTCCAGAAAGCCCGTGCCCGCTTCAGCCATTTTTCAGCGCTGCTCTCTGCTGCCGCGGCTCTCGGTGTCTGCCGGGATGATTCACCGGCCCGGAGGCGCCGCTCGCGCTGCCGCCGCCGCCGCCGCCGCCGCCGCCGTGGCCCAGGCGCCCCCGGAGCCCGCCCGCCGCCCGGGACGCGGGCGCGGCGGGAAATCGCGCGGGCCACGGACGCGCCTACCTTTCCTTTTCCCGGCTTATTGCTAACTCTCTGGAGGCCCTGCATGTGGCTTTCGTGGAGGGATCACGTGGCCTCTGCCCCCTCACGTTCTGATGCCATTTATATTTATTGTGCTAGTATTTAGAAAGACAAGCCAGCTGGGTCGCTGAAGGGAACTCTTGACATGTAATGATAACTCACATATGTTGAGGGTTTACTCTATGTCAGGCACTGTTCCAAGCTCTGTATGATCTCATTTAACCCCCTTCAACGATCCCCATTGTGTAGACAGGGAAACCGAGGCACAAAGCAATCGAATAGTGTACCTTGAACTTCAAGCCAAAATTCAGTTGCAGTGTGATGGATGCCGCACATCCATCTATAAAGGTCTTAAACTCTCTACATTCCACTCCGTGCTTTGAGAATTCAGGCTCAAAGGGATGGATAAACCCAGGGCAACTGGGACAAGATAGATGTGCTCCTGTCACTGGTTAGTAGGCCAGAAAATAAATCACTCTGCTAAGCAAGATTTCGGTTGTACGTGCTGTTTACCTTTGTTTTGTCTTCCTCAGAGCAGCACAGGGGTTTTCCAAAGAAATTTTAGCAAGAACAATGTTTATCCCCTCATTTTTGGCGGGTGATCACAGTTCAAACAACTCCCAGCCTATTTTTAATATTAAATCTCTGGGATAATTTTGGGTTAATCTGAGTGGGCTACTTTAAGCAAGATTATTACAAGTGTTTTTGTCTGGGCTGAATAAAAATGTTACCTTTACCAAGTGAAAGTTGAAAGTCTGTTTCTAGCCATAAATAATTTCACTATCTATATAATGTAATTGAAGGTTATCCTATCTACAGCCAAGACATTTTTTTAGAATTCTGAGATTCAGCAGAATATTTTATTATAAATTTAGCTCTGCTTACTTGTAACATAATAAAACAAGCTCCTTTAACCTTTTACATGAAGGACATATTTACGGCATACATAATAGAACTCCTCTCACATTTTCACTAATTCCAGTAGAATTAAACAGCATGAGGACATGAACCATCTATTTTATGTTATGATCAAATTACCACCAGAGGGGTGCCTGGGTGGCTCAGTGGGTTAAGCCTGGGCCTTCAGCTCAGGTCATGATCCCAGGGTCATGGGATCAAGCCCCGAGTTGGGCTCTCTGCTCAGCAGGGAGCCTACTTCCCCCTCTCTCTCTGCCTGCTGCTCTCTCCGCCTACTTGTGATCTCTCTCTCTTTCTCTGTCAAATAAATAAAATCTAAAAACAAACAAACAAACAAAACAAAACCCCACCAGATTCTTTGCAGTAAAACTGCCCACTTAAGTTGAATGAACATCCTGGAGCCTACCTTTTTGCTGTCCGTGAACCTTGAAGAAGGGACATAAATATAACTCAGATGAGCCACAATTTTCTGATCATCCACTAGGTGCTCTTGGAGGGTCAGCACTGTCTTATTCATTATTGTCTCCCTCTAGTGTGCAACCGGGGGGTGGGGGGGCTGGTTGGAGTTGGAGACATGTCTTTGTTCTTGGACACAGAAGTGAGAAATCATGATCTTTTGGCAAGTGTGGCTGCTTTAGTGTGGCTGGAGGGCAGGCTCTCTGTGGGATGGTGTCAAGAGAGATAAAGCCGAAGAAGATCTGATTTTGAAGGGCCTTATAGAAACACAAAGGTGTTTACTGATATTTGGCACTGCACACACGAATCCAAATGACCAATTTAGAGATATATGTAAACAGGGTGTAAAGAAATATTTAAGAAGGTAAAATTGACAGGCCTTGGTGACTGATAGGATAGGCAGGATAATGATAAAAGGTAAATGTCAGCTCTTGAGTGGAACAACTCATGAAATAGTGACAAGATGTGTCTAGCCTCCTCTTGACCATCTCCCAGTGAAATGACCCACAGTTGCCCCAAGCTTATCACACCCAAAACTCACCTCCAACTGCTCTTCCTTCTAGCACTACACTTCCAGCTCCCTCATTCAGAAATCTGAGCACCATCCCATCCAGCTGGGATGGGAGTCCCTCTCACTCACCTCCTTTCCTCTCCACATTCAAGCGGGCATCAAAACTTCAAGGTCCTGTCTCAGATCTGTCCCTTCTCTCTATTATCCTGCAATAGCCTTTAGTCTCTCATAACCCCGTTATGTCTCACAGAGAACAAGGTGTGGGCTCCCTGCCTCCAGTTCCTCCACCAACAGCACCACCATCCCTCACCCCCGCTCAAAGCACCTTCTTTCATACTTCTCTGCCAGAGTTACCTTTCAAAGTACAAATCTTCTAACTCATTTCCTGCTTAAAAATCCCTCAAGGCCCTATCTACAACACTCCTACACCACCCCAAAGGATAAAATCTAGATGGCACTCAAGGCAGTCCTACCAACTTACACAGCCCCATCTCCCATCCTAGGCACTCTTTTTTTTTTTTTTAAGATTTTATTTATTTATTTGACAGAGAGAAATCACAAGTAGGCAGAGAGGCAGGCAGAGAGAGAAGGGGAAGCAGGCTCCCCACTGAGCAGAGAGCCCGATGCGGGGCTTGATCCCAGGCCCCTGAGATCATGAGATCATGAGAGGCTTAACTCACTGAGCCACCCAGGCGCCCCCCTAGGCATTCTTCATACCACCAGCATTTTGGCGAACATGCTATCCTCATTCATGACTTTCTACCTGCTCCACAGGACCTGCCTATAGTATAATTTTCTGTGATACACTTCCCTCCAACTTTTCCTGGCACAATTGCCTGAAACCACTTATTTAGAGATGCACTTAAAATATCACCTCCTTTGGGGCACCCGGGTGGCTCAGTCGGTTAAGTGTCTGCCTTCAGCTCAGCTCCTGATACCAGGGTTCTGGGATCCAGCCACGTGTCAGTCTCCCTGCTCAGCCGGGAGCCCACTTTTCCCTCTCCCTCCTGCCCCCCCCCCCCCCGCTTGTGCTCTCTCCCTCTCTCTTTCTCCGTCAAATAAAATCTTAAAAAAAAAAAAAAAATCACCTCCTTTGTAACACCAGCTCCCTCCTGCCTCCCAGAGTTCAGTCTCTTTCCTGAGATGCTGCACCAGGAAACTTGTGGTAGGCTGTTAGAGCATAGGATTGGAGCCAAATGATGATGGGCTCTATTCTTTTTTTTTTTTTTTTTTAAGATTTTATTTATTTGACAGAGAGAGATCACAAGTAGGCAGAGAGGCAGGAGGAGCGGGAGGGGAAAGCAGGCTCCCTGCTGAGCAGAGAGCCCAATGTGGGGCTCCATCTCAGAACTCTGGGATCATGACCTGAGCTGAAGGCAGAGGTTTAACCCACTGACTGAGCCACCCAGGCACCCCGATGGGCTATATTCTTGATCCTGCTATTCACTACCTGGGTGCTCTTTACAACTGACTGAGTTTCCCTGAGCCAGTTTTTTCACCTGTTCAATGGGTTGTTACACTTGTATCGATTACAAGGGGTTGTTGGGAATATTCGATGAGATGTCTACTGAAAATGCTTAGCACACGCCTAGTCAATATCTTACCTCTCTGTTAGTTGAAGTCTTTAATGTTAGGTAATATGTTACTGTTGTTTATTTTAGTCCTCTTTACCTCCTAACACAAATAGTGCTGTGTTTGGCACATGGTACGTGCTCAGTAAATACTTACTGAATTTGTATAAAGGAATTAAAATCAATTCAATGAAAAGAAATTCCAAATCTTGTATTTTATAAAGAATATAAATCAGAGGGTGCCTGGGTGGCTCAGTGGGTTAGGCCGCTGCCTTCGGCTCAGGTCATGATCTCAGGGTCCTGGGATCGAGTCCCACGTCAGGCTCTCTGCTCAGCAGGGAGCCTGCTTCCCTCTCTCTCTGTGCCTGCTTCTCTGTCTACTTGTGATCTCTCTCTGTCAAATAAATAAATAAAATCTTAAAAAAAAAAAGAATATAAATCAGAGATTTAATTCAGGGGTAAAACTTAAGATTTGGTCTTCCATCATATGATGAGCTTATCTTGAAAGTTTGCTTCATGAGGTGTAACTACATGGGTGGGTTGTATAATAGGAGTTAAATCACCATTAACTTATGGGGATTATGTAAAAGCAGTATATTCCTAAATTCCTCATTAATTTGTTTATATGTTTGGTTAAAATATATATATTAGTCTGGTAAAATATTTGAACTAAATAAGAAAACAAGATATTAGGGAAGACCTTTCAAAGTTCTTTAAAATTTTGGGGTGCCTGGGTGGCTCGGTGGGTTAAAGCCTCTGCCTTTGGCTCAGGTCATGATCCCAGGGTGTTGGGATCGAGCGAGCCCTGCATCAGGCTCAGGCTCTCTGCTCAGCAGGGAGCTGAGAGCTCTCTCTCTCTGCCTGCTTCTCTGTCTACTTGTAATCTCTGTCAAATAAATAAATAAAATCTTTTTTTTTAAAAGTTTAAAAAAAAAGTTCTTTAAAATTTCTTCTGTAGTGTTTCTTTTGTAAGTGGTGTTTGGGAGTGTATATGTATATATTGGCTGTCACAGTCTTTAGTTTTATATGTTGTCATAAGTTTAAGAACCTAATTTTGTAAGTGATTCTCAGAGTTCATCTGAGATTTAAATGCAAGAAATAACTGTTCTCAGGGCGTCTGGGTTGCTCAGTCGTTAAGTGTCTGCCTTTGGCTCAGGTCATGATCCTGGGGTCCTGAGATCGAGCCCTGTATCAAGCTCCCTGCTCGGTGGGAAGCTTACTTCTCCCTCTCCCACCCACCCTGCTTATGTTCCCTCTTTCTCTGTGTCTCTCTCTGTCAAATAAATAAATAAAACCTTTAAAAAAAAAAAAAAGAAATAACTGTTCTTGATCTAACAATTCCACTTCTGGGTATTTATTTGAAGAAAATGAAAACACCAATCCAAAGATATACATGTCCCCGTATTCATTGCAGTATTATTTATAGTAGCCAAGCTAAGAGTCCATGGAAGCAACTTAAGGACCCATGAGCATGTGAATGGATTAAAAAGATGCGGGGTGTGTTTGTGTGTGTGTGGGCGCACAATGGATATTATTCAGCCATAACAAAAGAATGAAATCTTGCCATTTGCAACAACATGGATGTACCCAGAGGGCGTTATACTAAGTGAAATAAACCTGCAGAGCAAAACATATTTAGTGATTTCATTCATATGTGGATTCTAAAAAACAAAACAGAAACAGACTCATAAATACAGGAAACAAATTGTTGCTTATCGGAGGCTATCTGGAGATGGGTGAAAT
This sequence comes from Lontra canadensis, assembly GCF_010015895.1. Lineage (NCBI taxonomy): Eukaryota > Metazoa > Chordata > Mammalia > Carnivora > Mustelidae > Lontra > Lontra canadensis. The sequence goes on from NW_022630996.1 coordinate 25,668,455, forward strand.
AGGCGAAGGGGATTACAAACTTCCAGTTACAAAATAAAGAAGTCATTGAGATATAATGTAGAGCATGGGGAATATAGTCAATCATAGTGTAATAACTTTGATGACATGAAGACATCATGAGGATCATTTCATAATGTATAAAATAACTGAATCACTTTGATGTACTTGAAACTAATAAGATGTAGTATGTCAATTTTACCTCAGAAGTAAATAAACAAACAAAAAATAAATAATAATAAAACATAGTTAAATTAAAAAAAGAAATAACTCTTAACTCTTTGGTGTCTCCTTAAAATAAATGAAAAAAATCTCACCCGTGTTAATTGGTTCAATTCACGAATTAGTATCATGTGTTCATGAGCAACATCCTAACTAACTGCTTATCCTATTTAGTGACTTATTTAGAGCTGAATAAGAGAACCAGGAGAGCAGACAAAACAGGTTTAGAAGAGAATTTGCCATTTCTAACTTCTTGAAGACAACATACTCTCAGAGATTTTGAAGGGATGGTATTTCAATGATCTATATGTAGTTGAAAAGACGATTTAGATAGCAAAAGACTCGGGGAGAATGACCCCAAGACGTAATAGTGTAGGCATAAGGAAGAATGCAAACACACATTTCATCTTACTGCAAAAGATTCACAATGACTTGGTTTAGAAATTATATGATGAATTACAATCCCATTTACTTTTGTCCCCCTTATTCCTTAAAGGGATACCTTAGTTTCCATATAAAGCCTTTCACAGACATGCCAATACTTGGTGATATCCCTGATCTGTTGTTGTTGTTGTTTTTATTTATTTGACAGACAGAGATCACAAGTAGGCAGAGAGGCAGACAGAGAGAGGGAGGGGGAAGCAGGCTCCCCACCAAGCAAAGAGCCCGATGGGGGACTCGATCCCAGGACCCTGAGACCATGACCAGAGCAGAAGGCAGAGGCCTTAACCCACTGAGCCACCCAGACGCCCCTCCCTGATTTGTTTTAAAAAGTCAAAATTATTTGAATAAGGTAAGATTTGTCGATGTACAGAATAATTCTGGTAGCAAAAATGCTAAATAGAATTCTGATCAGAGCCTTGTATAAAGAACCTGAAGGCAGCCTAACCCTATCTTCACCCTAAAATCCTGCTCCAGCCAGTGGAGGATGGTTCTTCATTTTCAAAGAAAAAATAAAATAAAATTCCTTTGGGAAGTAGAGCATCAACACAGCCCTCTCATTTACACTGCTGAAATACGATCAGGAGAGAAGACCAGAAGAAGATGAGTGAGATTAAAAAGAAAAAACCTGAGGCATAGCAGAGAGATCACATGTATTCAGCAAAACAAGACTAGAAATATATACTAACAAACACTCTGAAGTTCTTTCTCATCGTTTGTTTCCTAGGCTAACTCCTCAGGTGAGGTAACAGTGTATACTCCCTTTACTTACTCTATTTATTCCTTACTAGTATCTTTACTTTTGGGAAGATATTCTAATAAGATGGGATCTTTTTTCAGTTGCACTTTAATAGTGTAGAAACGATAATAGTATACTTTTCTTCTTATTCTTGATACTCAAACTAAAATTTTTTTAAAAAAATGTATATAGATAGCGCTGGTAATCAAACTAAAAATCCATTGACTGAAATTTACTGTGTGTGTAAAACACCATCAGTTACCCCAATTTTATATTTTACCTAAAAACTGCATATTTTGGGTCCATGACTGGCCAGAATTTCAGGATCCAAAGTCACATCTAGACATCTCCTTGCTAAAAATTATAGGATTTAAACAAACAAACAAATGCAGCACTAGTGCTAACCATCATATAAAACAATTCCAAGTATAAAAATAGTATGCTGTCAATAAACTTACTTGCTATGCACATAGCATGTTCTTCTGTGATTCTGGCTTCAAATTTCAAACAATAAAAGCACCTGAAAATAGAGATACATCAATTAAACAAAGAATTTGTTGCATGGGGAGAAAAAATCCAGAAATCAGGTTATGATGATATTATAGAATTATTGGTAGAATGAAGAAAAATCTGATAGCCATGACACAAGCTTAAATTTATTTTTATTGATACCAAGCACTTATTCTCAGATGTCTTAGAATTGATTCCATCTTTAACCAAGATGTATTCCCTTACATTCTATTGGTTACATTTCATTTTGTTCTCATTTCTAATGTGCAAGGCTATACTTAGGCATGCAGACTGAAGTGGAAATTTCACGATCATCTGGTATATTTGGCCTGTGTAGAAATTTAATCTAAAAAATGGAAAGAAAGAAAAATCAAATGATTTTTACCTTAAAATACAGTTCAAGCTAGTGTTAAGTCATGTGCTTGTCCGCTCCAGCCAAATTAATTGTATTTCTAATATTAATGCTCACCTCTCTTCTTTTTTTTTCCTTGCAAAAATTATTCTAGGTTTCCCTTCTATTTTGCATTTCAATGCTATTGCACAGCTGCTAAATTTAGTACCTTATACACATTTAACTATAATGGGTTTTTTCTCCTTGTTAATAATGACAGTTAGTGAACATGGATTATAATTGAAGCTGTGCCTTCCCTTGAGTCTTCCCTCTCTCTAGAAGTTATCTCTATAGTACAATTTTTACAATACAGTTTTTTTCTTTTATCAAAGTTTGTCATTCTATCTGAAAGCTAAAGATGTCTACATACTCAATCAAGCCCATTTGAATTAACTTGTCAAGTTTGACTGGATAAACTGTAGCAAATAACTTGCTATGGCCTAGATTTAATTATCTGCTCTTCTATTTCTTGCATGCATTGCATATTTATACACACTTTTATTCCAAAAGAGGCACTTATCTTGGACTCCCATATTTAGACACATTTGTCAATGTGTCTAATATATCACTTTATAGATTTGTTCATTGGTCCGTATCCTTCTATTAGATCCCTTCCTGGGCCTAGCACAGGCCTTGTATGCTGAATTAAATGGAAATCATGACATTGAACTGGGGTATAAGGGATGTAGGGTTGTTTGACTTTTTTTTTTCTTTTTTTACCTCTCAAGCAGGTGACTTTCTAAACTTATAAAACTGAAGACTATGTGATTTGCATATGTGATATGTGACTTGCATATGAGAAAGGACCAAGGCATGTATATGACAGGGGAAAATATTTCAGTTGGAGGAGCCAGCCCCTACGGACCCCATTACCTGAACTTCCCGTGACTGAGAGCATTCTGAGAGAGAGGGGGTTGACCACCAGCCTCATCTGTAAACTGGACACAGTAATGGCCTATGTTTATCATGTAGGAAGGGACTCTTACAGAAGAGGGGAGGGTGCATGCGGTTTTCTGGGACTTCCCCCGTTTTAAAACATCCTGGGAAGCCCCTCAGTCACAGCTGGGCTAAATGGCCTCAGAGTTTTCTTGCAATTCCTCAGACTCTAAGATGCGGGGCTCCTCTCAGGCAAAACCAGGAGGTGGGGTGTAGCGTGTTTTCCACACCTCCTAGTGGGGCTTCTCTCTTCCTCCACTGCCGAGGGCCTTCACTTCCTCCCTTGTCTACTCTCAAAATCTGTTCTTGCAACTATGTGTGCATAAACAAAATTTATGTCAGCTCGAAAAATTCCTCTTCCTAGTGCTGTTGCCACACATATCAGATATCAAAGCCATAAAAGAAAATAATGCTTCCCAAATATTTCAAGACATCAACAAATCTTGGGTGTCAGGGGCCCCTTACTCCACCTTAATATGCTAAATTTAATCCCATCATACCAGGTAAGGATAGATAGATAGATGAGTATATTACATACATTTGCAATAAAAAAAAAATCACAGCTAAAAGCATATATCCATAAAAAAACTAGGGAAGGTAAACAATCTATTCTGCTTCTTTTATAACTAATGTACTTCTTATTCGCCTATTTTATTGTTCACGAGGGCTCTAGAAAACAAATAATAACAATAAGCAAAGTTTTAACAAAAAAAGTATAGGAAACTTAATTTTGAGAAAACTATTCTCTTTCCCCAAAATTAAGATTGCCATTTTAATATAGTTCACAGAAAGTTCTGAGTTCCAAGAAATTATAGATGGATAAAATGGAAGTAAGCAAATTAAACTGCAAATTCAGACGCTAATCAGCTAGGGTGGGATTTGAATCGTGAGGTAGTAGAAGCAATTTGGAATTTGATAAATGAATATATAGGCTTAGAGACATCATCTCCATACTTCAGCTGGCAGTAAAAAAAAAAGCATTTTTCCCCAAAGTATGTTTATTTATGTATTTATAAGTTAGTATGTTCCACAATGCCAATAGAGTATGTACACAATAAAAATAAACATACAGGCACTTCAAAGGTGACTCGAATACAAAAGTTTTAGCATTTCTAGCCTAAAACCTAACAGAGTATCTATGTATTTCTGGACTGCCTGCACTCCACTTTAAAAATCAGTGGTTTGGGGTGCCTGGGTAGCTCAGTTGGTTAAGCGCCTGCTTCTCCCTCCCCCTTTGCTGCTCCCTCTGCTTATTTTCTCTCTCTCTCTCTCCCTCTGCCAAATAATAAAATCTTTAAAAGAAAAAAAATAATAAAACACACACCTGTTAACTTCAATATCTGAATCACCTATGCATCTATTGCTATTGTTTATTTGAGGTTTTTTTCCTTCCTTTCTTGACTTTATGTCTAAAGATATGTGTAAGAATTTTTGAATGAATGTTTAATCTTGCTTATAAAAAGAATTCTAGAGGCTGCTCCAGATGGCATCTTCTACTAGAGAGGGTTAACTTTTCCTCTGCTAGGGAGAATGGATGTGTTAAAAATTAGTTTTTTTTATGACACTTGTGGCCATCAAGATATGAGATTGGCTAAAAAGTTTTGAAGATACACTGTTAAGGGTGTATAAAAAAAAAAGGAGAAAAATGGTGCAAAAAGGCTGATTCCTAAACAGTTCTGGGACCACTTAATAACTGTAAGTTTTCTGGTTACATCGTGCCAGCTCTATACCTTGATGACTGTATGGTTAACTGAAGCCTGTTTCTTTCATGCAGATTTTTCATATTAAGGTGGTAGAGCACGTAAAATTTCAGAATGTAAGGACTTCCTCCAGAAGCAAGTTAAACAGAGCAAGTTAAACCCACTCTCTTAGCAACTGTTTCAATGCATGTCAGTATTTGGTCTGACACTTGCTTTCATTTGAAGATATTACCTGGTGGCTAGGATGTTGAGGCTACAGGGGAAGGAGAGAGAAGGCCCATAGTTATATACAACTATTCAGAGCTATTCATATCGACCAGAAAAAAATAAGCATTGGTTGCCCTTGACCAAATTGCTTTATTCAGTTCACAACTTGAACCAAAACAGTCATCATAACATTTTGAAAATGAATATGAGGAACCATGATCTGTATACCTCTTGTTAGCTGACTTTTCAGTATATTTGCCTCTATCAGTTTTTCCATGCATAATTTTTACATTGCTTTAATCATTTTCTAAGTTCATTTTTTCAGGCTGCTCTTATACATTGTTTTAAAAGATGTGTCCAGGTTAGTATACAGATTTCAAAAGCACTGTATTTAATGTGCATGATATTCTGAACAATATAGATTTTTTTAAAGATTTTATTTATATATTTACTTTAGAGAGAGAGGGCAGAGAAGGGACAGAAAGTGAGGGAAAGAGAGAATCTCAAGATGATTCCCCGTGGAGTGTGTAGCCCAACGCAGGGCTCAATTTGCACAACCCTGAGATCACCATAGGAGTGGAAATCAAGAGTCAGACGCTTAACCAACTGAGCCACCCCATAAGCAACAGAGAATTCTTAAACCATTCCATAATTATGCTTACTAATATTTTGCTCTTTTAAGCAGTTCCATGAGAAGATCATTTTATTTGTAAGTTTTTATTTTTAAATTTAGAGTTATTTTATTGGGATAGCTATTCAGAAGTGGATTTGGCAGTCAAAGTCAAGGACATTTTCAAGTTGACCAGTTGTTCTTCAAAAACAATTCTTGAAAATACCACTCCTCCTAACTGTATCATATCCTAAAAACCACAATGTTAAGTTATAGGATAGTTGCAAGTGATTGTGCAACATGCTTTATGAATTTGACCCTGTGACTGAGCTCAGTTAGCCCTGTGGCATTGTAGTCCTGCCGGTCAGATAGGTCATTGCCTAATTTCCCTTGTAACTAAATTTTTTTCACCATTCATTTACTCAAAGCTTTGTAACAGGCATTTTGGAAGAAAAACTAAGGAAATCCGTGCACTTGACAACAGGAAAGTTTCCATCTTAAGTTTCTCCTAAACCATAATACAAAATTAATTCATCCTCAAGGAACAACAGGCATCATCTATCAATCTATTAGAAAGAATTCCAGAATTTGCAAATTTAAATCATTCTACACTGCAGGCAACAATTAACTCTGTATCATCAAAATGACACATCTTCCCCTTAGAAATTACAGTTCATTGTCAAGAGTCTTCATCCGTTCTTTGGCTAGGAAAGAGTCAATGAAAATTCACTCCGAGGAGCAACCCTTCACCGAAACAAGTTTTTCTGGTTAAACTGCACCCTATCTTATTAATTTTCTAGGGCTGCCATAAGGAATGACCACACACTTGGTGGATTACAACAACAACATTTATTCTGTCAGAGTTTTGGGAGCCAGAAGTCCAAAATGAAGGGCTCAGTAGGGCTGTGTTCCCTCGGAAGACTCTAGGAGAGAAAGCGCCTTGCCTCTTCCAGCTTCCCGGGCTTGTGTCAGCATAGCTCCAGTCTCTGGCTTCGCTGCTGGGCCCCCTCCTCATTGGTCTCTCAAATCCCCCCTCTACATCTTTCTTATAAGGATACTTGTCATTGGATTTAAGGCCTGCTCAGATAATCCAGGATGATCTCCTCATTTCAAGATCCTTAGCTTAATTACATCTATGAAGACCATTTTCCAAATAAATGAATCTTCACAGGTTCCAGGGATTTAATGAGGATGTATCTTTTGGGAGGGTGGGGGCACCATTCAACCCACTACACCATCCAACCTCCACCTCATGAGCAATAAATCACATTCACCCTGCAGACCTTTGTTCCCTCTTTTTGAGTCACGAATGGCAGCCTCAAAATGTGGTATCTGTTTAAAATAGAGCGCTATTATCCTTGGTTTATCCTATGGCTACTAAAGAAATTAGGTTATTATAACCAAAAGCAATTTAGAATTTTCACTTTGGTTCTTTAAAAGGTTCTTTAAAAGGTTCTTCAAATCTTCAGCATCCATAGAGAGGGCATTTCAAATTACCAGAGAATTATGATGCACTACTATTCTACTAATCCCAACATCTCCTTTGAGTTTTCTTTCTAAGTATAACTGAGGGAACCTAAGACTTCAGAAACTGTTTTTCTTTTCTTGAATATTTTAACTTTCCTTGTGGTATTATTTACTTAAATTAGGATAACTTTCTTTTTGATATTATTTACTTAAGTTGCTAAGGAATATGTATGCGACTGTATGTGGCTACAATCTGAGAATTTTTAAACATCTTATAAGTTTTTTTTTTTTTAAAGATTTTATTTATTTATTTGACAGACAGAGATCACAGGTAGGCAGAGAGGCAGGCAGAGAGGCAGGCAGAGAGAGGAAGGGAAGCAGGCTCCCCGCCAAGCAGAGAGCCCAATGCGGGCCTCCATCTCAGGACAGAGCCGAAGGCAGAGGCTTTAACCTACTGAGCCACCCAGGCGCCCAATCTTAAAAGTATTTTCATTTCTTCTTTGTAGATGAAAAAAATAAAACACATCTGAAGTAATTACACATGGTAGACTTCTAAATAAAATTGGGAATGTGTCACTTTAAAATGCTGCCTTTTGTTCTTATTTTATCTGAAAGACCCAGGGATTGTTTAAGTAGAACTCTGAGGCTACCCATGGTGCCATCTTGGGCATGACACTTCACTTTTCCAAATCTCCATTTCTTCATCTGACTAATGCATCACTCACAGGATTAAGTGAGTTTCCCCATGTAAAGCTTCTAGCAGCAGGTGAGCGTTCATTTCCTCTTCCTTCCCGAGGAGCCAGCTAAATTGGCTATTATTAATTGACTAATGCCTTTCTTTAATGGTTTCTTCCTGCTGTTTTTCGTATTTTCAGTTTCAGACTGTGTTTTTGTTAAGGCCATCAGTAATGCAATTTAGGCTAAGGCTAAAGAGCAGACCCAGATAAGCAGATAGGGATGGCCACTGGCTCCAAGCACATGCTTGCTGGAAAACAATCTCCCCAAGGATTCCTTTCATCCATGCAAAGCTGCCATCTCCCAGCCAGCCAGCTTTTCCTCCCCTCCAGTCACTTGCCTGGAAGACAACGAGAAACAAGGAATCTTGTCTACAAAGGCCAATTCACTGTATATTAGACTAGTATACATCACATAATCTTAGGAATCTTAGGAATAATTACGATAAAAGCAAAAAGGGATTATACTCTAAATCCAATAGGAAAGATAACACAGGTTTGAAATCGCTATGAAAGTATAAGAACAGGGGCACCTCAGTGGCTCAGTCTGTTAAGCGGCTGCCTTCGGCTCAGGTCATGACCAGGGTCCTGGGATAGAGCCCCAAGTGAGGTGGGCTCCCTGCTCAGCAGGGAGCCTGCTTCTCCCTCTCCTGCTCCCCCTGCTTGTGCTCTCTCTGTCAAATAAATAAATAAAATCTTCAAAAAAAAAAAGTATAAGAAGAATATGCTTACATTTTTCTCTTCTCAGTCTTCACTCTATTGACGTATATTTTACTTTCTATACATTATAGGTCTGTTATAACCACCCCCCGCCCTACATTGTTATTATTTTTGTTTACATAGTCAGTTATCTTTTAAAGATATCTAAATAATCAAGGGGTACTTGGCTGGCATAGTTGGAAAAGTATACGGCCTTGATCTCCAGGTCCAAGCCCCACAATGGGAGCAGAGATTACTTAAAGAAATAAATATTTAAAGAGACTTGAATAATAAGACAGAAAACATTGATCCATGTAGCTATTAATTTCAGTGCTCTTTGTCCCTTTTTGTAGATCTATATTTTTAACTGGTGTCAATTTTCCTTCTGCCTGAAAGAAGTCTATTAACATTTCTTCTAGTGCAGGCTGGCTGGTAATGAATTCTTTCATTATCGATAATGAATATCAGTGATATTCATTATATTAATTATAGTTTGACAGATTTTTCTTTTAGTATTTTATAGATGTTTCTCCACTGACTTCTCACTTACATTGTTTCCAACGAGAAGTCTGATGTCATTCACATCTTTGTTTAACATTGTTTAAGGTTAAGGTTAAACATTAACACTTAACAGTGTCCCCCAGCCTCCTCCCCCTCTTTATCCCTGGTTTTGAGCGATTTGGTTATGGTGTCCCTTGATATGCTTTTCTCCATGTTTTTGGGGCTTGGGGTTCACCGAGATCCTTGGAACTAAGAGTTTACAGTTTTCATCAAATTTCATCATATTTGGAAAATATCTGGCCATTATTTCCTGAAATATTATTTCTGTTTCCCTCTCTCTCTTCCTCCCTTTGGCCACTTAAAATTATCCCATAGCCCACAGAGAAGGTCCTGTTAAATTATTTTTTACTTGGGTTCCATTTTGGCTATTTTTCTATTGCTTTATCTTTAAAACCACTGATCCTGTCCAGGGTCTTTTTCACTTTAGACATTGTAATTTTCATTTCTGGAAGTTTGATCTGTCTCTTTATTAAATCTTCTATGAACTGTATTCATCTTTTCAGCATATGGAGTTGTAACAATGGTTTTAAAGTCCTTATTTGCTTTCTTAACATATGGGTCAGTTTCAGGTCTGCCTTTATTGATTAATTTTAATCCTCATTACTGGTCACATTTTTCTGTTTCTTTGCATGCCTAGTAAGTTTTTATTGGATGTTAGACACTGTGAATTTTACCTTATTTGGTGCTAGCTATTTTTGTTTTCTTGAGCTTCTTGGATACAGTTAAGCTACTTGAAAACAGTTTGATTCTCTCGTGTCTTGCTTCTAAGATTTGTTAAAAAGCATCAGAGCTGTGTTTAGCTGAGGGCTATTACTTCCTACTACTGGGGAGAGGCTCTTCTGAGTAATCTACCCAATGCTCTGTGAATTACGAGGTCTTCCAGTTTGCTGAGGGGAAACAGGCAATATTCTAGCCCTATGTCAGCAATGGGTACTTGTCTCTTTAAGCCTTAGTGTAAGGTGATCACCCTTCCAACACTGAGTATTTCCTTACACCTGCACTCCTCAGTCCTCTGCTGAATATTGGTGGAGGCGCTTCTGCAGATCTCCAGGATTATCTCTGTGCAGCTCTCTCCTTCCCAGCACTCTTTCCTGTGAATTCCAGCTGTCTCTTCTCCCCAGACTCTCAGCAGTGTCTCATCAGTGCAGGATGTCCACCAGGCTCTGCCTCTGCCTCCCCTCCAGATACTGTACCCTGAAAACTCTCTGAAGACAGCGGGCTGGGACAATGGTAGGGTTCATTTCATTTGTTTCTCAACCCTTAGGAATCACTATCCTTCACTGCCTCATGATCCATGTCTTAAAAATTATTGTTCCAGGGGCTCTTGTGTGGCTCAGTCAGTTAAGCCTTTGCCTTCAACTGGGGTCGTGATCCCAAGGTCCTGGGATCGAGCCCCACATTGAGCTCCCTGTTCAGCAGGAAAGTCGGCTTCTACCTCTCCCTGCTCCTGCTCGCTCAATCCATGAAATAAATAAATGAAATCTTTTTTAAAAATTATTGTTCGCTATGTTCTGTCCATTTTGTTTTTTCAAGTGTGAAGGTGAATAGATTTACAGTCTATTAAAATGTTCCCAGCCCATGCCTGGTGGCGTGGGGGTGTCTGTGTCTGTATTTGCAAGCAAATACTTGCTTGTCTGTGCACAGGGAACAGGGCCTCCAATGACACCTTGACCTCCTTAACCTCCTTGGTCTCCACAGTGGGGTCATCCAGGTGGTCTGGGTCTGAAAAGCCAGGCCCACATCCTAGCAGCCTCCAAGGGCCAGGAGGCCCCCCTCCTGCATGGCGTGTGGTGCTGGAGAAGCTGGGTGGGAGGAGGGCACCAGGGCCTGGTGGCAGCAGCCATCAAGGGATTTAAAAAACAAGTAAGCAGATAAGTAAGTAAATAAATAGATATCCCTAAAATAACTATAATAAGGCTTATAATAGAATGAGTCTTTGAAGAGAAGTACAAATCAGGCATTATAAGGATTACAAAAGAAAGAGAGAAATCAGTTTGCAGAAAGCTTTTTTGGAAGGGATAGTTCTTGGGTCAGGTCTTAAGGTGTGGTTAGAATTTGCACTTGCAGGAAGGGCATATACAGGTAGAAGGAAGAGAAAAAGAGGCAATTCAGCAAAGGGATAAGTAGGGGTGAAAGGAAGTGAGCCTTATAGTATGGATAGTTTCGTGAAAATGTTTCTAGGCATAATTTTATTTGTTTCATAACTCACAAGAGAAAGTGTTCCTGTTCTATGATCTATTCTTATACTCGAAACAACAATCCTTTACAGATTGCTGGCTCTACCCCATGCAGTTCAGCTGCCTTGAGTTCCAGTGTGTTCCTTAATTCGTTTTGAAGGGTTTATCGAGTGCTGGTCAATGTAGGTGCACAGGCTACACTGGTGAACAAAAGTAAGACCTCCGGCCTTGTGGAGCTTACATCTCAGGACAGGTGGCCTGCAGAAGCGCGAAGGTGAGGGGAGACAAGGAACAATCATCACAATACAGAGTCTTTTCACACACCTTAATCATTTTTAAATATAATCCTCACATTTCTTTCACTTAACTCCATAAGTTAAATGGTTTAATTTGCTGAATGACTCGTGTACGAGTCTGCTTCTTATACACATTCATAGGTGTCCTGAGGGGGTGGAAAGAATTGCTTTAAAGAGCACCTAATAAAAATAAACTGTACACTTGTAGGCCAAGTTTAGAATTCAAAAATAGTATTATTACACTGCCAATGAATAGGGCTTTATGAGTGAAGAAATAGGTTGGGCTCATTGGTAGGTACCCTATGGCTGAAAGAAGAGTATCGTTCCATCCTGTCCTAAACTGTGCTGGTTAAAGTTAGTCTTCACTATCATCCTGATAGAAACATAATCTCACTGGCCTACAAAGCCTTCCCTTGCTTCTCTGAAACAGTAATCTTCCTTCCCTGGTACTCACCAGAATGTGTTGTCCATATCTCCCTTTGGCCATTTATACACTATCTTTGTTGTGTTGGAGCTTTCCTTATGGGGAAGCAAGTTAAAAGCATAGGTTCTGGGTTAAACCTCCCTGGATTTGAATTCCAGCTGAATTATAACTAGTTGTATGATCTTTGACTATGAAACCATACAGAAGCTTCAATTCCCTCATTTATAAGATGAGAAATAATAGTACCTACTTTATATGGTTGTTCGAACTAAATGAATTGTTTAGGGCATTTAGTGCAAGACATACTTTAAAGTATTCGATAAATGTGTTATCTTTTGATTTTTCCCATTTAATAACGTAAAAACTCTTCTTAGCTTCCTAGCTGTATAACAGCAGGTGATAGTCTGGCTTTGGCCCATGGGTCAGTTTGTGGAGCACCATTCTGAGCCACCGTTAGGTGAGTTGAGGTTGACAGCATGACTGACTGTACATGAGTAAGGAGATGGGGTAGAGGAGCCTCCACATAGCATTTAAGTCTTATTTGATGTCCAGTTCTCTCTACCTCTACCACTGTGCCTTCAACAATATTCCCCTTTACACATGCACACTGAGTTTATAGGTCTTGCTTAGCATTAAGAGTAGAAAGAAGGGGCACCTGGGTGGCTCAGTGGGTTAAGCCTCTGCCTTCAGCTTGGTCATGATCTCAGGGTCCTGGGATCGAGCCTACGTCTTCAGGCTCTCTGCTCAGCGGGGAGCCTGCTTCCCCCTTTCTCTCTCTGCCTGCCTCTCTGCCTACTTGTGATCTCTGTCTGTCAAATAAATAAATAGAATCTTAAAAAAAAAAAAAAGAGTAGAAAGAAAATCTGGCTCAGTTAATAGTCTTTCAGTACATTTGCTTTTGTCCTGTAACTCTCAGATCCAGGCTTTGAATGGAAAGTTCAGGACTTTATATACCCTTGTTCCCAGTTTCCACTTAGTCAGTTGTAGCTTCATGTCCTCTGGTCTGAATAAGATTTGAGGAAGCAGGGGTGAAGAAACATGAAGAAACAAAGCAATCAATACGTCAAGCATCATCCCACTGTGGAAATAAACGAGTTAGTGAGAGACTGTCCTAGGGATATGAATGGAACAAGTTCCTTGGCTGCAAAATAACTTAGTGGGGGATGGGCAAGACTACTTGAGCTAGGTCCTTTGGGAAAGATCTCTCTGAGGTGGAGATATTTGATCTGAGACCTGAAGAACAGAAAATGCAAGCCACCTCCAGGGTGAAACAGAGGAAGTGGGGATGAGGGGAACCCCAAGGGAGAGGTAACAGAATGCAAAATGGCCCAGAGGTAGAGAGCACTTAATGCATTCCAGGAAAAAGGAGGAGGCCAATGCAGAGGGGTCAGGAAGGGAAGACCAGAGCCAGACAACACGAGACTGGGGAGGCAGGCAGTGATCTTGTGGACAAGGGGTGTTGAAGACCTTCAAGCAGGGAGGGGAAATGACAAGGTATGTGTTATAGAAAGATCACTCTGCTGAGGCTCCACAGGAAATGGACAGGAGAGATATGAGTAGAAACAGAAAACCAGTTAAAGACTGTTTCCACAGTCTAGTTGGTTTGTATTAAGGCAGTGACACTGGCAACAGGAGTGGACTTACTTAGATATATGTATTTTTTTCAAGATTTTATTCATTTATTTGACAGACAGAAATCACAAGTAGGCAGAGAAGCAGGCAGGGGTCGGGGGGAAGCAGGCTCCCTGATGAGCAGAGAGCCCGATGCGGGGCTCGATCCCAGGATGCTGGGATCATGACCTGAGTCGAAGGCAAAGGCTTAACCCACTGAGCCACCTAGGCGCCCCTTAGTTAGATATATTTTATAAGTAAAACTGACAGGGGTCACTGTCAACTGGATGTGAGGATGAGAGAAAGGGAAGAACTGAGGAGATCCAGCCAAGATCATGCCCCTCCAGGGGCCTTTGCAGGAGCTGTTCCCTTGCCAGAAAGACTTTCACACATTGGAGTGTTTTGACCTCTCCTTTCTTATCTCACTTAACATGCCATGGCTTCAGAAAGGTCTTTCTCCTTTTGTAGTATGTGCTCACACTATCTGGCACTTTCCTGTCTACTTGCTTAGTGCCCCTCTCTCCCCTAGTGATCAAGGACTTTCACCCTCTAATTCGCTGCTGCATTGCCAAGTACCTGCAACAGCGTCTTGCACTGGGAAGAGTTGGAGAAAAGTTTGTTAAATAAATGAGTTATGATTTCAAAAAATTATTTAACCCCAACAGCGGGGTTCTGCAAAACTGTTTTTTCCTATAATACATGTCAGAACATGATGCAGTTCAGGAGACACTAGATTATAGAGGACACGAATTCCTTAAGTTATATGAAGTACATGTGTGTTGGGAGAGAAAAAGAGATGTGCAGACACACGTGCATTTTTCCGCTAAAGATCACAGCTTTCTTGAGATTTTCAAACGAGTCCTTGACTTCTAAAAACAGTTAAGGAATGCTGTACTCTTGGCTTCAAACTTTTTCTAGAAGCATTAGTGAGCAATACCCTAATTTATTGCTAAACATTTCCACATCATAAGGGCCCTTTCCTCAAACGCTAACTGAAAAGGTTCTTCCCCAGAACCTGCAGTCTCTTTCTGCTGAGTGACAGCCATCTCAGGACAGGTCCAGGTGCTCCAAGTGGTGAGAAACAGCAGCACAAGGTGACCTCATTTCTGCCTTTTGCATCTTCTGGAACGATCACTGGCCCAAAATGAGAACAGTGACACCTGCTGGTTTCTCTCTGGAACTGCCACTTCAACTGCTCCACTAATGAAAATTTCAAACATCCCACTCAAAACATATACTCAGAAATACAAACTGCTTTCCCCGTCAAAACAGAAGTTTGAAATGTTCAGTGAGACACACAGTAATAGCATTTCTGACCACAAAAGATGCCACATGGAATTAAAGGGCAGGTGCAGAGAAAAAGACTTGTAACCAGTTAATGGTGGCCAAAAAGGTTCAATGTTTTGAAAAGAGAAATCTATCAGTCTTTTCCTTTATGACTTCTCACTTTTGTTTTTTGTTTTGTTTTCTTTTAGAAAGTCTTCCTCTAACATAAGATTATTAGTTCCAAAACAGTCACCATTTGGTTTGTTAAATAGCCCGTCTGGAATTTATTATTATTATTACTACTATTTTATATCAGATGGGATAGAGGTGGAACTCATTTTTTAGGATTAGGTGTTGCAGGTGAGAAATAACAAATTAGCAGTAGCTTAAAAAGATACAGGTGTATTTCTCAGGCAAAAATCCAGGTAGATGGTCCAAGCCGGTATGGTGCTCCCAAGTGTGAGGGATAGGGTTCATGTATCATGTGTGCCTGAACCTGATGGCTCAAGATGATGGCATCCAAGTTTTAGGCAACAGGAAGAGGAAAACAAGAAGGATGCACAGATTTGAACCCTTAGTGAAGTTCCCAGAAGTTACCTTGCGACACTTGCTTACCCAATTAGCCAGAACTTAGCCATTTACATGGCTCTAAGGGAAGCTGGGAGTTTTTATTCTGCAAGAAGAGATGAACAGCTAAAATGGACACTGGGGAGATGGAACAGCTAAAAATGGAGACTGGGGGCAACTAGCAATTCTGCCAACTTATCCCTTTGACCTGTGTGAATGAATCCTTCTTAGCACACATAGTATCATCCCATCCCTCCCTGAAGGAGATAACCCCCAATACCTATCCTCTTACTGCAGTCAGCTCAAAGTCCAAAACATCTGGGTATGTAGTTTTCCTCCTCAGGAATGAATGTGTCTCCTCATTGTCCAGCAACCATAAATTAAAAGATGTTACCCACTCCAACACTCCCACTACAAAATGGAGCTGTAGGGATAGAATAATGACAATTCAAAAACAAAGTGGAAATTACATACCATCATTGCTTATCAAATACCACTCTGCAGTAACTTCAAGGTTTCCCTACTTAGGCAATGATGTGAGTTCTTTGGTTAGCCCATGGGGCAGCCTTGATCCTGCTCTTTGGGAAAAACTTGTCCATTCTTCCCAGGAAGGTTCTTCATTTTCCATTACTCTTCCCGTTACAACTAGAGCTGTGCAGGTTTCCAAGCGCACCGTAGTTGATTAGTGCGACCACACAGAGCAGTTTGCCTAGAATAGTACCTGTTTATACCTGCTATCAATGCAAGCATTAAAGCTCCACTTTCTCTCTCAAAATTACTCTGGTTTGGGTAGTAAATTAGATAATCACTCAATTCCTAAATTCAGTTCACAGGGAACTGAATTCTGCCAACCATATGATTATGGAAGAAAAGCCCAAGTCTCAGGTGAGATTGCAGCTCAAGACATCACTTTGATTTCAGCTAGGGGAGACACTGAACAGAGGACCCAGCTAACACCTGAGCCATGGAAACTGAGATAATGAACTTGCGTTGTTTTTAGAGATTACCTTTGTTACAATCCTGTACACAGAAATAAAAAACTAATACACCTTCTCAAACAATGGGCTTGGGGGGAAAGGCAATACCCTTATTTTCATCTCTGCTGATGGTATCACTCTGGACCTGCAGTCCAAACATCACAAGTGAGAGAATGAATGATCCTGCAGTTACAGTGGGCTTGGGAACACTTCTGGATCAATATTTAGGACATGACAATCCTTGCAAGATCTGATGTTGCAAGAACTCAAGTGGGTTCCCCTCCTCAAACATCTCAGGCACAGGAAGAGGGATTAAATTCAGCTGTTAACCCTTTCCTTCCATCTCAGTTTGGAGATTATCTTCAGCCCTAGGACACAGGTCACCGTTCTGAATCTCCTCCACCACCTTTCTTATTATTAAAGTTATGTTGGGGTGCCCAGGTAGCTCAGTTGGTTGAGTCCGACTCTTTTGATTTCTGCTCAGATCATGATCTCAGGGTTGGGAGATTGAGCACTGCGTTAGGCTCTGTGCTGAGCATGGAGCCTGCTTAAATTTCTCTCCTTCTGCCCCTCCCCCTCCAATAAATAAAAAAATAATAAAACCCTGTCATTCTACTTTCCAAGGTATTTCAGGCAAGAATTTGTTTTGTAGTGGCCTAACAAGGTCACTAGCTTTCTAGCTTGCAATATTTGTGCTCTACTGAATCCTAGTCAGTGGAGCAATATTCCTTTCCTCCAGGGGGTTAATCCTTGATTGTCACAAGGATTAGATGTCACTGGCCTCTTGGGCAGAGGTGATAAATGCATCAAGCGAGCAGAGTTTGTGCATTGCACTGTATTCAAATGTCAGTAGAACTGGGTGATATATGTTGCCTTTAGTCAATGCCACCTTTTAGGTTTTGTGACTTGTAGGACCCCACTTCTGGTACCAAATTGTGTGTAAAACGAGAAGCAGAAGTAATTTTAAAAAACACCCCAAAACAGCAGCGGCTTAAGTAAGGTACAAATTTATTTACTTCTCAAAGTCCAACTACGCAGTAAGACTATGTCACGGAACTCCAGCTTCATAGGATCTGCTTTTCAACTTCTATTGGACTCAATTATCATAATGTGGGTACTTACTAGACATTAGGAAAATTAACCATTTGTCAACTAAGTGGCAAATTATGTTTTCTCATATGGGTGGTTTGTCTCTCAACTTTGCTTACAGTGTTTTAGGCCATACAGAAAATCCTGATTTTTATGAAGCCAAATATATTAATTTTCATTGTATGGATTGTGGGATTTGTCTTAGAAATTTCTAATACTCTTATTATTTGGAAATTACTTAAAAGTTGTTAGCATGATTTCTTCAAGAACTTCTATAATTTATACCATTAAATCTTTGATCCAATTTTAACTTGGTATGAGGTATAGATCTGAATTTACTTTTTCCAGCTGGCTACCTTCTTGTCCCAACACCACTTACAGAATAATTCATCTTTACCCCACTGGTTTGAGATGATGTCTCTAAAATAAGCAGTGAGTATAACATCTTATGAAATATTTTACTGAGAGAACTGTTTCTTTCCTTTAATATGCTAATGTAATGAATTACATTACTAGATTTGTTAATAAGAAATAATCACTGTACTCCAGTTATAAATCCTATTTGGTCATAATGTAATATACTTTGGTTATAACTGTAGTTTCTTTAACTTTATAGAGAGGTTTCATCAGTAACCTGTGTGTGTGTGTGTGTGCTATTCTTATTTAAGGTTACATATGCCAGGCTCATGAAATAGATTTCCATCTCTCTCTGATATACAGAATGATGTCTGTAATACAGAAATATTCTGAATATGGAGAGCCAAATTTACTATAAAAATTGGGGTCTAATGATTTTTCAAAGAGGTAGGAGTAAAGTTCCTACTCTGTAGTTAGGAACTTTGCCATTTTTACTACTTTCACCTGAGTCAATTTCATACAATACTTCCTCTCATATAGAGTTCCATATTGGCCTAAGTTGTATATAATTCAGTTACGAAATATCAGACATACCTGCGTGCCCATACCTAGTTTACAAAACAGATTCTTAGTTACAGTTGAGTCCCTCTGTACTGTTCCCCCATTCCCACTCCCGTCTTCCCCCATCTGATTTTTGTACTCCATTCTGTTTTATACATACACTGTATATAAAAAACAGTTTCAGTTTTTAAACTCACACTCAAAACTACTTACCTTTCTGCAACTTGCTCTTTTCTCTCAACATTTAAACTATGTTGCTATATGAAACTCCAGCTCATGAGTTTTTAAAAGCTGTAGGCTAACCTAATGTCAACAGATCAGTCATCTGTACTAATCTCTGTTGCTTATTTAGATTGACTTAAGGTTTTCCCAATATAAGCCTCTGCCATTTCCTTTTTCTTTCTCCTTTGTGAAGCCCTAAAATAAGGGGGAAATGAGTGCATATGAGAATTTTCCTTTTCAAAAAAAATTTTTTTTAAATTAAATTTAGCTTTTTCTACATTTGAGATACTTCCAGCACCCTGGAACACTGCATCTCCTGTATTTTCCTGGGCATTCTGAAGAAATAAAGCCTCTCCTCCTGAGTGTCTAACTTATACCTAAGCAATCTGTGGCTCCTTCGTATTTCTCTTTTGCATTCCTTTGGAAAACAAGAGGCAGGTCCTCATTTTCAAGTAGAAATCTGGAAGAGACCTGCATCAGTGTTCATTCAGGTTCTGCTAAGTTAGCAAGCTAGCAGCATAAAACTTGAAGCCAAAGAGAAAGACTGTGATTTTTACTGTTTAGTCATGATTTCTGGGGGTATCCTTTCACTCCTTCAACATTTACTTGGTTTAAGAGCTGCACATTTCACAAATTTCCCCAAGAAATCGCCTCCTAAAACATACCAACCAACTTTGTTTCCATAACTGTCTTCTATTAATCAGAGCTTTAACTTCATGTAGTGAAGATCTGTTATGAGAATGAGTGGCTGATTTAACATATGTGATATGTGTATTCCCTACACATATCACATGTGGTTTGCATGAAAAAAATCTTTGTTCTCCATTACAGTCATACTACAGAAGAATAAGAAACAGTTCCTTAACACTATGTTAAAACTGACATTAAACTACAATTTTCTTAGATTATACCAGAACTAGGGACAAAATGTTCTAATATCTTATTAGCCATTCTCTAGTTTTATAAGAACACTGATTTTTAAATTTACCCTTTCTGTTGACTTCATTTATACTGTGATATATGTAAAAACAAAACAATGTCATTTAGTTTTCAACTGGATAATGCTATCTGACCCACAACATAACAGGGAACTATACAAAGAAACCTATTAGCTGTATTTTGATGTTTCATTAAGATACAAGAGGATTTCCTGCCCATCGGTTACATACATCCTTACAAAAAAATATTAGTGTGCTAAAGTAGAGTTTGCACTCATCCTTCCCAAGAAAAACTTCCTTAGCTGGCCACTTCTTTAAAAGCTACCTTAGGTAAGTCAGGATTGAAGTTCATCTTGTAAGTACTCTTATTTGTATTACCCACAGTACATCTCCCTAAATGGGCTCAAGGTGTACCGAGACTAGGGTCCCCTCAAGCCTTAAGGCCGCTGGCAAGCAGCCTAATCCATTCTCCCAGAACGCCTTACAAATATCATCACTTTCTATGTAGTTTATGATGTAAAAAAGTTCCAAGAACACTGCTGTAGACCCACACGACTACTTCATAGACTCCTTCAAGAAATAATTTTGTATTTTCCTGACTCTACAATGACTAGAATAGTTCTCTGAACACCGTGTGATTCATCTTAAATGATCAGACATTAATTTCTAATACCAATTAGACCTTAAAAGTTTCACTGGTTATTTTAATTTTAATTGAATATTTTGGATATTCTCCAATAGCTGACATCACTGGTCAATTCTACAATAAAGCTATTGCATAATACTCAGAATATCAAATGTGAAGATGCCTATATAAAGTCATGCCTTTAAAAAACTTTTAGTTTCAAGGACAAAAATACTATAACTGAGGAATACCAAGTACATTGTGATGCTGCTTTTAAATAATCTATCCTAGAGAAGAGAAAAGAAATGTACTTCTTCTCAGGATGTTTCACAATACACATGCATTACAAAACACCCGTGATAACTGCTGGCAAAATATGCCTTTATGTTTTAAACCCACTAGTTGGCAAAGGTACAAATGATTATCAGCATGGAAGATCTTTTCAAAGGATCTTGCATCACTCCAAAGCTTTTGGTGTGATTAAGTAAAAAATGATTTTAACCACAGAAAGGGCCACCCAAATGCTATGGAATTACCTATAGTTGTCTGTAATTACTTTCCTAAGAATTTCACTTTTAAAGAACATTTTTAATGAACCAGAACTTCCAGAATACTTTTTAAGTGCTCCTATTCCCTTTTTAATTTCCAAAATCCCAAATGAAAAAATGCCTCATGAATATCTGTACCGTATTATTTGCTTAACTCATACAAATGTGTTATAAATGTTTATCTAGGTGTCATCTCAAAAAACAGCACTCATGTCAGAATACTTACTTCCACTGTAATTTGTAATTTCAATACCCCACAGCAACCCCAGGCTTCACAGCTGCTTGAACTCTTCTCCCCTCCTACCTCAACCAGTCACTTCCTTGATCCTAGTATCATTACAAATAAATTTAACTCCTCAAAAATCTCAGTTTTAAATAACACATCACCCTAATCACCATTTCCTATACTGCCAGATCATTCCCTTCTAGTAACCCAACTCTAACTGTACCTATAATCCACTGATTGTGCCACATTTTCACTACTCTGCTCTCTTCCTGGCTTCATTTCCCCCTCCTTATCTAGCTTAAGTTCCATAGGCTACCATTACAAGTTTATCCCCTCACCCCATGGTCAGTCAACCTCTCTTGGCAAAACCACAGCTTTGGTTAATTAATCTACTCTATGCCTGCACCCATGCAGCTCTACATGCTTAAGAGAGCCATACTCGCTGGTCTCACTTTAAATCCTCACTAACCTTGGGGCACCTGGGTGGCTCAGTGGGTTAAGGCCTCTGCCTTCGGCTCAGGTCATGATCCCAGTGTCCTGGGATCGAGCCCCGCATCGGGCGGGGAGCCTGCCTCTCTGCCTACTTGTGATCTCTCTGTCAAAAAAAAAAAAAAAAAATCCTCACTAACCTTGAGTTAGCCTTCATTTTGTCTAACTACCAAACCCTGTCACCCAGGTCCATTCACTCTCTTGTTCCTCCAGCCCAGAGGACCCCTCTACCTCCTGTCTCCAGTATCTAACTGCTACATGTTATTTCCCCTTGAAACCAAACACTGAGGTCCTGATCAGCCCTACCCCCAATTTCTCAACCCCCCCAAATGTCTCTGACATTTCTCTTTATCTCATATTCAGCAATCAAATTTTGGCAAATCTTTTTGATTTTACCTTTAACACATATCCAGAAATCACACCTATATAGCCTATAGCTACCACCTCAGACCAAGCCACTGTTTGCTCTCAACCAGGTCACTGCGCTAGCCTCACTGTTCCCCTAATTTTACCCTTGCCTCCATACTTCACCCTTAAGTCATCACCTTAAAGACAAATGCATGTATTTTCAAGATCACACTCTAGGCTGTTAAACAGCCAAAGTAACTGACCTTTAGGGTATAAAAATCCATGACAGTCCAACTGATATGACTGAGCTAGGCAATTAAAGATTCACCTAGTATATAGTTCAGAATCATCATAAGACTTTTGAAAATGTCTTTTAAAGAAGGGAAGAGACAATTAACATTGCTAATTCATTTTCTTCAGAAAACCCAATATGGCAAAACTAGAGAAAACAATTTAACGAAACTAGAGAAAATGACTTAAATCAAGCCGTCAAATTTCATATTAAATTCTCAGTGTTTTCAAAGCCCAACTCTGACTTTTAAAAAGAAGTTAAGTAACATGCTTTCACTGGGAAAATTTTTAAATTCTATACAACTCAAGCTAATGAAATATTTTATTGTACATAATGAAAGTGGTGTTTTTAAAAAAACACTTCCAGGCCCAGACATCTTCAAGAGTATGTGAGGAAGGGATTCCACTGGAGTATAATAACCATACTCGACCGAATGAAACCATAAATCTACCCCACTCTCTACAGTAAATATTAACATTCACCACAGGTTTAAAATTCCTGTAGCATCAGTAAATCTAAATTTTAAAATATTACAAACATGCTTATGATGCACAGGAAGATGGAAAAATTTAGACTGTAATGCACACCATATGTACTCCCAGCTTTTCTAATTTACAACCAGTTAAGAATCACAATATCCAAAGAAAGTATTTTAAAATAGTATGACTCATTGATAAGTGATATCTACTCAGATAAATAGGAAAATTTTCATTTTAATGTCACATTGAATTTCAGTACTTTTCAATCCAAGAAAAGAAATAAACTGAGACATGGTCATGAGTTCAGGATTATATATATTACAATTTGCCTTGTTATAATACATTTGTGGCTTTATGATAAAAATAACTCAGGGACATATGGAGTTCAAGCTAATTTGCGTAACTGTCACAAGAAAAAAAGCATTAAATGCATTTCTGAAATAAGTATTTTCATTTAATTTCAGAATCTCAAAACAGCATTAGACCTTGGCCTTGTTTTAAAAAAGTTTAGTTAAACACTAAGCTAGCTAAATAACCTTCTTGAAAGGTTCAAAACACAATTGATATAGAAAATGCTTTCCCTCTAATCTTGATCTTACATAAATGGTAGAGGTGAGGGGGAAAAAGGTAGACAATTTCTTTAGCAGCATATATGGCTAAATCCATCAACCACCTTAAACTAGAATGTCCATTATTGACGCTATTAAAAAGAACTGGGCAAATACCCAAAGTTACCCACTTCATAAACCAAAAGACAACAATTTTAGGGTTATGATAAGTAAAATATTTTTGAAACACTTCAAAAACTTTTAACATTAACCTAGAGGAATCATCTCTTAATTATAAGAAAGAAAAGTATAACAGAAAGTAAAAGACATTTAAACTAAACTGATTTTCAATCCTCTTTGAAGAAAAGAAATGAAAAATAATGGTTGATTAGCTAAGCTTTGTGCTCTAACCAAACTAATTAATTACAGTGATTTTAAATGGCAACAGCCCATCTGACTGGGTAGCTTGACAGTTCTGAATACTTTTGCAATGATTTTTTTTTAAACGCAAAGACATTAAAATGATCCGGTCATGCAATGTTCATCTTATGCATTCTGCATCTCTTTGCCAATCTTGTAGCTAAGGATCTTGTTCCAATCAATCTTAGTGCGTGTAACTGGCAACTGTCGACGTAAGGCTTTGAAAGTAGTGTCCGACATTGTCTGATAATTCTCACTGATGGCGGTCTATGAAAAACAGTAGTTAAAAGTTTAAAGAAATAAAAGAAACAGAAAAATTTATAAAGCACACAGATGTTTTAGAAAAACCTTTATTTAAGCAGCCTATTTCAGTTTTTAAATAGTCAAAAAAAAAAAAAGTCAAATAAAAACCCCAATGTGGTTTTAAAAGCTGTTTAAAAGCAACTAAAAGAGGGTCATCTGGGTGGCTCAGTCAGTTAAGTGTCGGACTCTTGATCTTGGCTCAGGTCTGGATTTCACAGTTGTGAGGTCAAGAGTCACATGCTCTACTGACTTAGCCAGCCAGGTGCCCCTAAAAGAAAAAGCCTATAATCATTTTGAATAATTAAATTTAATGAAATGAAACTGCAAATTAGATTTAATATTTGTATATTCTCATTTTGGGTCAATTTTACTATTTCACACTCAGAATAATTTTATATATTATTATTTGCAAGGAGAAGAAATATGGCTAATCCACAAATTAAATATGTAAGTTCAAGAGTATAGTTTAGAAGCTGATAAAAATAAGAATATAAAGTGAAGTAAGATCTAAACAGATTGCACATAATCTAAATAATACTTTGGGAATTACTTCATAAATTAAAATTTCCAATCAAGAACAAAATAACCATTTAAAATCTTGCATATTATGACTAACACTCAAAAATTACAGTTGGCTAAAACAGAGTTTTGGCCATTTTCATAAGTCTGTCACTGAATTAAAAACAAGCAAATTAAAAAATATAAGACTGTTTTATTATAGTGAAACAAATGAAACAATTTAGGCTCATAAATGAAATTAAAATTTCAGTGCCATTGGTTAAAGCAAATATAAATTATGTAGTGCTTTTAAAAAACATACCTGGTATTCATTTTCTGCAGCTTCTACAATCTTTATAAATTCTTTTGCTGTTTGCACCTCATTCTGAATGAAAAACAAAACCAAACGTAAGTGGTAATTTAAAATTATACCACTATTTAAGTTTTCCATTTTTTTAAGTATAATTGACACACAAATTTGCAGTAGTTTCTGCTGTACAACATCGTGATTTAACAAGTTTAGACATTATGTTATGCTCACAAGTAACTACCATCTGTCACCATACAGTGCTAATATAGAATCATTGATTATATTTCTCATTTTATTCCCATGACTTAGTCATTCCGTAACTAGAAGACTAGTTTCCACACACCTTCACCATTTTGCCCTTCCCCCACCTCCACTCTCTCTGGTAACCATTAGTTTGTTCTCTATATTAGTATCTTTTTGTTTATTCATTTGTTTCTTAATTCCACAAATGAGTGAAATCATATGGTAACTCACTTTCTCGTCTGTCTTATTTCACTAAATGTAATATCCTCTAGGTCCAACCATATTGTCATACATAACACAATCTCGTCCTTTTTTATGGCTGTATAATATTCCATTGTACGTAGAGTCCCCTGATCTTCCTTATCCATTCGTCTATTGGGGGATACTTAAGTTGCTTCCATATTTTGTTTACTGTAAACAATGTTGCAATAAACATTCCTATATCTTTTCCAATTAGTGTTTCATTCTCTTTGGGTAAATATCCAGAAGTGGAATTATTGAATCATATGGTATTTCTATTTTTAATTTTTTGAGGAACTGCCATGCCATTTTCCACAGTGGCTATAGTAGTTTGCATTCCTACCAACATTGCATGAAGGTTCCTTTTCCTTCACATCCTTGCCAACACTATTTGTCTTTTTGATTTTAGCCATCCTGACAGGTGAAAGGTGATGATGTATCATTGTGATACTGGTTTGCACTTCCCTGATGATTAGTGATGTTGAGCACCTCTTCATGTCTGTTGGCTATCTGTATGTCTTCTTCAAAAAGGATGTCTATTCAGGTCCTCTGCCTATTTTTTAATTGGACTGTTTATTTTTTGGGTGTTGAGTAGTCTAAGTTGTTTTTTTTTTTAAGATTTTACTTTTTTATTGACAGAGAGAACACTAGCAGGGGGAGCAGCAGGCCAAGGGAGAGGGAGAAGCAGGCTCCTCGCTGAGGAGGAAAGCCCAGCATGGGGCTCCTGGGATCATGACCTGAGCTGAAGGCAGATGCTTAACCTACTGAACCACCCAGGTGCACCTGTCTAAGTTCTTTATATATTTTGGATATTAACCCCTAATCAAATACATCATTTGCAAATATCTTCTGCCACTTAAGAAGTTGCCTTTTTGTTTTGTTGATGGTTTCCTTCACTGTACAAAAGCTTTTTATCAGATGTAGTCCCAACAGTTTATTTTTGCTTTTGTTTCCCTTGCCTTAGGAGAGACATACTTTGAAAAATGTTACTAATGCCAAGGTCAAAAAAATTACTGTGTTCTCTTCTCTTCTAGGATTTTGATGGTTTTAGGATTCATATTTAGGTCTTCAATCCATTTTGAGTTTACTTTTGTGTACACCATTATTATTTTTAAGTAGGTATGTCAATATATGTAGAGTTACTGCTTTACTATAGTTTAATAAGTAACACAGAAATTATAACAAAGTGAAAATATTGTAGGATCAGTTACTCTACGTCCAAGGGAAACTAGGCAGAAGTATTTTGAAAGTCTGCAGAATGAGCCTGGTTTCACTGTTTAGGGAAAGCAAAGTATTAATAATACATATTGATGAGAAACTCAATTATAACATTTAACATGAATTTGACAATCTTTACAGGTAAGAAGTTAGTCATAAATTTCTAATTAATGACTGTATCTAAATATTAAATATGTACTCAACAGTATTTACCACCATAATAATACAATTTTAAAACATTAGGAAGAGCTTATTTTATTTATTTATTTTTTTAAGATTTTATTTATTTATTTGACAGAGAGAGAGATCCCAAGCAGGCAGTGAGGCAGGCAGAGAGAGGGGGAAGCAGGCTCCCCACTGAGGAGAGAGCCTCATGAGGGGCTCAATCTCAGGACCCTGAGATCATGACCCAAGCCAAAGGCAGAGGCTTAACCCACTGAGCCACCCAGGCACCCCAGGAAAAGCTTATTTTAAAGTTTAAGGTGAATTTACTGTAGTGTTTAAATATTTTCTGGAAAATTTTTAACATTCCAATATATGAGTTTCTTTGCTTTTTTCCTAACAGCAAAAAAGTTAACAGTGTTAATAAAAAATTCTCTAATATCTTACTTTATGTATGTCTTATATATTTACACATATGTATTTATATTTCTATTATATGTGCATTTTTTTCTGTCCAAAAACAGTTAAAGAAAAAGAGAGAAAAGAAAAGAAAATCTTGCAAAATAAACTAAAACATTCATTTCTAAAAAGCAGCATAAAAGGTGTATTGGTCAAGTTTAATTACTATAACCACCTCGCAACAACTCCACAGTCTGTAACTTTGAGGACAACTGTTTTTTAGGAAGAATCTTTGCTGAGTGTCAAACTAAAGAATATAGTACCAAGTACTCTGTTATGCAAAAGTTACATGTATGGACATGATAAAGAACAATACCAAACACAGTGTCTCATGGAAAACCAGACCTTAGTTTCTTTTACTGGCAAATTTTGCAAGTAGAGTACCATTTAGCATAAATGCAGAAGTCACTTAAAGGCTAGTGAAACACTTTCTTAAATACCAGCTCTCCTCTCTTCCCAGGTAGCAACTGGCCTTACACATTCAACATGTTTCTTAATGTTAAATCAAATGCTTTCTTAAATTAAAAATTAACTCTTCTTTGTATCTGTAGGTTAGCTAATTTTGTATATTAGTAGTTGATGTTTATAATATATTGGCATTTTTAGGTCTGCGACACAAAAGTTTAGAGGAAAATATAATATTATTAATATCACTGGGGCAAAAAAAAATCCCACAAAGAAAGAGCTGCATGTGTAATGGAAAGAATGTGTGAGAGAACTACGTGGGGAAATAAAATCAAGTTCAAATTTCATGAATTTGAAAGTTGAACTTCAGAAAAACTTCATTCAAATCATAATCCAGATAGAGGGGAAAAACACAATAGAGTTTAAAAGTTGAGTAACAGAATCGAAGGCCTAAATTTAAGAGCTAAAACTATAAAGTTCTTATTAAAAAAACCCTGGAGTAAATCTTCATGACCCTGGGATAGGGAATGGTTTCTATTAATACACCAAAAGCACAAATAACAACAACAATAAAAAAAATAAATTGGGACTACATCCAAAGTAAAATCTCTTGTTCTTCAAATGATAACAATCAAGAAAGTAAAACAACACACAGAATGGGAGAAAATATTTGCAAATCCTGTATCTGATACAGGACTTGTATTCGAAACATATAAGTAACAATTACAACTCAACAATAAAAACACAAATAACCAATTAAGAAATAGACGAAGGATCTGAATAGACATTTTCCCGAGGAAGATATACAAATAACCAGTAATACATGAAAAGATGCTCAACATCATTATCCACCAGGAAAATGTAAATAAAAACCACAATAAGATACCTCTTTATACCAAGCAGGATGGCTAACATGGAAAAAGAGCCCTCGTAGACAAGTGATGGAAATGTAAAATGGAACAGGCACTCTGGAATAGTCTGGCAAAAGTTCTTCAAAAGGTTGAACACAGAACTATATATAACCCAGCAATTCCACCGCCACCAAAGAAAAATTAAAACAGAAAAATGAAAACAAACGTCTCCACAAAAAATAGTACACAAGAATTCAAAGCAGCAAAAAGTAAAAAACAACACGAATGTCAATCCAACTGATAAATGGATAAATGCAATGTGGTATATGGAATATTATTTTGGAATAAAAAGGAATGAAGTACTAATATATCCTCCAACACTGATAAACATTAAAAACATCATGCTAAGTGAAAAAAAGTCTCAAAAGACCACATATTATAGGATTCCATTTATATGAAATGTCCAGAATAAACAAATCCATAGAGTTAAAAGGTAAATTCATAATTGCCTAGGGCTGAGGAAGGTTTTGGGGAAAAGCTGATGAGGGAGACAGATGGGGAGTGACTGCTAATGGGTACAGGGTTTCTGGAAGACAAAAACATTCGAAATTAGATTGTGGTGATTATACAGTCTTGTGAATAGTCTAAAAAGCACGGACAGAATTTTATACTTTAAATGGGCGAATTGAATGGTATGTGAATTATACCAATAAAGCTGCTGAAAAAAGTTATATACAGACTTCCAGTTAACTTACCATCTTTAATCTATTTGAGAACACTTTAATCTAAAGCAGAAATATTACTTAAAATGTTAATTTCAAAACTGTTCTGGTTTTATAGAAGTTATTAGGTTGTTGAAATTTTATTTTGAAATTACTTACAGACACTGTTAGGGAATCTTGTATATCTTTATGACTCACTAACTGAACATTACCATCTTCATAATAATGAACCTATTAGAAAAAGAAATTACAGAAACCACACATTATAGGAATCATCAAGATAG
Organism: Lontra canadensis; assembly: GCF_010015895.1. NCBI lineage: Eukaryota > Metazoa > Chordata > Mammalia > Carnivora > Mustelidae > Lontra > Lontra canadensis. The sequence continues at coordinate 25,697,824 of NW_022630996.1, forward strand.
ATCTTCACGGCTTCAACAACACATCAGTGCAAATGACTACCAATTTCAGCTCTAAACCTAGACTTCTCTGCTGAGCTCCTGACCTTTCAAACTCCAGGATAACTCTTTCTGTCCTCAGTCTAGTGAGGAGATTAATTTACAGTTCCTGTAATGACTGAGGCAAGCCCTCCACTGACCTGACTCTGGACATTTCTACCTAATAGATATTCTACTGATAACTAAACTCAAGATTTCCAAAACTGAGCACACCATATTCCCTCCCAAATATCATTCCTCTTTTGTGCATTTCCACCAACCATTTAATTCCTCAAAATTCAGACACGAGTTTATTCAATAAGCATTAGCTGAATGATTACACGCCTGCTACTACAGAAGGTTCTAGGGATGCACAGCTTTTAAAAAAGATTCCTTGGCCTTACTTTTCAATACAACACAATAAGAGGTATGTACAAAGTACATAGAGAGTCTTGGGACACTGAGAGTCTTGAGACTCTCTGAGATTTAAGAAAGGATTTCAGAAAAGAGGTAACAAGACTTGGGTTCAGCAATATAAGTATGACAACAATTAAACCAGGGAAGATAATGCAACTGAGCTAAGAGAACAGCATACTGTAGAAAGGCTTGGAGGTCCTTATGGTTGGAATGTGTATGAGACTGGGGAGCGAGAAGAGTGACTGGAGAAGTAGGTAAAGACAAATCAGTTTGGGCCTTGTGTGCCATGCAAACATGTCTGGCCTATCTAGTAAGTGAGAGTGGTCTTACGAAATAATATATCCAGATTTAAATTTTTAGAAGTCATCTTTATGACGATGGCAATGTGAAAAATAGATTGGGGGATGGCAAAGAGTCCAGATATTCAATAAAATAACAATTATATGCTAGGCATCATGCTAAGTGATGGAGACAGAGCTGTGAATCAGACAATCCCAGCTCTCAATAAGCTTTGGCTCAACAGAAGCACAATTTTAGAAATTATCCAGGTGAAAGCTATTGAGACCCAAATGAAGGAAAGACTAATTCAACAGGAATGGTCATCATTCATCAAGCACTTCATGTCTGACTCTGTTCCAACCATTCTGCCCATATCAACCAATCTTCAAACAACCATATAAGCTTTCTACTGCTGTTTTCTTTTTTAGATTCATGAGGAAACAAGCAAAAACAGCTAATATTAAATGTAATATAAAATATATAATATAATATAAATATAAATATAAATATAAATATAAATATAAATTTGTGGTCATACAAATAAGAACAGACAGATCTGGGATTCAAACTCAGGCAGCCTGCTTTCAAAACCCACACTCTTAGCCTCTATTCTCTATCCCCTAATGGATATGTCATAACAAGACATAAAAACAACAGGATAAAGACTAGAAATGTATAGTGGAGTCAAATGACAAAGCAGCTGTATCTGATCCATCTTTATTCCTTTATGGCTTTTAGCACAATACCTTTCATGATAGTTAATGAAATATACTGAATAAGTAAGTGAACCAGTATAGAAAAAGACCAGTCAGTCTTTAACTTGTTTAGTAATATTTATATTCAAATACTTCTTATTTATCAAATGTTCTTCTATATAAACATTTGAGTTTATATTAAATGAGTCAAAGAATTAAATTATGGTGGGTTTCTTATAAGAAAACAAATATGAGTACAGAAGATACTTAAAGGATAAATGTCATATCTACATTTTTAATATATACACACAATAAATATATACTTATATATCTATATGCACATACATAAATATTATACCTCACCCAATTCCACCCAATTCAGGAGACAGAAGAGCACAACTCAAACTCAGAGGCTGCTTGGAGGAACAAACTGTCTGAAGAGCAGACCAAATGGCAGCATCTAATTTTAGCTGTGTTTTTAGAATCCCTAAGCTCTCCTTGCATATTTCTGACGACTAGGGAATGAACTGCAAGGTTATTTGAAAGATGAAATCAACACTACTTGTTTTCCCCAATACCTCAAAACAAAGATCTAGAAAAGAAATTTCTATTGTGTACTTAGAAAAAGTAAATTTATGAATTAGTTGTTTCTCTGTTCAGAATCATCTAGAGAGCGGTAAACAATTTCTTTTTATTTCATACCTGAATTTTCAAGATGCCAACCACCTGAGTGGTTGAAGGGGTGATTGTAAACTTCCACTCTGACCTCCAACGACCATTCCTTAAAAATAAAAACAGCAGCTGTAAATAAGGTAAGGAAAATAATTTGAATAAATTTTAAGTTCCAGATTTAAATTTAATGCTACAATATGAGAGTGTGGGGGATGGATGCTGGATATTCATTTTTAAATCACTGAAATATTTAAAAGAATCAAAGGGTTAAGTTCAGTTATGAGCTACATTTAATCTTCATCCTACTGATAAGAAAGGACATGTACAATGGATACAACTAAAGAATTCTAAAGCTAAGGCTTAAAATACAGATCAAAACTAAATTATATAAGCTACTTTTTGGGGAAAAATTTTAAGCTACTTCTTCACAACTGACATACTTATGCTTTAATTAACAGTAAACTGAATAAAGAGGTGAAGGGGAATGGGAGATCCAGGCTTCCAGTTATGGAATTAATAAGGCAATAAAGGGATAAAAATACGGAATATAGTTAAAAGTATGTAATAACGTTGTTTGGTGACAGATGGTAGCTATATCTGTGGTGAGCACAGCATAACCACAAACTTGTCACATCATTATATTACACACCTCAAACTAGTGTAACCTTATGTGTCCAGTATACTTCAATTAAAAAAAAGAGTAAACAGAACAAATGTTCAGATTGCCAGGGGCTTTCACAAATACAGTCAATGCAGTCTGACAGCCACTGAAGAGCACAAAGTACCAAATATATTTTAAAAGAATGGGTAATAATACAATATTTTAAAGGTTTTGATATCTGCAAAGAGGCTTTATATAAGGAGTTGTAAGTGTCAGAAATTTTCTTCTGTTCCAGTTTAGGATTAAACTTCCACATAAAAGGCATATCCTCCTCTCACTTAAAATGGCTTTTGGTATGCAAATTAAACACATATTAATGGTAGGAAATTGTGACATTACAAACAAGCATCCAATATGTTATTCATTTTTGCCTCCCAGATAATGAATTTTATCCTTTTTTTTGCCTTTTCATGTCTATCCCTAGTAGCTTTCCTTCTACCCCTAGTAGCTCTTTTTTTTTTTTTTTTTAACTTTATTTATTTATTTGACAGACAGAAATCACAGGTAGGCAGAGAGGCAGACAGAGAGAGAGGAAGGGAAGCAGGCTCCCTGCTGAGCAGAGAGCCCAATACGGGGCTTGATCCCACACTGGGATCATGACCTGAGCTGAAGGCAGAGGCTTAACCCACTGACCCACCCAGGCGCCCCATACCCCTAGTAGCTCTTTGTATGCTAAACACATATTCTGAAATTCAGGTTTATACCTGTTAGGTTTTTTTTGAATAGTAGCATATGTTTCTGAAATAGTCACAGAGTTAGAATGGATCACTGTACTGGCTTTGCTATAAAATTACTTCTGGGTTCCTTGTAATATTCTGGCAATCTGCCCAATCATGAAAATCCACAGAACGAGAGTACTCATATCTAAAGTTAACACTTAACATGCGAAAAGTACTCTCATTAGAACAATGCGTATGATCTACAAAATAAGAGAATTTTATACCATGCCTTGATTTTGAGGGACATCCAAAATTATCCGTAAGTAGCTCAGCTGGACAAAGAACTTAGGTCTATTTATTTTTATTTCATGATTCTGAAAGAAGTAATTCCTTTTATTTAGGTATTAGTATTGAGCACTATTAAGTTCTAAGCATATACACTTCTGATTTATTATGACAATATGCATATATAAACACTGATTACAAAAAGAAAAAAAGGAATTCTAAATTGAGTAATGGTACCAATTTAAGAACTATTTCAAAAAATCCTTCCATAGGCATTACTACTATACAGTAATGGTAAATGATGCTGAGTCATAGCCTTTTATCAATGGAGTATGTTATCAGTGGAGTCGAGATATACTAGCTTTTATTTATATTCTTTCTTTCTCTTCTATTAACACTGTAATTACAAATGTGTATTATTCCCTAGACATTAGGCAAAGAGTAGAGCCCAAGAAGAGAATGTCCTAGTGAAATCTATTAAATGTCCATGACTATTATCTTTTGATTTTAATTCTATCTGTATTTTAGGTGCACTGAAGTATATTTCTTTGTACCAAAATATTTAGATTTTACTGAGATTATTGTGATATGTGATGTCTACCACTCTGAATGTCATTTAGAATTTATCTTCTTTAAAGAGTGGAAGTCACTTTTAACTTCCATGATACAATGTTCACTGTGGTAGTTTAGGAGAAAAATTCAGAAATGGGAAGCAAATTAGTAAGAACAGAGAACTCAAAAACACCATCTTCATTTTACATATGCTAAAGCTCAAACTGTTTTTCAAAACTGATTAGTAAATTCACTATAACATCTCTAAATATATATTGAAATAAAACTTAGCAACAAGAATTTTCCTTTAATAGTTCAACTCAACAAGATTTTATGATTACCTATCTTGGCACAAATTGCATAAATTAATAGATTTATTTCTTTAGGATACTGGTAGGTTACTGCTACAAGATTTTATGCTTAGAATGGAGAAACTACACTTTTATTAACTTTATATACCAGAATCTTTAGGGAACTGCAGCTTGTCATTAAAGCATACATTAACATATAGAATTGACTTTCCTTCAGTGATAATGGATTGCATTTCTCCAAATGTTCTTGGTTAACCTTGTAACTTTGCATTTATTTCTAAGATGGTTAACAGTGGAGCAATCTTGGGCCATGAACCAAATTAGTCCACAGAGGTTATTGATACATCCTACTTTACCCTCAAGAGCACAACCAACCAACTTGGCTAAACAACTCAAATATTATGATTACTCTTATTCTGATGATCTTAGCATGTATTAACAAAAAAGGAGGATAAAGGTAAAGATTTCATTCAATTTTGAATTTATAAAGTCTTGTAGAACCTCAGAATTTTATAAAGAAGGTGTCTCAGAAACAGTCTTGTCTAAAAATACAAAGGCTCAACAATTTGTCAAAAGTCCAAGATTAACACAGCAAGTCATGCTTTAAGAGACTGGACTTTTATAAAGAATAATCAATGAATTTGATTATAAGAATATAATTTAATTACAATGAAATTATGATCGTAATCTGCCTCACTGTATAAAAGAGTCATTAATTTCTTACATTGGCCAGCCAAGCACAAAAAAATTCGCATGTAAACATCTACTTCAGAGCCCCCAAAGTTCACCAGAAAAATCACTGTTCTTTCCCTTTATAATTACCTCTGTCCTCTTCTCCCATTAAGTCTCAGTCAGGAACAATCCATTCTCAAAATGAGCATATGGGCCTGCCAACTGGTCTGCTTACAGGCACAAATGTTCCCTTAGGATGTTGCTTGCAAGTCTCTAAAAACACTCGATGCAATCCCACGCTCTTATTCACTGTCAATGGATTTACCGCTACCTTTAAATAATATGCTGATTATGGAGTAAATAGCTTTCTTATATCAAAAGTCTCAAGATTCATGTTTAGATTGTACTTAGGCATACACAAACAAGGTACAGGTCCAACCAATAAAACAAGGACTACAAAGGATATAAATGTCAAAATTCCCCAAAATATAAAATTTTAACTTACCAAAAGTTTTTTGCTTGGAACTGATGGCTTTCTATGCATGCAATAATGGTTTGCTGTCCATCTATTTTTTTACCATATACCTTAATGGCAAAGAAAATAAAGAGAAGTGTGAATTCAGGGCCACAGAATGTTCAGCTTTAAACATCTGGACACACACACAAAAAAATTGTAGAGCACTTTGGTAGGAACATAGAGAAGAATACAGAGTACGTCATCATTCTAGTATAGTATCTAGAAAAACAAGTACTCAAACATGTACACCTATCATCACAAATTCTTGGTGGATCATAAAAAAAGCACAAAATTTATAAAGTAAAACTCATTACTATACTTTAAAAATATTCACAAACATCCTAGACATACTATACTTTTCATTCCAAATACAGGTATCACAAGAAGTGTAGACAATTCATTTTAAACATGCAGATACCAATCTGGCTGTTTCCACACAAACAAAAACTGGACCTACACTTTGACTATCATTGTTTCCTTCACAATCTTAGAGGCTGTTGTTTCTTTAGTCATTTTACAAAGTATCAGGAAAGAGGTGAGAAAATTAATTTACTTATAACCAAAAAGGTCCTAAGAGAATGCTTGCGATGGTATGATGTTGTTGTTTCACTTCTTGTTTACTGCTTTAAAAGTCATGGATAATCTGTACCTTTCAATCCCTCAGGAACAAATAAGGACTCTCTAACACAACGTACCTACCTATTCTTTAGTTATTCTTCCAAAATAATCCTAATCAACAAGGTTATTATTCAATGAATTTGTAAGTATTTTAGGTTATGCTGTAATTTTTCCTCAAATAATTACTGAGAGCTAGATAGTTAAGGGATTATATGAATTTTTGTCCTAATCAGAAAACCTCTGAGAGTTTTGAAATGGGATGCTACTGGTAATATTAGTAATTATGCTGGGACAGCAAATATAAACCAGGATATATGGTAATCTTAGGCTCCAGAGGTAGGCAAAAACCAGGTCCAAAAGGCTGTGAAAGCCATGTTCAGAAGCCTAGACTCTATCCTAAGTGCAATGGAAAATCTATGAATGATTTCTAGCATGGGATTTTCATGACCTGATCTATATTTCAAAAGATCTCTCTGGCTATAGAGAAGATCACAGAAACACAAACAAACTGGGAGGGGGTTAGGGGGATGGCTGTACCCTACCTAGGTACAAACAATCTTACAAAAAAAAAAAAAAAAGCACTTCCAATTTCTATATTTCATAAAGAAAATATAAAAACAGGTTAAACCTATGAAAGAATCACATTAAAAAAGAGACTTGATGATAAAACAGGCAAGGACATGATTCCACTTCCAAATAATTTAATTTGTTCTAAGATCTTGAAAGGAAGTTTGATCTAAACTTGAGATGAGTTATTAACGTGAGATTAAAGAATCTTATAGCATCATGCTCTAATCAATGTATGACGATTCCTACTTGGACTTAAGGTACAACCATTTTTCCATTCTGTGCCATCATAATGTATTTACTATTTAGAGTTTCTCAAAAAAACACTTAGAAGTATTTACTTCAAGAAAAAAAAACAATGGCAAGTTATGTCAGTTTTATAAGTTAGAGATTTCAGGAGATCGTAAGAAGTCATATTTACATAAGACAAAAGAAAAATATGCATATTGATGACTTACAGTGCAAACCCCATTTGGATAATGTTCTTTTACATAAGCTCGCAGAGCAGTTTCTACTGAAGTTCTCCATGACTCAACTGCATTTTCTGCTTCATATGGTCTTGGATCAGTTGCTTCCTTTCTTAAGTGATCAAATTTGAAACAGATTCTGTTTTTGGGATCCAAAAACTTTCCATTTCCCAAGTCACCATGTTCTGTTATCAATACCTTCAATGATGCAATGAATTTTGGGGAAAAAAAGTATTTAAAATAGCATTTAAGTACTGATATATATTAATATAAATTCACTTGAGTTTTGTCCTGAACACTGTAAAATAATTCTATTCCAAGCAATTGGTTTAACTATATGGCACAACTATAATAATTGAAATGAGGCTAGTCTTGTTCAGTGGATTTAATTTTCTCCCAATATAACTTCTGACTACTGAGTGAAAAGAATGCATCTTTTAATATACTGCTGGAGGGGCGCCTGGGTGGCTCAGTGGGTTAAGCTTCTGCCTTCGGCTCGGGTCATGATCTCAGGGTCCTCGGTTCGAGTCCCGCATCGGCTCCCTGCTTAGCAGGGGGGCCTGCTTCCCCAGCTCTCTCTCTCTGCCTGCCTCTCTGCCTACTTGTGATCTCTCTCTCTATATATTTCTGTCAAATAGATAAATAAATAAATCTTTAAAAAAAAACCAAAAAACAAACAAAAAAAACCCAAAAAACTTTAATATACTGCTGGAGTTTTGTTTTGTTACAACTATAAACTGTTTATTATTTCTATTACCAGTTTCCAGTTCTTGAAACTAAGGACTGGTGATAACCTTCAATGAGAACAGTTACAAGAACAACTTTAACCCAGAGAGAACACTCCTCCGTGTGTCCTATATTGTTCCTGGGACCACAATCTCATCTACTGTGAAGTGTCTGCTTGTTTTTATAATCTATTCATTGACAGCTGTTTTCAAATGACTTTCAAATTTTTAAACATGTAATTTATTCTTTTATGTACATTAAGTTGTACATGAATAAATGTGACATTCTGTGCTTTAAAATTTCCCCTCTTGTTCTTCCCTTGCAACTCTCCCAATCTTTGACTCCTTAACTATGTCACAACTTCCCCCTCTAATAAAAATCATGTACACATAGGATGTATCCTTCTAAATCATTTTCAGCCATACATTCCCACGTAGATAAATAAAAACATATCTATGTGAACATATACACACATACAGGGTTTTTTTGGTCACTGTTTTACCAGAATGGAATGAAAATGCACACATACACATATTTTTCGGCATTTGGCTTTTTTCAATACCAGCACCTTATAGAAATTCTTCAAAGTCAACTGGTAAACCTCTCACCATTCTTTTTAATGGCTGCATAATGTCCCATAAAGTGGGTATAACTTAATTTATTCTGCCATTCTATTACTGATGGACCATTTCTTTTATTTCCAGGCTGTTTTCTTTTAGGGGGAGGAATGGTACATTAAAAATGTTAAAATTCTGGGGGCGCCTGGGTGGCTCAGTAGGTTAAAGCCTCTGCCTTCAGCTCAGGTCGTGATCCTGGGGTCCTGGGATCGAGCCCCACGTTGGGCTCCCTGCCCAGTGGGGAGCCTGCTTCCCCCTCTCTCTCTGCCTGCCTCTCTGCCTACTTGCGATCTCTGTCAAATAAATAAATAAAATAAACTTTAAAATAAAAAAATGTTAAAATTCTGTACATATATTTTAACATGCTAATGATTTTATTTCCATCAGGTGCTTCCATCTCTCTTAAATATATTCCCAGCAGTGGGGACAGTAGGTAAAGGGTCTGTGTGTTTTTAATTTTTAATACATTTCAAAAAAATGGCTGTGACTTTCCACATTTTTATGAAAAGTATGTAAGATATATTCCCCTCACATTACCACCATCAATAGGAATATGATTCTTTTTTCAGTCTGATGGGTATAAAATATCTTATTACTTTCATTTTATTTCTCTGACTACTATTGACAGATCTAAGTATCTTTTTGTGTGTGGGCCACTTGTTTTTCTGTGAGTGAATATTCTTTAATATTTTTCATCTGTGGTTTTTTTTGGTTGTTTTCTCATTAATTTATAAGAGTCCCTTATTTAAGGTATCTGTTTCATTTTATGGTTAAAATAATTATTATGCAGCAGAATGTCTATCTTTTCTTCTATAGTTTCTGGGTTTCCAGACTTACTTAAAATAGTCTCCCTGCCCTAGTATTGTACATATAGACTCTTTCAAAATTTCAGTCATTTTACAAATTTTTAATCCACCTATAATTTATTTCTGTATGTTTTAGGAGACAGAGGTTCAAATTAACCTTCCTCTTAACAGAAACCAGTTGTGCCAATCTTTTATTATATGCCTATCTAAAATTATAACCTTGTCATGCATAAAAATTTTCATATATTTTGGGATTAAATTCTGGTTCTATATGCTGCTGTACTGATTTATTTGTCTACTATATATAAAACCATCCTGATTTGACTTTACATTGCTTGTAAAGCATCTTCTGCTATCTGATAAAGGAATTCTCTTACCCATTCTTACTGCTCTTACATTATTTTTTCAAACATGTATTTTTTTTTGCACCAACTTAATGAACGTTTGACCAATTAAGAAAACTATTAGGATTCTAATCGAATTGCAATACATTTGTATTTTAATTTTTAAGTAATTTAACTTTCTATTTTCAAAATGGAATGTGGTATTGCCTCTCCATTGTTCACATCGTGTTTTGTGTTTTAAGAAGACAACCACCACTGTCTTCACATTCCTTTGCCTTTCTTGTTAAGATTATTCCTAGGTTAATGCATAGTTCAACCAATTAAAATGGAATTCCTCTCCCTCCAACCACTTCTAGAGTAAAGTACTTATTTTGCGCAACAGAGTATAGTTAATGAGTTTTGTATACTTACCTTAAATTCAGCCAGCCCACAAAATTGTATTAAATCTAGTAGTTTCTTTTGTTTGGGAGGTGATTATATAAATCATACAACCTAAGAGTTTTCTTTTCTTTTCTAAAGCTCTCATTCTCTTATTTGCTATACTTCCTTTAGGTGGGATACTAATAAGCAAACAAACCTGGCAAATTTTCTATTTTAACTATAATTATTTCAGTGTTTGTAGTCTATGATATTTACTGTGATTTTTGTTAAACAATCTACTATATTTAAGAGGTCTTCCTCTATCCTTAGATTACTCAGGTTTTTTGTAATAAGGACTAGCTGCTGGATTTTTCAAATTCCTTTTCACTGTCTATTGATGCATCATTAAGTTTTTCTCTTTGATTTGGTGATTAATAGATAAGACCAAAATATTGCCTTACATGGAACCACTCATGCATTCTTATAATAAATTCTATTTAGTCTTGATTTGTCATTCTTTTGATATATTCCAGGATTCTATTTTTTTAATATCTATTTAAAGTTTTTAAATCTATGGTCCATATGTGAGATTAGAGTTTGGTTTTTTTGTTTTATCTTTATTAGGTTTAAGTATTAATATTATGCTAGGTTCATAAATGAGTGGGGAGCTCCCCAACAAATATTCTTTTAGGGAAGTATTTTAAGAAAATAATGGTCAATGTGCCCAGAGGTATAAAGATTTACAATACAGCTTTGTTTACAGTTAAAGAAAAAGAAAGACTAAAAACACTAAAATCTCCCAAGAGAAGGAAAATAAATATAGGAGATTCATAAAACGAAACACTATACAGCTTCATATATATATGTGTGTATATATACACACATGCATGTCTACATATATATAAGCTTGTTTTCTCTGCAGTTATAAGTTATCTTCTGTCTAGGCTCTCTTTCCCCCTATAAATACAAGACTACGTATTATATAATGAATAATGCCAAATGCAAGCATTGACATGACTAGCCACTAAGAACTAATTGTTACAACTCTCTCATGTTCCACCTACCAGCTCCTTCTTCATATTGTTTTATATAAGTTGTGCTTCACGCAAGCACAATATGAATTAATATAATCACTGATTATTAATAACTCTAAACAAACAAACAAACAAAAACCAAAAAACCCCCCCAAAAAACACCAAAACTAGTGACCTTTGGTGGCTTTTCTTAGCTGAGCAATTCTAACTTTCACTTCGGAAAGAAAAGATTTAGTAATTACTAAATGCTAAGTTACTCACATGAAGAACTGTAGAATTCCAGAGCAACCAAAATATGATATAAATCTTACTAATATATATTCTAGATTTTGGATTAATATAGGATTGATTTTTTTTCCTATAAAAAACAAGAAAGTAGATTTAAAGCAATTATTTTCTAAAATCTTAAAAGAATTACATTTGAATACTTCTAAAAGGGACTTTCTGCTAGTAGTAGTATGGTCTCAACAAAAAACCCCAAATTTTCAATTACTTTGCCTGTAAGAGGCTATGATTAAAATGAACACTTTATCTTAAACATACCACTTCACAGTTCTTGCAGAATACATTAACCATTATAAATGAAACAAAGACAGGTCAGGTCCTGTGTTCATATGAAACATACCTGATCTTCATAACCTTCAATTTTTACTGGAGTAAACTGGTCCAAGTTATACTGTGCAAATGCACTAAAAAAGAAAAAGGCCAATTGTTTAAGATTACAAAACTCAAGCTTCTTAAAACAGCATGAATAATTCACTTGTCAATAAATCTCCTGCACTACATATGGCAAGTTTAATAAAATTATAATTCTCTATTACTGATCTTATATTAACTATAAATACTATACAGATATGGCTATTTTAAAAACTGCAGCCTTCAATGTTTAGCAAAAGAAAATTAAAACACTAAATATAATTTGTTTCACTCAATACCTTGAAAGTAAAGGTTAGCCATCTGTAAGATACATATCTAATTACTTGAGTATATACTGAGTACACAATATACCAGGAAATAGAGTAGGTTCTATGAGAGATGCAGAGAGTAATCAGACAGATCCTATGATAAGAGGACTTACAGTTGGGTAGGAGAGATAATAGACAAATATAACCATAACACAAAGTAGAAAGTACTATAAGACAATGACCAATAAAGAAAGCATCAAGGAGAATACACATTTTAAAAAATTCTATTCGTTGAGGCAAGGATAAGGAGTGCTTTAAGGGTGATTTCTTCAGGAATTTGACAATGAAAAATGGCCTTGAAATAATGAGTAGGCTCTCCTGCAGAAACTGGAGAGATGGGAAGAAAAGAGTATTTCAGTTAGAGGGACCAGGATAAATGAAACACATGAGAAGAAAGGTTAGGTCCATATCACAGAAAGCATCAAGCTCAATGCCTGACACATAGCATGTGTTCAATTATATTTACTGAATAAAAGTGAAAGGCCCTGATTGACAGAGTAATTACTTCATTTAGGAGGCAAAGCAGAGTCACTGAAGCTTTCTGAGAAAGAAGAACCTAACTATAAAGAGGATTAATTTGGCAGCAGTGTGTATGACAACTGGGCAGTGGAGCAACTAGAGCCCCCACCGAAAAAGAAACAAATAAAAAAAGCAGTTAGGTTATTATTAGGCAAATGTCCATATCAGAACTGCTGAAGAGTCTGAACTAAGAAATGGTGACAAGAAAGATTCAAGAATAAAGCCTCTCTCCATTCTCATATGAGTAAGTAATACTTCCTAATTATATAATACATTTATAGGAAAGACTCTCAAAGTACAAAAAATTATCTGAAAAATATGTAAGGACCATATTATATTTTACTAAATCTATAACCTGAGGATTTTTTTCTACACTTAACAGAAGAGATACTGAGTATTTTAAAATTTAGAAATACATCTGTCAACCTAACCTACTTGGAAAGTTTTCTAGATGGCAAGATATCCACTGAATTTTCAGATTATTAGCTACTTGAGTCTCCTCTAGAAAGGAGTATTTGGTTAAGCAAAGCCATCACAGATAAATTACCAGACTAATAAACTTAAAGATAGCAAAACAGAATTAAATTACTACCTGTCAAACTCCTGACACTGCATGTTAACAAAAAATGAGAATAAACATAGAAATGCATGATGGGGGAGAGGGTAGTATCTACTCACTTCTGATTTCCTTAATTCATTAAAACTATAATCTTCCTAGGAATAGCCTCAACATAGCCAGGCAGTTACTAACCCTTAAGTGAATTTATCTCAAAACTACTGTGAAAATTGGAAAAGAAAAAAAAAAAAAGTACACTAGATCATTTAGAAAGTAGGATTCAGGGCGCCTGGGTGGCTCAGTCAGTTAAGTGTCTATCTTCGGCTCAGGTCATATCTCAGGGTTCTGGGATGGAGCCCCACATCAGGCTCCCTACTCAGTGGTGGGTCTGTTTCTCCCTCTACCCGTCCCCACCATTTATACTCTCTCTACTCTGTCCCGTTCTCTCAAATAAATAAAATCTTAAAAAAAAAAAAAATTAGGATTCATTTTCCAGTGAAAGACATATGTAAATAGTAAATGTAGATAGTAACTTGGTCCTAGGCCTTTTACTGCCCAGAGTATCAAACTCCATCATCTACTTGGGAGTGAGGGAAGAATAGGAAATCTGAAAAAGAAACCACTGAGTATGAAAATAGGTAAAATTTTATCTTAAGTGCTCAAAGCAAGTTAAACAGGTTACTAGTTACATGGTATAGGAGTAAAGATACTCACTAACCTAGGAGTCAGAATATAGAATACCTAGGCTCTATCCAAACCCCATTATTAGCTAGCATGGGGCCCATTTCCCTTATCTATAAAAAGAGGGGTTTGGACTAGCTGACTTCCAAAACTGACTTCACCCAGTTCAGAAACTTACTCCATCTATCTACTCATCATCAACTCACCCATCCCTTCACCCAGACACAGTGACCCCTTCACCCAGACACAGTGAAAACAGTGACTTCTCTGCCCTTGTAGAGTTCTGTATCCCACTCATCCATTTCTAAATACCTAAATACTTGTTCCTGTATTTAGATTTTTATACCTATTACTATTAGTCATCCATCAGTCACATACTATACTTTTCACCAGGTGTCTCCTTCAGTTTAGCCACATTATTTCCCTATTTACTATTCAAAACTTGTACATCATTTAAATTCAGCTCAAAAACCACTTCTAAATAGAGATTCAAAATTTCTCCCTTTGGGTTCCAAAGGCCTTTGATATGCCTCTATTATGATAATATTTTATTTCATTTGGCCTGATACTGAACATATGTGATTCCCCATTAGAAAATCCCTAAGAGGCTCATTTACCTCATCATCATAGTGAAGTCTGGAAGTCATATGTCAGTTGAATAAAAGGCTCTTACTGGGTATTTATAAGTTAGACTTGACAGTACTGACTCTTCAGTATGTCTACTTTTACATACTTTGAAACACACCAAACTTGTGCCCTTAGGAAAAATATCCCATTAAAACCAATCTTAAGAATAAAGCCATGTTTTTTTCCCCTTACAGAAAGATAGAAGAGGAGAAAAGTGAGATTAAAAGAGTTAAAGCAACAAGGAAAAGGGGAAAGGAAGGAAGAAAGTAGTACATATATGTAAGAAAGAGAAGTACTTATACAAAAGAGATTCAATATCAAAGATCACAAATGAAGAAGAAATTTGAGTACAGCTATGCACTTTGGTGAAACTGCGACTAGAACACATTCTAAATTTTTTTTTACAATGTTTTGCAAGCTTGTGTTACATGGTTTTGGACAGCCTCAATGATAGGCCACGGATCTTTTTTAGAGGGTGAAACCAGGTTTGGAGATATTTTAAAAGTTAATTAAGAACCAAGTCTAGTGAACAATGAGTATAATACTATTTTTGCTTGAAAATTATGTCACAGAAAAGGACACTGTGAACCACAGTTATATAGTTCTAAAGTCAATCAACAATGTAGGGCATATTTCTCCCTTCACAGATAATCTCAGATGTTTACAAAATGAATTCAAAGAAATCTGGAATGAAGAATACTACTGAAGTCAACAAAAAGAATCAATATTTTCTCTAAGGGTTCATCTAGTTAGCAATCACTTACTGATAGTATAACTACATGCAAGACAATCTGAACTTTCTACTTAAGGTTTACATGTTTTTTTCCTTGCTATCATACAATAAACTTCTTGTTTTATCATTAGTTACTGATTTCTTCAGATCATTTCCTTAGAATATCACAGTATCAAGCATATCAATGTACACATCTCTTGAAATGTGGACAACTGTCCCCAAAATGTTTCATAATAAAAGAGAAATGTAGATCACATTCTAATTTCTTTTTAGAACAAATCCAATTTATTTAATTTAAAGTAAAAACCATCACCAGAAATAAGTATTTCTTTGGACAAATAAAATTTCAATACTTTAATCACTTTTGAATCAAATGTATGGCTATTTTATACCACTTATGTAATTATGAATATTTTCTTTGACCTTCATTAACCTTTTTTCTGCTGAGGAAAAACAAGTCAAGTTTCTCACTTTCTTAACTGATAACAAAAATCCCCCATTAATTCATGCACCTGTATGAAACAACCTACACATTTATTTACCACAGAGAACTGAGAAAAAGTACTTTTTAAGTATTGTTTTTAGAAGTTGTAAACATGCCATATGCTATTATAAAGAAAATTAATTTTACTTGAATATACAAATGATTTAAATAAGGTTTAAAGAACTAAGGAATAAGTAACCATTCACTCAGAAGTTAATCACTAAAGTCAAAGATACAGAGCAAACTGATTTCTATAAAGTACTTTAATAAAATAATAGGAATGGAAGCAACCCATATGTTCATTGATAGATGAACAAACAAAATGCAGTATATAAATAATTCAGTATTAGAAGAGAAATTCTGACATGTGCTACAACATGGATGAACCCTAAAGACATTATGCTTAGGAGGATAAACCAGTCACAAAATGACAAAATAATGTATGATTCCACATTTATGAGATACTTAATGAAGTCAAATTCATAGAAACAGAAAACAGAATGGTAGTCAACAGAAGCAGAGGAAAGTGGAGAATGAGAAATTATTGTTTAATGGGTATGGAGTTTTAGTTTGGGGAAAATAAAAAAAGTTCCAGAGATGGATGGTGGTGATAGTCAACACAATGTGAATGCACTTAATGCCAAAGACTTATATGCTTAAAAATAATTAAAACGGTAAATTTTATATTATGTACATTTTCTCACAATGGAAGTAGTATATAGGGTGAAACAGGAGAAGAGGAATAAGAATACATTTATTGTAATGAGTACTAATGTACAGAACTGCTGAATCACTGTATTGTACGCCTGAAACTAATAGAACACTATTTGTTAATTATACAGGAATAAATAACAAATAAGTAACAGTTGCTACTAAAAAAGAACAGGATTTAAATCAGAAGCAAAATCAGATATGTCTAGAAGTATGTTGAACCTCTACCTTCACTAGGGTTAAGTATAAAGGACAGATCTGATAAAGCCTTGAAACATTACAAAAACAGAGTAAGACCAAACTTCCCCCATTGTTCAGGATTTCATATATTGGGCAGAATATCAGGATGAGAAAAGGTGCCTGGATAGATACTAAACACTCTTTGCAACACATCTAAAAATCTATTAATTTCTTCATTTTCCAACAAGTAATGGAACTGGTTAGCCTAACATGAGTCCCCAACCTTACCTGAGGTGGGAATAGAGAAGAAAATCAATTATTTCTTTAAAACCTAACACAGTTGTGGCAAGTCATGATTGTGGTCACTGGTCCAAAGATGATGTACTAAGATTTAGAACTGCCTAGTTATTTGAATAGCTCACAAATCCAGTAAATATTTATTTACTGAATATGTGTCAGGTACTATATCAGGTATCTGTGAAAGAATAAAACTCCTAATCCTTGAAAATCTATTAGGGTCAAACACTTAACAAAAAGTAAAACCTGAATAAAAAAGCAATCACAGTTTCAAAAATCAAAGTTTCCAGATAATTTTATCCAACCATGCAAATGCCAAAATGTAGTACTGAGTATATAAGCCACTGCCAAATACTTAATGAATAGAGAACTTCATGTCGTAATTGTGAACCTATGTCCATGATAAAAAATTTCTCTTTTTAGTTGAGTATGCACATATAATACACATATATATTTAAACCTCATCAAAAATATTTCTCTTTCAGCTAAGTATATACATATAATCTATATATTTAAACTTGATGTGCAAATATCTATTTCAGGGATTAGTACTTAAAAACCACCTTTAAAACATTTTTTTTCTCATCTTGTCACTAGTTACTTAATATAATATGTAATACTTACTGAGCTGCTCCTTCCCTGAGAAGATTATCGTTATTAAGCAGTAACCGAACATCTGTAAAACAAGTATCGTGTTTTCTATATTATTATTTTATATTATTATTTTTGTATGTTTGAAATTTCTATGTAATGAATGCAGCTTACTTTGGTCATATATTAACAATCCTCACTCTTCCCCTACCCCCTCAAAATGTAAGTAAGCAAGATCAAAATTTTATTCTGATGGGAAAAATAACCACAAAAACACACCATGGTATTATTTTCTTAAAACTACTGGTTAGGAACAGGAATTAAATAGAAATACAAATTTCCCCAGCGATCCAAAAGTTCACTTTACGCTACTTGGATTTTACCTGTTTTTTGCTAACTGAATGGAATCCAAACAGATTTTTCCCTTTTACCAAATGGTAATTGTCTCTCCACTTTATGCCATTTTGACTTATGAAAGATTTCATAGAATGCTCTATTTTTGGACAGCAGGGAAAACCTGTACATGTTATTTTATACCTTATTAATCAATAGCCCATGTAGGCAGACTGTAATGTATTTCCAAGGAATTAAAGTGGAGATAAAATAGATCATCTGATGTGAGCTGCAGAAGATGCCTGCCTCCTAGTCTGACAACACTAGCATGAGTTTCAAATGAATTTGTTTCATACAAAAATGGATTAAGCAAGAAACAGCTTGTGAACAGAGCTCAGATGTAGACATTTCTGTCCTCAGCTCATGTTCAAACAGATGAATGCATTTAGTTCAATATGGATAACTGCTTTATTTAATTTACTTTGATTATTGATTCTTAATTCTAATTTTAGACTCAAATTATTTTGTAGACATTTGCCTACTCACCATTAAAACATAACTCTCTCTGCCTGCCTCTCTGACTACTTGTGATCTCTCTCTGTCAAATAAATAAATAAAATATTTTTTAAAAAATTTATTTATTTATTTGACAGAGAGATACAGCAAAAAAAGGAACACAAACAGGGGGAGTGGGAGAGTAATAAGCAGGCTTCCCGCTGAGCAGGGAGCCTGATACGGGGCTTGATCCCAGGACCCTGGGATCATGACCTGAGCTGAAGGCAGATGCCTAACAATGAGCCACCCAGGTGCCCCAATATAAATTAGTTTTTACATGTTCTCCCCTCTTCTGAATATGGTGAAATAATGTCCCCCCCCACCTTTTTTTTTTGGTTGTTCGTATTATTCTAAGCTTTTTTGTAAAAGGAATTAAAAAATGCATTCACAATTCCAAAAATATCTAAAATTTAAATTCTGTCTTTAAAAGAATTTAATATTATTCTTTAAGGTGCTACCTTATTCAAACATAATTATCAGATATATCATAAATATATTCTAGTCATTGTAAAATCCATACTGACAAAAATTTTCACTATTATTCAGACAGTACAGATTTTTCTACATACCCCCCCCCACACACACTTAGCTTAGTTCTTCAGGTTATATAATTTTTTCTTTTAAAAAAAGGAGTGCTTGATATGTCAAGCCTTAGTGCTATGAATTAAACACTCACCATTAAACACCTCATTAAATTCTCCAGGAGGGGCATGAATAATGAATTTTGCTGCTATACGCACCTAAAATAGAAATGAAGATATAAATGTTCCGTGGCATAGGCCTCTGCTAAAATAACCAAAAATACATTCAAAATTATACTACTTCAAAGTCTACTGAAAATGGCTTAAAGATTTTTTCAAAGATAGTGACACTTCTTCAAACACCTTAAGTTTATTACTGTTTCAATCATTTATTATAATCACAATGTATAGGGTGAATGCAGATAAAATACATATTTAACACATTTAAGGATTCAAAGCTACATATAAACATTTTCTTTTAAGTAAATTCTTTTAAACTAAAATGGAAAAAATATCAATCAAGAAAATTTGTATGTGTGAAGAAATAAGATTTTTTTAGGTATAATAAAGAAAATAGATATACTATATTTGTTTCTTTAAAATCACAAATTAGTGAAAAATGTATAAAAGAAGGGGAAGAAATGTCTAAATTCAAAATGTTTTAACAGGAGACCTGACAGAACCTTAGGAAATTTTAGTTCAAAAATATATGAGAGAAAATATATCAACCGGCATATTGACAGGCATATTTTAAGAGAATAAAGGCCATGCCTGATTAAGAGATCAATCACTAATGAAAATAAGAGAGCTTAAATGGCATGCCCAACATTCTAGTTTAATGAAGAAGTCTTGAATTCATCTGTAATAGTCTTCCAATCAACTTCTGACTACCCCAGCAACTTCTAAGTTGTGGAAGATTCCCCAAAAGGGCTGTCTTCCAGCAAGCAGCAGCAGCAGCACCAGCACCAGAAGCAATCTCATCAGAAAGTCAGTGATGGGCCCCACCCTGACTGGATGAGACTCTAGGAACAAGGCCTAGAAAATACTATTTAGACAAGCTTTCCAGGTGATTTTTTTTTTTAACGATTTTATTTATTTACTTGACAGAGAAAGAGAGACAGCAAGAGAGAGAACATAAGATGGGAAGTGGGAGAGGGAGAAGCGCAGGCTTCCCGCAGAGCAGGGAACCCAATGCGGGTCTAGATCCCAGGACCCTGGATCACGACCTGAGCCAAAGGCAGACACTCAACAACTGAGCCACCCAGGAGCCCCTCCAGGTGATTTTTTTTTTTTAAGATTTTATTTATTTATTCGACAGAGACACAGCGAGAGAGGGAACACAGCAGGGGGAATGAGAGAGGGAGAAGAAGGCTTCCTGTGGAGCAGGGAGCCTGATGCAGGGCTTGATCCCAGGATTCTGGGATCACGCCCTGAGCTGGATTCTTAACAACTGAGCCACCCAGATGCCCCAGGTGATTTTTCTTTTTTTTAAAGATTTTATTTATTTATTTGACAGAGAGACAGATCACAAGCAGGCAGAGAGGCAGGCAGGGGGTGGGGGGAACAGGTTCCCTGCTGAGCAGAGAGCCTGATGCGGGGCTCGATCCCAGGACCCTGGGATCATGACCTGAGCCAAAGGCATTGGCTTAACCCACTGAGCCACCCAGGCACCCCTCCAGGTGATTTTTTAATACACATTCATGTATTTGCTGAATTCAATATTGCCAAGGGACTACCCTTGACAAAAACAATTACTTTCATATTTCCCACTTTATTAGCACTGTCACTGTTCTGATGTGGAAACTAAAAATAACGGAAAGAAAAGGAAATAGTAATACATGTTTGTGTACATATGTACACATCTAAGCACGTGCATGCATCTAAGCACACATATGATTTTCAGAGGAGACAAATGAAAAAGAGGTTATCAATGGCTAGAAAGATGTTCCTAATTAGAGGCCACATATGTGACAAGGCCTTAAAAATTAAAAAGGTAGAAAATGTCAATTTAAAACAAGAAAGACTTCGTAGTCTGGAACACTAAAAAGTTTGAAGTAAAATCTGTAACTGTTATGGGATACCACTGAGAGGTAACAATGATGAAATGATTTTTTTAAATGGGATCATTTAAATTAGTGCTTACCAAGCACTCTATATGAATTATGTCATTTATTCTTTACAACAACCTTATGAGGTAGTTCCTATTATATCTTCATTTTTTTGATAAGGTAACTGAAGCAGAAGTTAACTCAGTCTGATTCCTGAATCTACACTTTTATTCACTACCCTATACTGCTCCTCAGATTCAAATAGTTTTGGTAGAATGGGTACAATCCTCCCACCAAACAATAGCCTTGATATAAACTTTTTTTTTAGTGTTTAAAATGTCAATAGCAATAATATAAAAGAAACAGAAAATTCCTTGGAAGAAACAACTAAAGTTCACTCAAGAAGAAACAGATAGGGGCACCTGGGTGGCTCAGTCAGTTAAGCGTCTGCCTTCAGCTCAGGTCATGATCCAGGGCCCCAGGATTGAGCCCCACATCAGGCTCCCTGCTCGGGTGGGAGCCTGCTTCTCCCTCTCCCTCTGTCTGCCACTCCCCCTGCTTGTGCTCTCTTTTGCGGTCATATAAATAAATAATCTAAAAAAAAAAAAAGAAGAAGAAGAAGAAATAGATAACTTGTATACTCCTAGATCTATTAAATAAATTGAATTTGTTGTTAAAAGCCTTCCAACAAATAAAATTCCATGTTTTCTTATACCAAACCTCTAAGGAAGAATTAATACTAATTCTACACAAATTATTCTGGAAAACCGAGGAGAACACTGTCCAACTCATTTTTAAAACAATGGTGTCATCCTATAACAACGACTTAAATATTTCAAGAAACACAACTCACAACAAACTTATCTCTCATACACACAGATGCAAAAATCTTCAATAAAATAATACAAAATTGAATCTAGGACTATAAAGAAAGGATACAAATCATGACCAAGTGTAGTTTATCCTGGAAATGTAAAGCTGTTTCAATACTGAAAACCAATGACAGCAATTCAAAATATCGACCGATTAAATATGAAAAACCATAGATCATTTCAACAGATGCAAAAAAATTATTTTGTTAACATTCAAAAACCAATCATGACAAAAACTCAGCAAATTAAGAAGAAAATGTCCTTAATCTGATTAACGGTATCTACAAAAAAGGCCTACAAGCTAACATCACCATTAATGGTCAAAAACTGAATGCTTTCCCTATAAAATGAGAAACGAGACAAGATTCTCACCAAAATGCTAGCCAATAGGATCCAACAGTTCATTAAAAGATTATTCACCACAACCAAGTGCGATTTATTCCTGGGCTGCATGGTTGGTTCAACATCCGCAAATCAATCAATGGGATACAATAAATTAACAAAACAAATTAACAAGAACCATATAATAGTCTCAACAAATGCAGACAAAGCAATTTGTCAAAGTACAGCTTCCTTTCTTAGGTTAAAACTCTTCACAGTGTAGGAGAGAAGGTACACACCTCAATAATAAAAGCCATCTATGAAAGACCCACAGCGAATATCATTCTCAATAGGGAAAAACTGAGAGCTTTTCCACCTAGGGGGGATGAATGTAACCAAAAGAATAAATGTAAACGTAACCAAAGCGGCAAAGAACTTATACTCAGAAAACTACAGAATACTCAAGAAAGAAACTGAAAAAGACAAAGAAATGGAAAACCATTCCATGCTCATGGACTGGAAGAACAAATATTGGGAAAATGTCTAGACTACCCAGAGCAATCTACACATTTAATGCAATCCCTATCAAAATACCATCAACTTGGGGCACCTGGGTGGCTCAGTGGGTTAAGCCAATGCCTTCGGCTCAGGTCATGGTCTCAGGGTCCCTGGGATCAAGCACCACGTCGGGCTCTCTGCTCAGCGGGGAGCCTGCTTCCCCCTCTGTCTCTGCCTGTCTCTCTGCCTACTTGTGATCTCTCTCTCTGTCAAATAAATAAATAAAATCTTAAAAAAAAATACCATCAACTTTTTTCAAAGAAATGGAATAAATAAACCTAAAATTTGTATGGAACCAGAAAAGACCCCAAATAACCAGAGGAATGTTGAAAAAGAAAAAGAAATGTTGAAAAAGAAAACCAAAGCTAGTGGCATCACAATTCCGGACTTCAAGCTCTATTAACAAAGCTGTAATCATCCAGACAGTATGGCACTGGCAAAACAAAACAAAACAAAACAAAAACAAAAAACAGGCACAGATCAGTGGAACAGAATAGAGAGCCAAGAAATGGACTCTCAACTCTATGGTCAACTAATTCTCAATAAAGGAGGAAAGAATGTTCAATGGAAAAAAGTTTCTTCAACAAACGGTGTTAGGAAAATTGCACAGCCACATACAGAAGAATCAAACTGGACCATTTCCTTACACCACACATAAAAATAGACTCAAAATGGATGAAAGACCTAAATGTGAGACAGGAATCCATCAAAAGCCTTGAGGTTAAATACAGGAAACACCCTCTTAAACCTTTAGCCGCAGCAATTTCTTCCTAGACGTACCACCAAAAGTAAGGGAAGCAAGGCAAAAATGAACTATTAGGACTTCATCAAGATTAAAAGTTTTTTGCACAGCAAAGGAATAGCCAACAAAACCAAACGACAACAGAGAGAATGGAAGGAGATATTTGAAAATGACATATCAGATAAAGGGCTCCTATCCGAAATCTAAAAAGAACTTCTCAAACTTAACACCCAAAGAACAAATAATCCAATCAAGAAATGGGCAGAAGACATGAACAGACATTTCTCTAGAGAAGACATACAAACGGCTAACAAACACATGAAAAAATGCTCAACTTCACTCGACATTAGGGAAATACAAATCAAAACCTCAATGAGATACCACCTCACACAAGTCAGAATGGCTAAAATTATTAAGTCAGGAAATGACAGATGTTGGTGAGGATGCGGAGAAAGGGGAACCCTCCTACGCTGTTGGTAGGAATGCAAGCTGGTGCAGCCACTCTGGAAAACAGTATGGAGGTTCCTCCAAAGGTTGAAAATAGAGTGACCCTACAACCCAGCAACTGCACTACTGGGTATTCACCCCAAAGATACAAATGTAGTGATCCGAAGGGGCACATGCTCCCCAATGTTTATAGCAGCAATGTCCACAAGAGCCAAACTATGGAAGGAGCCTAGATGTCCATCAACAGATGAATGGATAAAGAAGATGTGGTACACACACACACACACACACACACACACGGGAATATTATGCAGCCATCAAAAAATGAAATCTTCCCATTTGCAACAATGTGGATGGAACTAGAGGGTATTTTGCTAAGCAAAATAAGTCAATCAGAGAAAGACAATTATCATATGGTTTCACTGGTAAGTGGAATTTGATAAATAAGGCAGAGGATCATAGGGGAAGAGAGGAAAAAATGAAACAAGACAGAACCAGAGAGGGAGACAAACCATAAGAGACTCTTAATCTCAGGAAACTGAGGGCTGCTGGAGCGGAGGCAGGTGGGAGGGATGGGATGGCTAGGTGATGGACACTAGGGAGGGTATGTGCTATGGGGAGTGCTGTGAATTGTGTAAGACTGATGAATCACAGATCTGTACCCCTGAAACAAATAATACATTATATGCTAAGAAAAAAAAAAAAAGAAATGAGAAAAGGATGTTTGTTCCTACCACTACTATTCAACATCATATTGTTTTACTGCAGTAAGAAAGATATTTCATAAATGAAATACAACTTTCTATTTGCAGACAACAAGACTGCTTATAATGAAAAATCCCAAGGAATCTGAAAAATAATTTATGTATAAATCTAACAAGACATGTACAGGACTAGTGTGCTGAAAACTACACAAAATACTGATGGAAGAAATCAAAGAAGAGCTAAATAAATGAAGAGAGATGTTATGCTCATAGACTGGAAGACTCAATAACATGAAGATGACAATTTTTCCCAAACTATTCTGTAGATTCAAGGGAGGTACAATCAAAATCAAAGCAGAATTTTTCTGATACACAACAAGCTGATTCTAACACTGTTGTTTTCTATATTATTACTTTTCTATGTATGAAGAAAGTAATGAATGTGGATAATTTTGGCCATATATTAAGACCCCCTCTCCCCAAACATAAGCAAGATAAAAAAGTCACTGTGTTGACCAAAATAACCACAAGCACATACACATGGCATTAAAATAAATTCTGGTTAAGAACTGAGAGAACGAAATATGTTATTTTACATCCTTAATAGTAAATGCAAAGTAGTAAAGACAAATGAACAAGAATAGCTAAAGCCATTTTTAAAAATAACAAAACTGGAGAATTCATGCCACCTGATTTTAAGACTTATTACTGAATCTGAACTAAGAGTACAAAAACATACCCATATATATGGCCAAACGATTTTCCATAAAGGTACAAAGGCAACTCAGTGGAGAAAGGGTATCTTTTCAACAAAGGATATTCAAACAAATAGATATCCAGGAGCAAAACCATAAATACCAAACTAAACCTCACATCTTATTTAAAAAAAAATTACATAAGAATGGATCACAGCTCTAAACATAAAGCATGGAACTTAAAAAAAGTTTAAAAGAAACAGAAGAAAATCTTCATAACGTGGGGTTAGGCAAAAAAATCTTAGACATATTAAACCCTGATCCATTAAAAAAAAAGACTGATAAACTGGACTTCATTGAAATTAAAACCTTTTGCTCTGTTAAAAACAGTGTTTTTAACTGTTTTTGATTATGTATGATTATGTAAATGTCTCAACTTATCAATTTCATTCATCATACCTCTGTCCCTGTGACAGAATGGTAAGGTAAAGAGTTGCTAGCATTTAAAACAGTCTTAATCAAAATCGAGCTTCCCTATGACCCTGCAATTGTACTGCTGGGTATTTACCCCAAAGATACAGATGTAGTGAAAAGAAGGGCCATCTGTACCCCAATGTTTATAGCAGCAATGGCCACGGTCGCCAAACTGTTGAAAGAACAAAGATGCCCTTCAATGGACAAATGGATAAGGAAGATGTGGTCCATATACACTATGGATTATTATGCCTCCATCAGAAAGGATGAATACCCAACTTTTGTATCAACATGGACGGGACTGGAGGAGATTATGCTGAGTGAAATAAGTCAAGCAGAGAGAGTCAATTATCATATGGTTTCACTTATTTGAGGCGCATAACAAATAACATGGAGGACATGGGGAGATGGAGAGGAGAAGGGAGTTGAGGGAAACTGGAAGGAGAGGTGAACCATGAGAGACTACGGACTCTGAAAAACAACCTGAGGGTTTTGAAGGGGCGGGGGTGGGAGGTTGGGGGAGCCAGGTGGTGGGTATTAAGGAGGGCACGTATTGCATGGAGCACTGGGTATGGTGCAAAAACAATGAATACTGTTACACTGAAAAGAAATTAAAAAAATAAATAAAATAAAGGGAAAGTATTAAGAAAAAAAAACTTAAAAAAATAAAATAAAACATTCTTAATCATTACCACAGGCAACAAATAAAACTGATAACTTGCTGATGAATTTACCAATTATTTCTTTCAAAAACATTTAGAATTTTAAGGTAATTGGCTTTTTTATAAATATAAAAATATTTACAGAAATATTTTTTATTTATTTGAGAGAGAGAGAGAGCTAGAGAGCGAGCGAGAGAGAGCACGTGCAAGCATGGTGGAGTGGGGGAGGGAGGAACAGGAGAGAGAGAAGCGACAGGGCTCTATCCCAGGAACCTGGGACAATGACCTGAGCTGAAGGCAGAGACTTAACTGACCACCCAGGTGCCCTGAGGTAATTGTTTCTAACAGTCCTATGACTTAGAAACCTGACAAAATTAAAGTACTAATAGCAAGCAGTATATATATTAATATTTAGTGATAAAATTAGCTAAGCTGTTGAGCTTTAAAATTTTTGGTTGTTTGAAAAAAAAAAAGAAAGAAAAAAGCATATACCATTTAGAAGTTTAGTTCTATTTGGAGTTTTTACCAAGAAAGCAAAAATGACCTAAATGTTTTTCCTATAGACTTACTGGCCCTTGTTATTGCTAAATGTATGCATTTAGAATAAAGTAAGCAAAAACAGTTAACACCACTGCTCACAAGACTCAAAGTGAATGGTGGGACAAAAGAAGTACCATCAAGGATAGGAGGTCATAGGAGCATCTGTGAACCTAAAACACAACCTTGGATTATACCAGCTATGCCTGGATATTGTAATCTGGTCTTTGTGAATTTCACTAAGAAAAATGTGATTTTTTAAATTTCTCAGGCATTAAAGGAAAGGAAATATATCTGCCACAGTAAGCTTAATTGTCTTCTAAGAAATTAATTATGAGGGTATTTTCTAAGCACTGCTATAGACCCAATGTTCCCCTACACCCATCCTTCCTAGCCAACTTTTTTTTTCTCTTAAAAACTATTTATTCTATCCCACTTCTAAATCTAAGAAAAGAAAAATGATCATACAATAAGACATCCCAAGAGTAGAATGAATTTCTGAAAATAATAAAAAACGTATTTCCTTGAAGTTTTTCTAATATACATGGAGCTATATTCTATTTACCCCCTTGGGATAGTACAGCTTTTCTGGAAGAGCCCAGTGAATTATTAGATACATTCCTAGACCCTCTGCTATATCTTCTGCATTACCCAGCATCTTCCTCTATGTGTTGTTATTCAATATCAAGTCCTAAACTGGAATCAGATTCAGGATAGAGTTATTTTATTGTTATTTCTTTTTAGGGGTGGGCAGAGGGAGAGCAGAGAGAGAATCCTAATCAAATTCAGGAAAGAGTTATTTTACCCTTCCTTCCTTCCTCCCTTTTCTTGGGGTGGGGGGAAGGAGGAGAGGAGAAAGAGAATCTTAAAAGCCCAGCATTGGGCTTGAACCTATGACCCTGAGTCATGATCTGAGCAGAAATCAAGAGTTGGATGCTTAACTGATTGAGCCACCCAGGTGCCCCTCCCCCAATTTTTTTAGAGAATGCAAGAGTGGGGAAGGGCATAGAGAGAGGAGAGAGAATCTACTGTATTTCTCAACCACAATTCTAGATTGGGGGGAGGTATGGCTAGATGGGAGATTAACTCCATCCCAGTTAGTCACTGGCAACTTCATAACAACTCCTGGCATACTTCATAACAAACGCACCAAGAAGTATAGTTTAAAAAAGTTAATCTATTAGTGTATAGCTTAATGTACTGACCTGAGCTAAAAGCTGAAGAGCTATATTTTTCCTTTTCTTTCTCTTGGATCCAAATAATATTGTGTAAAATATGCAAAAAGATAAACATAACATAAAAAGCATATTTCATTCTTTTGTGCTTCTGGTAAAAGAGCAGATACCACATGTGACTATAAAGTTACTTATATAGAAGATAAAGTAGTGAATTCAAAATAATATCCAAAATGTTAGTATATATTAATCCTAAAAACAAAAACAAAACAAAACAAACTTCTGCCTATCAACTGTCTGAGATAACCTGAAAGTATTAGTCACTGTCAAACCTTATTTTGGTACAGTTTTTCTTATGGGCTTTATTTTTTTTTTTCTAAGATTTATTTATTTATTTGGGGGGGCAGAGAGTGCATACTCAGTGGAACCTCAAGTAGGTGCAGAGCCCAAAGTGGAGGCTCAATCACAGGACTCAGATCACGACATAAGCTGAAACCATGAGTCACACGTTTAACCACAGGAGCTCCTCTTTCTTCCTTTAAAAGAAATTCCACAATTCAAACAACAAATTAAGTAATGATAGTAATGGGTAGTAACTCATGGAATAAAATAAGAATCCAAGAGTCCAGACTGACACAAAGAAATGAATAAACAAGAGAAAGCTCTTCATTAGAGTAGAATTTCAACTAATGAGTGTAAAAGGAATGACTGAATTAGAAAATCACCTCGAGGACCACCACAGTAATTGCTGTATGCAAAAACCATCAAAGAATGCTAAAATTTATGGATAAAACTATGATAAAATGACCACAGGACACATACATGGTCTGAAAAGTATCTTTCCAAACACTTAATTATAAAGGGTAAATAGTAATTTTACATTGAAGAAACATGCCAACACACTACTTTTACCAAATGATCAAAGTTGTAAGCAACAGAAAAAACAGCCATCATATGCCTCCTAATAGGATATACTGAGGACACAACATCACTTACAGTAAAAAAATCACAGGCTGAATCTAATCATAAGGAAACATCAAACCAAAATTGAGGTGCAGTCTACAAAATAACTAGTCTGGACTCTTCAAAAGTGTTAAGGTCCTAAAGACAAACGATGCTGAGAAGCTGTTCCAGATTAAAGAATTTACAATAGGGGCGCCTGGGTGGCTCAGTGGGTTAAAGCCTCTGCCTTCGGCTCGGGTCCTGATCCCAGGGTCCTAGGATCGAGCCCCCTGTCCTCTCTCTGCCTGCCTCTACCTATTTGTGATCTCTGTCTGTCAAATAAATAAATAAAATCTTAAAAAAAAAAAAAAAGACTTTACAATAAAAATCAGTATGATCCTGGCTTGGATCCTGGACCAGCAATTGGTGAAACAGGAATAGGGTCTGCTGACTAGAAAATAGTACTGTATACCAATGTTTAATTTCTTGATTTTGATAACTGCACTGTGCTTAGGCAAGAGAAAGCCCTAAACAGCAACAGACTTACAGAGTAGAAAAAAAAGTTCTCCTCTACTGAGGTACTGAGGTAATGGGGATTTTCTCCTACGTATTTTTTATAATTTTAAAATTTTGCTCTTTGCATTTAGGTCTTTGCGCCACATGGGATGGGTTTTTGGGTATAATATGGGATAAAGATACATTTTTTTCATTACACTGTCATAAGGATAAATAAAACAACCTAATACTACTTGTTGAAATGTTAATCTTTTCCCAGTGAACCAGAACAAGACAAACTGAAAAAATGTATCTTACATATTCACAATATTTTTAAAATGTGAGTTACTTCTTTATTTCAGTCACAGATATGAAACACATGTCATACACTTTAATAAAATCCAAGTCCTTCTAAAATGCGCCTAATGAATTAAGCAGTCATCCTTTAGGTAGCAATTGAAAAATGTAATTTCCTCAAGGAACTTCTGAGTATTCAATAATATCAGAAGGCAAGAGGAAGAGATACTGTCCTATTATTATGGAGGCACAGGCTAACATTAAGAAAATATCATGTAAGTAATGTAAAATTATATTAATATTCTATTTCTTCTCACAACTTATTTTGTTTTAAAGACATCCAACAGTTATCTCTGCAAGTGATGAATAATTCATTTTTATACATAAAAATTCTAGTATGGTTATTTAGGCATTGCTGTAATTCACAATGAGTTGTGTCCTTAAAATCAAATTAAACAATTTGGGGTTAAATAGAGGATTCTAATTACTTGCATTCTAATTAAGATATAACCCTATCTACCATTTTTGATTGTTTACAATACTCTGAAACAACTCGTGATTTTGGAGACTCAAAAACAATTTGTTATAATTTAGACTTTATAAAAACCCAAAGTGAACGGGTACTTTTTTGATGTTTCATCTACGGCTAAACATACTTAACTTCACTTCTTCATTCAACATCTACACAAATTGTGTTTGAGGAGGGCTGTAACTGTTTAATACAAATTTTCAAATGCCAAAAACCCTGTCTTTGTATAACCCCATCAAAATCACTTACTTCAAGAGTTCTCTCTCGTGACCCAGCTATCTCATTCAGGTATTTACATAAGAGAAATGAATGTATATGTCTACAAAAATAATGCATAAGAATATTCATAAGCAGCCTTATTCATAATAACCCCAAATGTTCATCAAGAGGAAAATGGGGGTGCCTGGCTGGCTCATGGGAAGATGTGTGACTCTTGATCTCAGGGCTGTGAGTTTAAGCCCCAAGCTGGGTTGTAGATATCACTTAAATAAATAAAACGTAAAAAAAAAAAAAAGAGAAAGAGAGAAATGGATAAATTAACTGGGGTACTGATGCAAGCAACACCATGAATAAATCTCAAAAAAAAGTTGAGTGGAAAGCAGCCAGACATACACAAAAAATACATACTGTGTGACTCCATTTATAAGATATCTAGAATCAGGGAAAACTAATTTATGGTGATAAAAGTTAAAAGTACGGTTGGGCAAAGGGTGCAGGGATTGATCAGAGAGAAGCAGGAGAGAATTTTCTCAAGTGGATCGAAAATGTTCTTCAAATGAATGATGGCTGCACACATATTGTGAAAATTCACTGAACTGAATATTTAAAACTTGTGCATTTTATGGCAGGCAAATTATGTCTCAACCTAAAAACATTTTTTTAAAGGGAACCTGGGTTGCTCAGTAGGTTAAGCCTCTGCCTTTGGCTCAGGTCATGATTCCAGGGTCCTGGGATTGTCTCCCGCCTTGCCCTCTCTGCTCAGCAGGGAGCCTGCTTCCCCCGCCCCTCTCTGCCTACTTGTGATCTCTGTCAAAAAATAAATAAAATCTTTAAAATTTTTTTTTAAATCTCTCATATATATGATAGCACATCTTATCATTATGTATAAAATGTTAACTTTAAAACTTAGTAGCCATAGATATACAGATGGCCAACAGACACATGAAAAGATGCTCATCATCACCTGTCATCAAGAAACGCAAATCAAAACTACAATGAGATACCACCTCACACCTGTCAGAATGGCTAAAATTAAAAACACAAGAAACAACAGGTGTTGGGAAGGATGTCGAGAAAAGGAACCCTCTTACACTGCCGGTGGGAATGCAAACTGGTGCACCACTCTGGAAAACAGTTTGGAGGTTCCTCAAAAAATTAAAAACTGAACTCCCTACAATCCAGTAACTGCACTACTGGCTATTTGCCCAAAGGATACAAAAACACTAGTTCAAAGGGATATATACACTGGTATGTTTATAGCAGCATTATTTACAATAGTCAAACTAAGGAAGCAGCCCAAGTATCCACTGACTGATGAATGGATAAAGAAGATGTGGTGTGTACGTACACGTACACACACACACACACACACACACACACACACCATGGAATACTACTCAACCATAAAAAAGAATGAAATCTTGCCATTTACAACAACGTGAATGGGACTTACAATGCTAAGTGAAATAAGTCAGAGAAAAACAAATACCATGATTTCATTCATAAGTGGAATTTAAGAAACAAACAAGTAAAGGGGGAAAAAAAGAGAGAGAGAAAGATAGCCTCTTAACTAGAGAACTGATGGTTGGTTACCAGAGGGAAGGTGGGTGAGGGGATGGGTGAAATAGGTGATGGAGATTAAGGAGTGTACCTGTCATAATGATTAACAGGTGACTGAAATAAAAATTTAGGGATACATGACTGCCTCAGCAGATGGAATGTGCTCAGAGTTGGGGGTTCAAGCCCCACGTTCGGTACAGAGATTACGTAACGAAATATTTTTAAAAAAAGGTTAAAAAAACTTCAGTAACCATGATAATTAATGAGTGAGACATTATTTGCTTATTTTCTAATTAAGAATCACAAACCTTAACAATAATTTTTATTGCTAAAAATCCATAAACTATATTTATCCAATATTTTGCTTTCTTTTTAGGTGGACTCCATACCCATGTGAGGTCTGAACTCATGACCCCAATATCAAGCATCTCATGCTCTACTGATTGAGACAGCCAAGCACCCATAACACTTTAACAGAAAGTACAGTAAAAAAGGTTAAAGGTAAAATTTTAAGAAACAAAAATTAAGAACCTTAGGCTTTCACTCTGAATTAAAGAGAGTAATAAATTGGCATAAATCTATACTACCTAGGACATCTGTCTCGATCTCCTTAAAAAATACTGAGGGTTTTGGGGTGTCTGGATGGCACAACTGATTGAGCACCTGACTCTTGGTTTCAGCTGGGGTCATGATTATCAGGGTTGTGAGATGGAGCGCCCTGTTGGGATCCATACTCAGTGTAGAGTCTGCTTGGGACTCTCTATTCCTCTTCCTCTGCCCCTCCTCCCTGAACTTGCATTCTGTTTCTCTCTCTCAAATAAATAAATCTTTAAAAAAAATACTGGGACATTTTTGCTTACATTGAGGACTCTGGTCTGATAATGTTTTTATTTTTACTCATTTTCTTTATCAGTGTACAAATTATAAGAAGGAAATCTCAATGCTCACACTGAATAAACTGAAGTCACCTTTCTAAGAAATACCACAGTAATGAAATATCTACACTTTGAGCTCTACATAGTTTTCATCAACCAGACTCTGTTTGCAGGGAAGACTCAACTGAAAAGGACTGATGAAGTATGACGTCCTAGGGAAGAGGGTAGACAAAAAAATACATGGTAAAATAAGTAAAAATCCTTAACACTTAATTCTAAATCATTGCATCAAACTATATAAATGTCACATCCCACAGGCAAATATGTTAGAATTTGTTCTTGAAAAATTGTACTAAATTACTGATACTTTAAAAAATGTGGTTAACTTTCCATCTCTTATGCTTCCAAAATCCTCAATGTTTAGGATGGATTTAGTCTGGGAAGTAAAAGAAATTCAGAGGGAAAAGAAAAAATCAAAGAGGGAATGGACTTTTGCCTATATATTACTATATCTAAGTGCTTAGAATGGTGCCTGGCAGATAGAAGGCTCTCAGATATTTGCTGAATAACTAAACATTGAATATCTCTTCAAGGCGGGATTCCTGTTGCCCCTGCCCTACACTCTGCATTCAGTAGACAGTTACTATATGCTGAATAAATCTATAAGCAAGAATAAACTCTCACTTATTTAGAACACTTAGAGAATGTAGTATTTCAATGAAATGAACATTTTTGGAGTTATGATTAATACAATTCTATATATAAACTGTAAATTATAAATAAACTACGTTCAAAACCACAAAAATGTATGCTAATATAAGGAAGCAGTACAGTGTATACTCTCTGAAGTCTGACTGGACTGGATTTTCATCTCTACTACTCATTAGCTATGTAATCTTGGGTAAAATATAGAATATTAGATATTATTAGCAGTAACAATGAGATAATAAGTATACTTGTATTTAGTATAGCTCTAATATTCTTTTTTTTTTTTTAAAGATTTTATTTATTTATTTGACAGAGATCACAAGTAGGCAGAGAGGCAAGCAGAAAGAGAGAGGAAGGGAAGCAGGCTCCCAGCCGAGCAGAGAGCCCGACTCGGGGCTCGATCCCAGCATCCTGGGATCATGACCTGAGCCAAAGGCAGAGGCTTTAACCCACTGAGCCATCCAGGTGCCCCTAGCTCTAATATTCTTAAAAATAACCCTGGAACACAGATATTTTCACATTACATGTTAGTTTCTTTGTGCCCTATGGTGATAGAAGGATGGCATACACCCAAGCATTTCTGTGTTGTCTGCAGTGCACTCACTTCCATACACTGACATCGTTCCTCCTCACTTGGAAATCATCCTTTCCCTCTCTACTTGACTCTGCTCATCTCAAAAACCAGTGACAGCAACACTGCAGAAAAAGCTGGTTTCCTAGCTGCATGGTGGGAATGTGCAAGATCTGCACTTTTATCTAAGACAAATGATCTGTACCCAAGTTTTGATCTTTTTAACCTCTATAAACTTCCACTTTTTACAAGGAAATTAAGGGAATAAAATATACCACTATTTCTTAAACTTTTAAAACCACTATCTCTGTTAGATAAAATAAAATGTTATCTAAAATTACTCTCTGAGATAGCTGTTATTACTTTTAATTTATGAAAGAGAAAACAGAGATCCAGAATTGGGATATGAATGAAGTGCTCAAATGAAAGTCCAAAAATTTCATAGAGCTGCCTCCCAGTACAGCATCATCTCTCTATGATGGTTCAGAGATAGGCTGAGAACAAAAGAAAACTCTAGGCAATCTCATCTACTTCCACCACTTCTATTATCCCCACACAACAACAGCTCTCCAATCTATACATCTACCACATCATTTGTCAAGATCAAGATGCATTTTTCTAAGTATAACTTATTTACTAGAAATCTCCATCAAAATGTCTCAAAGATACTTTAGACAGTCTCACCCAAACCTAGTCCCTTCTGTTCTTTATAAAATTACTGGCACCACCTAGAAATCATTCCACTTTCCCCTCTCTCCCTCAGGCATCATGATCAGTGAGTGTCTGTCTCTCTTGCTCAAAACCATCCTTTTCTTTGACTCCATTCCATTTAGACCCACTTTGTTCAGCATAGTTACAACAATAATCCTCCCTCTAGTCTTATAATCTTCAAAATTCATTTTCCATTCTACCACCAGACTGATTATTTTTCAATGCAAATTGTGATGTTTCTTCCTGCTTAAAATCATCTAATGGTTCCCCCACTGCTAACAAAATAAAGTCCAAAGTCCTTAACATAACATATAAAGCTTCTCCATATCTGAAGGCTATAAAATGTAATTGTTAACAGCATAAATTCTAAAATAAGACTGTATGGACTCAGTTTACAGCTCCACTGCCTACTACCTGTATGACCATAAGTAAATTAAATTCAGTCTCCTTTCTTGGAGCAAATGAGATAATACACTTAGGAAAGTGCTTGGCACAGAGTAAGCACTCAAATAATAGCCACTACCTTTTTTACTCTGCCATTTACCAGCTCCTACAGCCTATCCACTCCTTTTCTCATCCCACATATACACAATACTGGAGCCTCAGCACTTCATTCAGTCTCTCAAACAAGAACCCTCATCTTCTATGCCTCCACATCACTGCATACATATGACCTGGCCATCTTTTACCTATTGTGGTAAAATTGTACACAGCAGCATTAATTTCTTAAACTTTGCAAGTTAACAGAAGAAAAGATCACAAAGAAAGGCAAACTCAAAGATCAAATTATACTATTAAAAATTTGGGGGTGGGGGGGGATACCCGGGTGGCTCAGTCAGTTAAGCATCTGACTTCAGCCCAGGTCATGATCTCAGGGCAAGCTCCCTGCTCTGTGGGGAGTCTGTTTATCCCTCTCCCTTTGCCCCTTCCTCCACTCATGCTCTCCCTCTCTCAAATAAATACAAAAAAATCTTGAAAAATAAATAAATTTTTGATGTATTCTTTAGTACAGCAATATTAGTAAATACTTTTGATAAAGGGTCAGTATTATTAAGACCTGTGGTATAAGGTCTAAAATTAAGGACTAATATTTATGTGTGCTTTGACATCTGGGGAAAACCAGGAGGGCCCTGAACGACCTAACTGCAAGTTCCCATCCTCATTCTGCTTCTGCAGATAATGCCCCTCGTCAGACAACCCTCTTTATCACAGGGAACAAGCACAGTTCCTGCTTATTCCTGAGGAGCAGGCTCCAATTCCCTGCCAGCCTGCAGAATTATTCAAAAGCCAGTCACATCTTCCTGTGGGAACCAAGGATCACTCCACACTCTTGATATGACAAAACTTGGCTTCCACGGCCTCAGCTTGTTCCTCTATTCCCTAGTGTGACCTCCAAACGGCCCCACATTGTGTGCGGTGTCCCCTCCTCCTGGGCTGTTGAGTATATGTGATTAATAAGCTGCTGTTCATCTCATCTGTCCAGTGTCAGGTGTTGTGATTCAACCATCCACATAACCCTGAAGTAGGTACCCCTCGTTCACCAACAAAAGGAAGAGAAGGGGAATAAAATAAGATCTGGGAAGCTCAAATTAAGATATATAACTGGGGACTAAACCAAGAAACTCAGTTATTTAAAATATATTGTAAGAAAGCAAGTAAATATGTTGATATATAGTCCAAACATTAGAAGCGTGCAAGAGAGATTCTTCAAAGATCTTTATTTTTATTTCAGACATAGATTTACAACTGTGGTTATCTAGTTTCCCATCCTCCGATGGATTTGAAGGGAGGAAGGAAAGGTTGACAGTTGTACTTAGAACATTAAAAAAAAAAAAAAAGGAAAGGTCTGAGCCAACCAGACAAAGGCTGAAGAAAACAAAATTCCTTCAGAGGAACAAAAACATTACAATCAAGTCCTGAAATTCAGGAGCTAACCAAACCTCTTGGGGCTCCTGGGTGGCTCAGTGGGTTAAACCCTCTGTCTTCAGCTCAGATCATGATCCCAGGGTCCTGGGATTGAGCCCCGCATCGGGCTCTCTGCTCAGCAGGGAGCCTGCTTCCCCCCACCCCTCTCTGCCTACCTGCGATCTCTGTGTCTCAAATAAATAAATAAAATCTTAAAAAAAAAAAAAACTCTTGAAAAGAGAGCACTAAAATTCTTAGTAAATAAATATTTACCTAAGAGTAACGATAAGCTTACAGATAAAAGCTGAAAATGATCAGGATTTTGAATTATAGATGACACAGATTAAACATCTCAAAACCTCCAGACTTACTGCATCTCTACCAAGTGATCAAATAATAGGGGAAAGTCCTGTGTATGTGGTCAGTGGAGTGGAAGATGAATCAGAGACTCTTCACAATTTTAGGTAATGTTCCTCTACTCTTTTCTACTGCATGGCCTATGAAGAACTCCTTGCTAGTTTCCTTATTAAATGAGTTCATTAAATAGTGAGAAACGGTCTTTGATAGAGCAAGTTAGAACACCTGAAAGTCAAATGGACTTCCTTAAAAATGAACACTGTGCCATCATGGTACTCTTTTGAGACTCTGTTCAACCTTCTCTGGATCAGAATTCTCCAAATGTCTCAAGAAAGTGGACACAATTCAGTTATAAATCACTAAAGTGCTCAAAAGGGAAAAAAGGATATTCATATTGCGATATCAGATATTGACTCCACTCCTTAAAGAGAATTCTCCAAATCCTTTCTCCCTTTTCCTTCTCCACTAAGTAGAAATACAATTCATTTTGATAAACTCATACAAAAATGTCTCCTGCTTTCTACCAGGCACTATTTTCTCTTTGTGAATGTTGGCAGGTATTAGGATCAGAGGTATCTCAGATTCCAGATAGTAAAAAAAGTATGTTAATGCTGGGATGCTGCCCGCTATCAGCTTTTCCTCATGTGCTGCAAGCAAGAGTGGAGCTGATGAAGCCCTTCCTATTACAGAGAGCATGCCTCCATGCAGAGGCTACAGAAAGAAATGAGTTTCTCCATACACCTTCCAATTTGATCAAGAGGCCAGATGATAAGCAAAGCAAATAATACTGATGAGCTGTGTGGCATCTGCACATCATGCTAGACCAACATGTATAGAAACCAAACATTTACCACAGGGATGGGAAGAAATTAGTCACAATATCCAGAAAGATGACGACTTGTGGCTCAATACTGTGGAGCAGTGATGCCTTATTTTTCTACAGAAGTTCTCAATTCCTTGGTTCTTTCAGTGTTGCAATAAATGTAAAGAGAAGATAAGGCACACCTGGTGTAAGAAGATATCATCAAAATCCCCGGTATCCTGGCATGCACTAACCATCCAGATAAATATAGAGTACTGAACTGTTGTAATTTTTCTTTAAATATGTTTTTACCATTTATTTAAAAGAGTAAAAAACCCACAAACCCAAAGTAGGCATTATCACTAACTAAAAAAGAAAAGTTATGTATAAATTATTATTTATCTTAAATTTTCAATTTCTTTCTCTCTCCTGAATCATTCCCCTTAGTCCATGAACATTCCTAAATTTTTTTCTATCTTAAAAAAAAGTACTCCTAAATAGTAGTAAAAATTTTGAGGCAGTAACGCCTATTCTTTTTCTTCTGTTTCACTACCAAGTTTTTTCAAGAATAATTTATACTTACTGGCACCATGTCCTACTTTTCTTTAGTCAACACTTACTGAGCATCTAATATAGTGAAAGTCAACCCCAGTGACACATTCTATCATCTAGGAGGCTTTTTCTTTTTTTCTCAGAAGGGTACAAAGGCTCCAGGCCTCACCTATAAGTGAAGCTTGTGTATCCATGTTTGTTTATAGACTCTCCAATTGACTGTAATGTGCAGCTAGAGTTGAAAACCACTAGTACAGGGGCCCTGGGAGGCTCAGTTGGCTAAGTGGCTGCCTTCTGCTCAGGTCATGAGTTCAACATTGGGCTCCTTGCTCAGTGGGAAGCCTGTTTCTCCCTCTGTCTGCCTCTCCCCCCTGCTTATGCTCGCTCTCTCTCTGACAAATAAATAAAAATCTTAAAAAAAAAAAGGAAACCACTAGTATAATGTATGCCAGGCACTCTACTGGAATTAGAGAGAGGAGTAAAACACAGGGCCTGCTCCTGAAGAACAAAGAAAGTAAGAAAATCAGGTAAATCAATTAAAATCAGTAAATGTTGTAACAAAGGTATATATACAAATTGCTAAGGGAGCACAGATAGGCCAGGATACACAGGAATGAAGGAAGTCTTTGGGTCTGGTTATTGAAGATGAGCAGTTTACCACACAAGACATGACTGAAAGGTCATTTCTGCAAGAAAGAAAGCATATACACACTTTTTAGACTTGGGTAATCTGGCTTTTATCTTCTTCCTGCTCCAAACTCTAGTAAAATTGCCCTCTTAAAGGCTACCACTGGAAGGAAATCATAAAGATTAGAGCAGAAATAAATGGCATGGAAACTAAAAAAAAAAAAAAAAACAATCAATAGAATAGATCAATGAAATCAGTAACTGGTTCTTTGAAAAAATTAGTAAAATTGATAAACCTCTAGCCAGATTTACCAAAAAGAAAACGGAAAGGAGAAATAACAACCAATACCACAGAAATACAAATACTTACAAGAGATTATGAGAAACTATACGCCAACAAATTGGACAACCTAGAAGAAATGAATAAATTCCTACAAACATATAAATTACCAAAACTGAAACAGGAAGATAAAGAAAACTTGAACAGACTGATAACCAGCAAAGAAACTGAATCAGTACTCAAAAAATTCCCAAAAAACAAAAGTCCAGGACCATATGGCTTCACAGACAAACTCTACCAAACATTTAAAGAATTAACACCTATTCGTCTCAAACTATTCCACAAAATATGGGCACCTGGGTGGCTCAGTGCATTAAGCCTCTGCCTTCAGCTCAGGTCATGATTTCAAGGTGCTGGGATGGAGCCCCACCATCAGGCTCTCTGCTCAGCAGGGAGCCTGCTCCCTATCCTACCCACCCCCACCCATTCCTGCCTCTCTGCCTACTTGTGATCTCTGTCTGTTCAATAAATAAATAAAATCTTAAAAAGAAAAAACAAAAAACAAAAAACTATTCCATAAAATAGAAAAGGAAGGAAAACTTCCAAATTCATTCTAAGGCCTGCATTACCCTGATACCAAAACCAGATAAAGAGACCACAAAAACAAAACAACAAAACAACAACAAAACCCCCCAAAGAACAAAACCTACAGGCCAGTATCTCTAATGAACATAGATGCAAAAATCCTCCACAAAATACTAACAAAGCAAATCCAGCAATACATTAAAAAAAATCATTCACCACAATTAAGTGGGATTTATTCCAATCAGGTGGTTTAACATACAAATCAATGTGATACATCACATTAACACAAGGAAGGGTAAGGACCAGAAGATCATTTCAATAGATGCAGAAAAAGCAGTTGACAAAGTACAACTTCCATTCATAATAAAAACCCTCAACAAAGTAGGTTTAGAGGGAATACACCTCAAAGTAATAAAGGCCATATACAAAAAACCCACAGATAGTATCATCCTGAAAGGGGAAAAACTGAGAGCTTTTCTTCAATGGTCATGAACAAGACAGAGATTCTACTCTCATCTTATTTAACATAGTCCTAGAAGTCCTAGCCACAGCTATCAGACAAAAAGAAACAAAAAGCATCCAAAAAGGTAAGGAAAAAGTAAAACTTTGACTATTTGCAGGTGACATTTACTCTATACAGAAAACTCAGAAGACTCCAGCAAAAACCTGCTACACCTGATAAGCGAAAATCAAAGTACAGAAATCTGTTGCATTTCTACATACCAATAATGAAGCAATAGACCGAAATCAAGGAATCAATCCTAATTACAACTGCACCAAAAATAATAGGATACCTAGGATTAAACTTAACCAAAGAAGTGAAAGACCTGTAATCTGAAAACTATAAAACACTGATGAAAGAGGTGTATCTGGATGGGTCAGTCAATTAAGCATTAGATTCTTGGTTTTGGCTCAGGTCATGATCCTGATATAGTGAGATCCAGACCCGCATTAAGGGTCCTCAATTAGAGCAGAATCTGCTTAAGATTCTTTTCCCTCCCTTTCCCTCCCCCTCCGCTCCTCCCCCTACTTCATGCACGTGCTGTCTCCTTCTCTCTACAATAAATAAATAAAATAAAAAACAACAACAATGATGAAATTGAAGATGACACAAAGAAATTGAAAGCCATTCCATGTTCATGGACTGGAAGAACACAAATACTGTTAAAATTTCTGTACCACCAAAAGTGATCTAAACCTTTAATGCAATCCCTATCAAAATAGCAGCATTTTTCACAGAACTAGAACAAAAAAAATCTCAAAATTTATGTGGAACCATAAAAGAGCCCTAAGAGCCAAACCAATCTTGAAAAGCAAAGCTAGAGGAATCACAATTCTGAACTTCAAGTTATATTACAAAGCTGCAGTAATTAAAACAGTATAGTCCTGGCGCCAAAATACACATCAACAGGACAGAACAGAAAACCCAGAAATGAACCCACAGTTATGGGCCATTAATCTCTGACATAGCAGGAAAGGACATCCAGTGAGAAAAAGTCTCTTCAACAAATGGTGTTGGAAATACTGGACACCCAAAAAAAAAAAAAAAGAAACTGGACCACTTTCTTATGTCATACACAAAAATAAACTCAAAATGGATTAAAGACCTAAATGTGAGACCAGAAACCATAAAAATCCTAGAAGAGAACAAAGGCAGCAACTTCTTTTATATCGGCTGTAACAACTTCTTTAGATATGTCTTCTCGGTCATTCCAAAATTTAGGACTTGATAATACAGCTGAGCCCTGTTCCTGAGCTCAGCTTCTAGACCCTCCCAGAGGCGGTGCCCTGGGTTAGCTGGGAGGCTGCCCTGCCCCAAGGCATATTCTTAAATCAGGATCCAGTATGTCTCTTAAGTTTCTTTTAATGTATTATAGTTTCCCTCCATTTTGTTTAAATGTCATTATTATGTTGAAGAAACTGGGTCATTTGTCCTCTACGTACTGTTTAGCATTTGTTTTCACTTAATAAACTGTTATATTCCTTCCCTTAAAAAAAAAAAAAAAAGGTATGCCTCCTGAGGCTAGGGAAACAAAAGCAAAAATAAACTATTGGGACATCAACATAAAAAGCTTCTGCAGAGCAAAGGAAACAATCAGTAAAACTAAAAGGCAACCTACAAAATGGGAGAAGATATTTGCAAATAACATATCTGATAAAGGGCTAGTATCCAAAATACATAAACTTACAAAACTCAACACTCATAAAATGAATCATCCAAAAAAATGGGCAGAAGACATGAACTGATCTTTTCCCAAAGAAAACATATAGATGGCCAGTAGACACATGAAAAGATGCTCAATATCACTCATCATTAGGGAAATGCAAATCAGAACTACAATGAGATATCCCCTCACACCTGTCAGAATGGTTAAAATCAACAACACAGGGAACAACAGGTGTTGACAAAGATATGGAAAGGAGAACCCTCCTGTATTGTTAGTGGGAATGCAAACTGGTGCAGCCATTGTAGAAAACAATATGAAGGTTCCTCAAAAATTTAAAAACAGAACTGCCCTTTGAACCAGCAGTTGTATACTGGGTATTTACCCAAAGAATATCAGAACACTAATTCAAAGGGATACATGCACCCCTATATTTATAGCAGCATTATCTACAACAGCCAAATTATGAAAACAGCCCAAGTGCCCAAGAGGTTGACAAATGGATAAAAAAAAATGTATATGTATAAACGGAATATTATTCAACCATAAAAAAAATGAAATCCTGCCTCCTTCAATGCATGGATGGAGCCAGAAAGTATCATGCTAAGCAAAATACGTCAGTCAGAGAAAGTCAAATAC
This sequence comes from Lontra canadensis, assembly GCF_010015895.1. Taxonomy (NCBI): domain Eukaryota; kingdom Metazoa; phylum Chordata; class Mammalia; order Carnivora; family Mustelidae; genus Lontra; species Lontra canadensis. The sequence goes on from NW_022630996.1 coordinate 25,740,905, forward strand.
CATATGGCCTAACTCATACGTGGAATTTAAGCAACAAAACAAACGAGCAAAAGGAAACAAAGAGAGAGAGAGAGAGAGGCAAATCAAGAAACAGACTCTTAACTATAAAGAACGAACTGATGGTTACCAGAAGGGAGGTGGGTGAAGAGATGGGTTAAATAAGTGATGGGGATTAGGAGTGCACTTGTGATGAGCACTGGGTGGTGTTAATATGAAATCACTATCCCGTACATCTGAAACTAATATTACACTGTATGCTAACAACTGGAATTTAAATAAAAACTTAAAAAAAAAAAAAAAAAAGGCCATCAGTGATCTCCCATCCACCACTTAGTTGGCCTTATCTGCAGTAGTTTTCCCACCTATAAAATGGATAATAACAAAATTACTCTGACAATTGAGAGATTAATTAATATAGTATACATAGTGGCATACAGCAGATAAAATTTGTTTTATATCCCTGTACCTTAAGTACAAACTATATTCCTTTTAATCTCTGTAATACTGGTACTGCTCCTTCTGGAACTCCTCAAGTTCTGTAAATGAGCACATACTCTGTGCTACATATATACTTCCACTTCAACAATCATCCCGCACCTCTTCCTCTCCTTTTATTTTCTAAATAATAGTATATCCAACAGTATATACTCTCTGACCTTTTGCTATGTCCAACCTTCTCCTAAATAAATGTCTTATCCCATCTTGTGGCTTTAACCCACAAGAGAGGATTCTCAAATTTATATAAAATGTCTAGGCCTGACCGTTCTTTCCAGGCTCCATTTCTACTCCCTATCTTCTAGGCAAATTCAAAGAGGTATTTGGTGGGCATCTCAGACTCAGTATAACTCAAATCAAACTCAACATTATTCCTCCCAGCTGTCCATCTTCTTCCTGAATCCCCTAGCTGTTAGTGGTGGTACCACTTCTCAGTTACCCAAATTTTAACATTCAGAGTTACCCTGATTCTCCCATTTCTCCCTACATTCATTCACCTTGATTGGAATCCAGTTCTGTTGATTCCAACTCCAAAATCTGTTAGCAATCATATTTTTCTTCGTGTCTTGTGAAACTACTTTAAGCCAGATCTTAACACTTAACCCAGGTTCCCATTGTTCTCACTAGCTCCAATCTGTCTAGACCTATGGTTCTCAACCACGGACAATTCTGTCCTACAGGAAAACATTCTGATTATCATTACAGGGGGGAAGAGGGTACTACTGGTACCATGTGAGCCAAGGATGCTATTAAACATCCCACAATGCACAAGACAGCCCTCACAATGTTATCTGGCCTCAGATGTCAATAATGTTGAGGTTAAGAAACCCTGTACTAATTTAACAGCACAGTTCATCTTTGCATCTCTTACTTAAAAAGTACCTGATATAACTTACACTTTGTTTTGTTCCCAGTTTCCTATTTTTCTGCCTGTGTTGTGCTCTGGCATAAGCTTGTACCCCAACTGATGTCTACCATCCTCCGAGGTACAAGTAATTTTTCTGTCTTCTGAATTTCTATGAACTGACTACTTTTTGATGCTGTACCATATATATACATATATATACACACAAACAGATATAAAATATATCTGTGAATCCATAATCTTACCCTTGTGTCTACCGAACAGGAGATCAAATCACCAACCTTCAGTGAGTTTAAAATCTACTCTATGGTATTATTACTGCTACTCACAAATATTGCAGTTCTCCTTTCCTTCCAAGCCCTCCGAAATTAAGTTTGTAGATGAAACTTGCTTCACCTAACTGAAACCTAGGCAGAATGTAGTGAGCTCCAAATGTATGTGTGCTGGGGGAGGAGAAACTTTAAAAACCAGTGTGCTGGAGTGCCTAGTAGCTCAGTTGGTTAAGTATCTGACTCCTGATTTTGGCTCAGGTCATGATCTCAGAGTTGTGAGATAGAGTCCTGCTTAAGATTCTCTCTCTCCCCCCCTTCCGTCCATCCCTCTCAATAATAAATAAATAAAAATTTATAAAATGAAAATAAAAATCGGTGTGCTTGCTATTCCCCACATTTCCTTCCCACTGTTGCCAGGACTTAGGAAGAAAGTTTAAGATTTGTTTTTGTTTTGATAAATATAACATGCTACATTTTGTAAACTTAAGGTGTATAGCATTTTACTTTGATACATTCATATATTGTAATATGACTGCCATTAACGCAATACTTACCATTACTACTACTTTACATCATTACAGTATATACATTATATTACTGTCTATACTCATTATACTGTACATTACATCTCTATGGCTTATGTACTACTTATTACCCTTAAATACCTTTGTACCCTTAAATTTGTACCTTTAAATACCATCAATATTATACCCCCAACTTCTGTTTTTTGGTGGGGTTTTTTTTGCTCTTTTTTAACAGGTCTGGCTTTTTTAGATTCCACATATAAGTGGTATCATACAGAACTTGTCTTTCTCTGACTTACCTACTTAGCACAATGTGTTCAAGGTCCTTCCATGTTGTCACAAGTGGCAAGATATTATCTTTGCTCATGGCAGAATAATATTCCACTGTGTATACATATCAAAAAGCCCAAGTTTACACTGAAAACCTCCAACAGCCCAAAACTCTATGAGACTTCACTGAGCAGGACCTTTCTGGTGCTGACCCACATTGGACATATTATATAGAATGAGGAAATGTCATACAAAATTCCCTTCCCAAACCCACTCATGCTAAGATTTTAGGTTGTTAGTTGTCACATTATATCCTTGCTTACCTTGATTCACAATCAATGTAAGAGGCATAATTTAATGCACCACTAAAAAAGGGAAATGCTACTGATTAGTATCATAAGCCATTGATTGTACAATGCAGCCTAATTCCAGAAATCTTAAAATATGGAAAACTATGGGTACTGAAGTAAATGAAGTATGATATATTTGGTAAAAATACAAATGGGGAAGTAGTTTTTGAAAAGTATTTCCATTCCTTGTCTATATAAACATAGTAAACTAAAATGTGTAAGGAAAGTTCTATCATTAGGTTCACAGTGAAACATGTGTTGTCATAAGAGAAAGAATGTAAAGATTGTACATCTAACCTTCAAAACAAAATTTGTGAAATTCTCCTTTTCTGACAACTATAGATGGTTCTATGGAATCACTAGTTTTTTCTGAAATGCAATAAACTTCTGCAGTAAGTTAGTGCTTCAGGCAATCAGGCCTTTAGGTCAGAGCACAGAACGATATGTCAAATTTTCCCATCATGCTTTTCAACTTAAAAACTACTTTGCATTCTGCTCTGTTTTTATATTCCATGTTTTTACATTAAAATGTAATATTCTATGTATCTACTTATCCTTATTTTATGCAGGAATGGCTCCCAAAAGCATTGAACAAGTACTACTAATTTGCTTTAATGTGCAGTCTGAAAAACTCCACTAATGGTACAGCAACTATCAAGCTTCTGCTTGCTGTAGGAATTTTTACACTTTATTGGTGCAATGACAATTCATTCATCTACTGAATGAAACGAGGAATGAATATTTTCTATATTAATAGCTTAATGGTTTAGTTTACTTTTTGGTTAGTAAGAACACAATAAATTTTACAGTAATTATGATGGCAACTTATATTACTTTCAAACATGAACAAAATTTCTGAAACCAAATTATGACTGTGTAGTGAGGGAGAACTATATACACTACTTATGAAGAATATTTAGCATGTGTAAATGATTTGAACCATAGCCAGTATCATCACCTGTTACCTTAAAGAGCACCAAAAATTTCATTCAATTATCTAAATCTTTAAAATCTAAAGCTTTATTTAGAAATGAAAATTTAGGTACACTAAATTTTCCCTCAAAATCTTTACTTCATATTCTACTTTTTAAAAAATTATTATACTTTAAAAAAAATATTTTATTTATTTATTTGACAGAGAGATAAAGAGCACGAGTAGGCAGAGCGGTAGGCAGGCCCTCTGCCAAGCAGGGAGCCTGATGTGGGACTCAATCCCAGGACACTGGGATCATGACCTGAGCCGAAGGCAGCGGCTTAACCCACTGAGCCACCCAGGCACCCCCCTACTTCTTTTTTTAAAAAACAATTTAGGTTTTTTTTTTTTAATTAATGAGAGAGAGAGAGAGAAAGCATAAGCAGGAGGGGGAGAGGGAGAGAGAGAATCCCAAAAAGACCCCTCACAGAGTTGACAGAGTGCTTGATCTCAGGACCCTGAGATCATGACCTGAGTGGAAAGAGATGCTTAACCAACTGTGTCACCCAGGCACCCCATATGCTATTTCTACTTTTCATAAAACTGTTTTTAGTTTTGTGAATTCACGATTCCTTTGTTCATTCACTCATTGAACCCTTTTATCACCACATGCAGCATAACGACAGATGCTAAAGATACTTCTGCATGTAGGAATTCCAACAGAACGAGAGAAAAAAAAGACAGTTAAGCAGATAACTATTATGCAAAACTGTATTTAATACTAATGAGATGTTGGGGTGCCTAGGTGGCTCAGTAGGTTAAGTGGCTGCCTTCAACTCAGGTCATGATCCTAGGGTTCTGGGATCAAGCCCTATGTCTGTCTCTCTGCTCAGAAGGGAGCCTAGTTCTCCCTCTCCCTCTGCCTGCTGCTCTGCCTGCTTGTGCTCTCTGTCAAATAAATAAAGATAATCTTAAAAAAAAAAAATACTAATGGTATGTTATAGCCAGTCATGTGATCTGACATAAATCCTGAGGGATGAGTAAGATTCTCATCAAAGAGGATAGACCAGGAAACAGTTCCAATACTCCAAGTGGATAAGAAGTCATCAGCAGAGGGGGCACCTGGGTGGCTCAGTGGGTTAAGCCGCTGCCTTCGGCTCAGGTCATGATCTCAGGGTCTTGGGATAGAGCCCCATCAGGCTCTCTGCTCAGCAGGGAGCCTGCTTCCTCCTCTCTCTCTGCCTGCCTCTCTGCCTGCTTGTGATCTCTCTCTGTCAAATAAATAAAATCTTAAAAAAAAAAAAAAAGTCATCAGCAGAAAAAAATACAACTTACTGTGTGTTTACTACATGGTGGATACCATTTACACGTATCCCCACATTTCAGAGGAAACTGAGGCTGAGAGGTTACATACTTTACCTAAGGCGCTAGACATGGACTAGTATGTAGGTCTCTTTCAATTCACAGCAAGATTAAATAACAGCGTATGTACTGGAGTCAGAACTATTTAGGTAAGAATGGAATACAAAGCCATGAATACCATTTTCAAGAGTTGGGCTTCCTTGTAAAGGCAATGGAGTATCCAGCAACTAAAAGTTTGCGAGTACAAAAACAACATATTAAAACACGGCTTAGATACAGGAAATTGGAGGAATTAGTCTAGGAAGTTTATAATAAAAGACTAGCAGTGGCAAATACAAGGGAAAGACCAGCGGCAAGACAGTCTCTGACCCTACTTTTCCTCCCCTTCCTTAACCAAGTAGTCACAGAACAGGTGCAATCAATTCGCATTCTATTCATACAGTAATTTTGTTACTGAACAACAGTAGTTAATAACATAAATAACAACAATTAATTTAATAGTCTGGTCAACTGAGAGGTAATAAACTAAAAATTGATATAAATGGAATACCTTTTTAAGCAAAAAATAAATTACTTGCATAAGACAAATTTTGATGATAGGAATGACAAGAAAATTCAGAAACAGACTGTAAGGTACAGAGCTCAAGGAGCCAAAAGGTTAAAATAAAGCTGAAGTTAAAAATTTGGATGAGCAGAATAATGGAAAAAGATAAAGAGAAAAATGAGCAGAAAGAGATTTCTGATCCACTCTGCATAGGAGAAAAGGGGAGAGGAGTTTATGAATTTACTTTTAGGAAGGTTCCATCTGAACACATCTCATTAACTGTCTCCTGTAAAAAGAACCACCCAATAAAAATGCATGACTAGTGATCAGAAGAGAAGTCAGGACTGAGCTATGGACATGAGACACATTCACAAAGATATAAAAGACGAAGCTATGGAAATGGATCACTCTTATCACTAGGGAAAGGTAGGAGGGGTTATCAGGAAAAAAACCAAAAAGATCCTTTCCAACCAATAACTAAATGTCTTCCTTCTGGAGCTTTGGAGTGACTTCCCTCTGTAAGGAGGGGTGTGAAATGGAATCATGCTTCTCCTTTTAGCCTTATTCCACAATTTCAAATTCACAAAATTGCTTTACTGTATAATGCAGCTGACCCCAGGAATGGAAAACATAACCTGCTTTTGGCCTAGAGTTTCTAAACTATGTAAAAAGATCTGTGGGACATGTTCAACAAATGAGTAACTTCAAAGCACTTCACTGTGCTTCTTCAGATAATATTATTTTCTATTAACCTAGTGGCCAAAGATGAAAAGGTTATTAAATTTCATAGTGGTATCCTCACAAAGCATTTGTACATGATTTTAAAAAGCAAAGATGTTATGCTAGATTAATTTCTAAAAAGCTTCCTACCTTAGAGCATATATGAAAGTATGCCAGTAGCACAAAATTTTTAAATGTGTTAAATAATAAACTTTGTTCCAAAATTATCAAACACATTTAAATTTAGAACCCAACACTATTTAATGTTAGGTAGCTACAATTTTTATTAAAAACAAAAAGAACTATTGTTTCTCCTTTTTCAATATAAGCTGTCAACAAATCAAAATCAAAGCTAAACCCAGAAAAGGGTCCTATTATCAATTCTTAAGGGTTAGAGCACCAACTTTGGATTCTGACAACAGGATTAAATACCACCTCCACCACTTCCTAGCTAGGTGTCCTTAAGTGAATCACTTAAAGCTTCTGAAACCTTAATTTACTCTTCTGTGAAACTGTAATAATAAAACCTACCTCAAACTTACAACTTATTTTCAAATGTATCATCTGAGCCACCCAGAAACAAAGTATGGGTACTATGTAAGTTAACAGCTTCCCTTCTTCAGATCTTCAATCAATAAAGGGAATTCCAATAGCTTATAAGTATTTAAAGCTTATTCTGAAAATTACAAACAAGGTGGCAAAAAAAGTAACATGATTTAAATATTAGATTAGGGGCACCTGGGTGGCTCAGTGGGTTAAAGCCTCTGCCTTCAGCTCAAGTCATGATCCCAGGGTTCTGGGATAGAGCTCCACATCTGGCTCTCTGCTCAGCGGGGAGCCTGCTTCCCTTTCTTTCTCTCTGCCTGCCTCTCTGCCTACTTGTGATCTCTGTCAAATGAAAAATAAAATCTTTTAAAAATAAATAAATATTAGATTAAAAATGCCACCTTTTAAAATTCTATTTGATTCTATACCCAACCTACTCCCAAAAGATTAAAAGAACATTTAGATAACTAAAGTGGAAAGAGTGTTAGAATTTCACTTCACCAGTTACTTGAATTTAGCCCAGAAATTTGGTCAGTCTTATTCTTAAGTTACTAAATATGGCAATGAAATATATATGAAAATATCTACAAAATAGTCTTACAAAACTCAAAATAGAAACAGAAACACCAAATTCCTTCAAATTTAAATTCATCCATTTACTATTAAACCACTGTGTACGCAAGTTTGGAGAATAAGATGCCCTCCCCTTCCCCCATTACAGAGTTTTGTACCCTGAGAATGCCAGATAATGAGGAACCCTGTCATCTCATTCTTGAAAAAAAATGTGCTATTTTAGGCCTTTACAACATGGGGCAGGACTACATTAACTCCCATACCGAGTACTCTCTCCTCAGCCAGATTCTAGCCACTTACACTACTAACCACTATTTTAGTAGTAGAATAAAAACATGACAATCCCTTTAAAAACTTTTTAGCACTAGTTTTAAATGTGTGTGCACTCAACTGTGTACATTTTCGATTATCAACTCCTGGTTATTTACCAATACAACACATGTGAACGCTACCCAGCAACTTTTGTATATACAGGGGTCTCCTACCAGGTCGGTGAATTATGGAGAATCTTGTAGTTCTCCCCATCTTGTTCTTTTATTATCACTTTCACCAAAGACCACAGAGGGGGGAAAAAATGGATTTCCAAAACTGAAGAGGCCGCCGACTTCGGCATATTCACATTGGGAAGGCGATAAAACATTATATTTCGGTGCAGGTTTATATCACAGGATATAAATCACTTGGAGCAGAAAGTTCCATTTGAAAATACCCCCAGGCTTACATTAGATTTCTTAAACACCATTAAGGTGTGTTTCATACATGGCTGTACTGCTTTGGAACTTAAAAAAAAAAAAACCAAAAAAAAAACGAACACTGTGAAATTAAGAGTGGACATTTCAAAAACTGTAACCATCTTATTCACAGATTATATGTCAGTCACTTCTGAGTTTGTGAAACGTCAAGGCCTTCCCGGAAAATACTTAAAATTAGTAGGGTCCCCCATCTCCCCTGGGAATGGGCCCTCACAGAAGCCAAGGGAAAAGGAGAATAAGAGAATTAGTTCTATGATCAGATTTCTCATTTTAAATGCCTGAGAATTTAAGTCGTTCATCTGCTTTCGACGCTGTCATAGCACCTAAGATACAGCAAAAGGAGTTGCCCAATCTCCCCTCTTCAGAAGTCCTAGCAGGACGGTGGAGCGCCACCAAATCGGCCCCCAGAGGGGCTAGTGCCAACCACGGCCGAAACCAACTATGGGGAGGGGGTCTTTTTGTGAACAACTCCGCTGCCTCCCAGGAACGCGGGAGCTGCAAAGCCTACAGCTAAAGCCGAAAAAAGAAACGGGGGGGGGGGGGGG